>NC_132800.1:45754372-46054372 GCF_048594095.1 Paramormyrops kingsleyae | reverse complement strand
GCCTGGGAATACCAAGTGCCGTAAGCTTTTTCTTAGTTTCACCTTATCCAGAGGGCCCTGCGTCTTGCCACGAATGTAAAGATGTCACTACCCTTTCATTTCACAAATTACCTTTATTTGTAGAACGACAGCAGTCCCCGCCCACTTTTGCAGAAAGTACTCGTAGCAATCGTATACAACTCACCGATTTCTTCCTCATTTTAATAACGACTTTCTCAAAGACATCTTAACATCAATGCCGCATCGACGTCTGCTCTTCTCTCGGTGCGACTCTCAATAAACCCTCAACTGAAAACAAAAGTGCTGATTCTGGCCGCTTCCCTCGCTTACGGCCATACCGTTCCGACTGCGCCCGATCTCGTCTGATCTCGGAAGCTAAGCGGGGCCGGGCTTGGTTAGTACTTGGTTGGGAGACTGCCTGGGAATACCAAGTGCCGTAAGCTTTTTCTTAGTTTCACCTTATCCAGAGGGCCCTGCGTCTTGCCACGAATGTAAAGATGTCACTACCCTTTCATTTCACAAATTACCTTTATTTGTACAAAGACGGCAGTCCCCGCCCACTTTTGCAGAAAGTACTCGTAGCAATCGTATACAACTCACCGATTTCTTCCTCATTTTAATAACGACTTTCTCAAAGACATCTTGACATCAATGCCGCATCGACGTCTGCTCTTCTCTCGGTGCGACTCTCAATAAACCCTCAACTGAAAACAAAAGTGCTGATTCTGGCCGCTTCCCTCGCTTACGGCCATACCGTTCCGACTGCGCCCGATCTCGTCTGATCTCGGAAGCTAAGCGGGACCGGGCTTGGTTAGTACTTGGTTGGGAGACTGCCTGGGAATACCAAGTGCCGTAAGCTTTTTCTTAGTTTCACCTTATCCAGAGGGCCCTGCGTCTTGCCACGAATGTAAAGATGTCACTACCCTTTCATTTCACAAATTACCTTTATTTGTACAAAGACGGCAGTCCCCGCCCACTTTTGCAGAAAGTACTCGTAGCAATCGTATACAACTCACCGCTTTCTTCCTCATTTTAATAACGACTTTCTCAAAGACATCTTGACATCAATGCCGCATCGACGTCTGCTCTTCTCTCGGTGCGACTCTCAATAAACCCTCAACTGAAAACAAAAGTGCTAATTCTGGCCGCTTCCCTCGCTTACGGCCATACCGTTCCGACTGCGCCCGATCTCGTCTGATCTCGGAAGCTAAGTGGGGCCGGGCTTGGTTAGTACTTGGTTGGGAGACTGCCTGGGAGTACCAAGTGCCGTAAGCTTTTTCTTAGTTTCACCTTATCCAGAGGGCCCTGCGTCTTGCCACGAATGTAAAGATGTCACTACCCTTTCATTTCACAAATTACCTTTATTTGTACAAAGACGGCAGTCCCCGCCCACATTTGCAGAAAGTACTCGTAGCAATCATATACAACTCACCGATTTCTTCCTCATTTTAATAACGACTTTCTCAAAGACATCTTGACATCAATGCCGCATCGACGTCTGCTCTTCTCTCGGTGCGACTCTCAATAAACCCTCAACTGAAAACAAAAGTGCTGATTCTGGCCGCTTCCCTCGCTTACGGCCATACCGTTCCGACTGCGCCCGATCTCGTCTGATCTCGGAAGCTAAGCGGGGCCGGGCTTGGTTAGTACTTGGTTGGGAGACTGCCTGGGAATACCAAGTGCCGTAAGCTTTTTCTTAGTTTCACCTTATCCAGAGGGCCCTGCGTCTTGCCACGAATGTAAAGATGTCACTACCCTTTCATTTCACAAATTACCTTTATTTGTAGAACGACAGCAGTCCCCGCCCACTTTTGCAGAAAGTACTCGTAGCAATCGTATACAACTCACCGATTTCTTCCTCATTTTAATAACGACTTTCTCAAAGACATCTTGACATCAATGCCGCATCGACGTCTGCTCTTCTCTCGGTGCGACTCTCAATAAACCCTCAACTGAAAACAAAAGTGCTGATTCTGGCCGCTTCCCTCGCTTACGGCCATACCGTTCCGACTGCGCCCGATCTCGTCTGATCTCGGAAGCTAAGTGGGGCCGGGCTTGGTTAGTACTTGGTTGGGAGACTGCCTGGGAATACCAAGTGCCGTAAGCTTTTTCTTAGTTTCACCTTATCCAGAGGGCCCTGCGTCTTGCCACGAATGTAAAGATGTCACTACCCTTTCATTTCACAAATTACCTTTATTTGTAGAATGACAGCAGTCCCCGCCCACTTTTGCAGAAAGTACTCGTAGCAATCGTATACAACTCACCGATTTCTTCCTCATTTTAATAACGACTTTCTCAAAGACATCTTGACATCAATGCCGCATCGACGTCTGATCTTCTCTCGGTGCGACTCTCAATAAACCCTCAACTGAAAACAAAAGGGCTGATTCTGGCCACTTCCCTTGCTTACGGCCATACCGTTCTGACTGTGCCCGATCTCGTCTGATCTCGGAAGCTAAGCGGGGCCGGGCTTGGTTAGTACTTGGTTGGGAGACTGCCTGGGAATACCAAGTGCCGTAAGCTTTTTCTTAATTTCACCTTATCCAGAGGGCCCTGCGTCTTGCCACGAATGTAAAGATGTCACTACCCTTTCATTTCACAAATTACCTTTATTTGTACAAAGACGGCAGTCCCCGCCCACTTTTGCAGAAAGTACTCGTAGCAATCGTATACAACTCACCGATTTCTTCCTCATTTTAATAACGACTTTCTCAAAGACATCTTGACATCAATGCCGCATCGACGTCTGCTCTTCTCTCGGTGCGACTCTCAAGAAACCCTCAACTGAAAACAAAAGTGCTGATTCTGGCCGCTTCCCTCGCTTACGGCCATACCGTTCCGACTGCGCCCGATCTCGTCTGATCTCGGAAGCTAAGCGGGGCCGGGCTTGGTTAGTACTTGGTTGGGAGACTGCCTGGGAATACCAAGTGCCGTAAGCTTTTTCTTAGTTTCACCTTATCCAGAGGGCCCTGCGTCTTGCCACGAATGTAAAGATGTCACTACCCTTTCATTTCACAAATTACCTTTATTTGTAGAACGACAGCAGTCCCCGCCCACTTTTGCAGAAAGTACTCGTAGCAATCGTATACAACTCACCGCTTTCTTCCTCATTTTAATAACGACTTTCTCAAAGACATCTTGACATCAATGCCGCATCGACGTCTGCTCTTCTCTCGGTGCGACTCTCAATTAACCCTGAACTGAAAACAAAAGGGCTGATTCTGGCCGCTTCCCTCGCTTACGGCCATACCGTTCCGACTGCGCCCGATCTCGTCTGATCTCGGAAGCTAAGCGGGGCCGGGCTTGGTTAGTACTTGGCTGGGAGACTGCCTGGGAATACCAAGTGCCGTAAGCTTTTTCTTAGTTTCACCTTATCCAGAGGGCCCTGCGTCTTGCCACGAATGTAAAGATGTCACTACCCTTTCATTTCACAAATTACCTTTATTTGTAGAACGACAGCAGTCCCCGCCCACTTTTGCAGAAAGTACTCTTAGCAATCGTATACAACTCACCGCTTTCTTCCTCATTTTAATAACGACTTTCTCAAAGACATCTTGACATCAATGCCGCATCGACGTCTGCTCTTCTCTCGGTGCGACTCTCAATAAACCCTCAACTGAAAACAAAAGGGCTGATTCTGGCCGCTTCCCTCGCTTACGGCCATACCGTTCCGACTGCGCCCGATCTCGTCTGATCTCGGAAGCTAAGCGGGGCCGGGCTTGGTTAGTACTTGGTTGGGAGACTGCCTGGGATTACCAAGTGCCGTAAGCTTTTTCTTAGTTTCACCTTATCCAGAGGGCCCTGCGTCTTGCCACGAATGTAAAGATGTCACTACCCTTTCATTTCACAAATTACCTTTATTTGTACAAAGACGGCAGTCCCCGCCCACTTTTGCAGAAAGTACTCGTAGCAATCGTATACAACTCACCGCTTTCTTCCTCATTTTAATAACGACTTTCTCAAAGACATCTTGACATCAATGCCGCATCGACGTCTGCTCTTCTCTCGGTGCGACTCTCAATAAACCCTCAACTGAAAACAAAAGGGCTGATTCTGGCCGCTTTCCTCGCTTACGGCCATACCGTTCCGACTGCGCCCGATCTCGTCTGATCTCGGAAGCTAAGCGGGGCCGGGCTTGGTTAGTACTTGGTTGGGAGACTGCCTGGGAATACCAAGTGCCGTAAGCTTTTTCTTAGTTTCACCTTATCCAGAGGGCCCTGCGTCTTGCCATGAATGTAAAGATGTCACTACCCTTTCATTTCACAAATTACCTTTATTTGTACAAAGACGGCAGTCCCCGCCCACATTTGCAGAAAGTACTCGTAGCAATCATATACAACTCACCGATTTCTTCCTCATTTTAATAACGACTTTCTCAAAGACATCTTGACATCAATGCCGCATCGACGTCTGCTCTTCTCTCGGTGCGACTCTCAATAAACCCTCAACTGAAAACAAAAGTGCTGATTCTGGCCGCTTCCCTCGCTTACGGCCATACCGTTCCGACTGCGCCCGATCTCGTCTGATCTCGGAAGCTAAGCGGGGCCGGGCTTGGTTAGTACTTGGTTGGGAGACTGCCTGGGAATACCAAGTGCCGTAAGCTTTTTCTTAGTTTCACCTTATCCAGAGGGCCCTGCGTCTTGCCACGAATGTAAAGATGTCACTACCCTTTCATTTCACAAATTACCTTTATTTGTAGAACGACAGCAGTCCCCGCCCACTTTTGCAGAAAGTACTCGTAGCAATCGTATACAACTCACCGATTTCTTCCTCATTTTAATAACGACTTTCTCAAAGACATCTTGACATCAATGCCGCATCGACGTCTGCTCTTCTCTCGGTGCGACTCTCAATAAACCCTCAACTGAAAACAAAAGTGCTGATTCTGGCCGCTTCCCTCGCTTACGGCCATACCGTTCCGACTGCGCCCGATCTCGTCTGATCTCGGAAGCTAAGTGGGGCCGGGCTTGGTTAGTACTTGGTTGGGAGACTGCCTGGGAATACCAAGTGCCGTAAGCTTTTTCTTAGTTTCACCTTATCCAGAGGGCCCTGCGTCTTGCCACGAATGTAAAGATGTCACTACCCTTTCATTTCACAAATTACCTTTATTTGTAGAATGACAGCAGTCCCCGCCCACTTTTGCAGAAAGTACTCGTAGCAATCGTATACAACTCACCGATTTCTTCCTCATTTTAATAACGACTTTCTCAAAGACATCTTGACATCAATGCCGCATCGACGTCTGATCTTCTCTCGGTGCGACTCTCAATAAACCCTCAACTGAAAACAAAAGGGCTGATTCTGGCCGCTTCCCTCGCTTACGGCCATACCGTTCCGACTGCGCCCGATCTCGTCTGATCTCGGAAGCTAAGCGGGGCCGGGCTTGGTTAGTACTTGGTTGGGAGACTGCCTGGGATTACCAAGTGCCGTAAGCTTTTTCTTAGTTTCACCTTATCCAGAGGGCCCTGCGTCTTGCCACGAATGTAAAGATGTCACTACCCTTTCATTTCACAAATTACCTTTATTTGTACAAAGACGGCAGTCCCCGCCCACTTTTGCAGAAAGTACTCGTAGCAATCGTATACAACTCACCGCTTTCTTCCTCATTTTAATAACAACTTTCTCAAAGACATCTTGACATCAATGCCGCATCGACGTCTGCTCTTCTCTCGGTGCGACTCTCAATAAACCCTCAACTGAAAACAAAAGGGCTGATTCTGGCCGCTTCCCTCGCTTACGGCCATACCGTTCCGACTGCGCCCGATCTCGTCTGATCTCGGAAGCTAAGTGGGGCCGGGCTTGGTTAGTACTTGGTTGGGAGACTGCCTGGGAATACCAAGTGCCGTAAGCTTTTTCTTAGTTTCACCTTATCCAGAGGGCCCTGCGTCTTGCCACGAATGTAAAGATGTCACTACCCTTTCATTTCACAAATTACCTTTATTTGTAGAACGACAGCAGTCCCCGCCCACTTTTGCAGAAAGTACTCGTAGCAATCGTATACAACTCACCGATTTCTTCCTCATTTTAATAACGACTTTCTCAAAGACATCTTGACATCAATGCCGCATCGACGTCTGCTCTTCTCTCGGTGCGACTCTCAATAAACCCTCAACTGAAAACAAAAGGGCTGATTCTGGCCGCTTCCCTCGCTTACGGCCATACCGTTCCGACTGCGCCCGATCTCGTCTGATCTCGGAAGCTAAGCGGGGCCGGGCTTGGTTAGTACTTGGTTGGGAGACTGCCTTAGGAATACCAAGTGCCGTAAGCTTTTTCTTAGTTTCACCTTATCCAGAGGGCCCTGCGTCTTGCCACGAATTGAAAGATGTCACTACCCTTTCATTTCACAAATTACCTTTATTTGTACAAAGACGGCAGTCCCCGCCCACTTTTGCAGAAAGTCCTCGTAGCAATCGCATACAACTCACCGATTTCTTCCTCATTTTAATAACGAATTTCTCAAAGACATCTTGACATCAATGCCGCATCGACGTCTGCTCTTCTCTTGGTGCGACTCTCAATAAACCCTCAACTGAAAACAAAAGTGCTGATTCTGGCCGCTTCCCTCGCTTACGGCCATACCGTTCCGACTGCGCCCGATCTCGTCTGATCTCGGAAGCTAAGCGGGGCCGGTCTTGGTTAGTACTTGGTTGGGAGACTGCCTGGGAATACCAAGTGCCGTAAGCTTTTTCTTAGTTTCACCTTATCCAGAGGGCCCTGCGTCTTGCCACGAATGTAAAGATGTCACTACCCTTTCATTTCACAAATTACCTTTATTTGTAGAACGACAGCAGTCCCCGCCCACTTTTGCAGAAAGTACTCGTAGCAATCGTATACAACTCACCGATTTCTTCCTCATTTTAATAACGACTTTCTCAAAGACATCTTGACATCAATGCCGCATCGACGTCTGCTCTTCTCTCGGTGCGACTCTCAATAAACCCTCAACTGAAAACAAAAGTGCTGATTCTGGCCGCTTCCCTTGCTTACGGCCATACCGTTCCGACTGCGCCCGATCTCGTCTGATCTCGGAAGCTAAGCGGGGCCGGGCTTGGTTAGTACTTGGTTGGGAGACTGCCTGGGAATACCAAGTGCCGTAAGCTTTTTCTTAGTTTCACCTTATCCAGAGGGCCCTGCGTCTTGCCACGAATTGAAAGATGTCACTACCCTTTCATTTCACAAATTACCTTTATTTGTAGAACGACAGCAGTCCCCGCCCACTTTTGCAGAAAGTACTCGTAGCAATCGTATACAACTCACCGATTTCTTCCTCATTTTAATAACGACTTTCTCAAAGACATCTTGACATCAATGCCGCATCGACGTCTGCTCTTCTCTCGGTGCGACTCTCAATAAACCCTCAACTGAAAACAAAAGGGCTGATTCTGGCCGCTTCCCTCGCTTACGGCCATACCGTTCCGACTGCGCCCGATCTCGTCTGATCTCGGAAGCTAAGCGGGGCCGGGCTTGGTTAGTACTTGGTTGGGAGACTGCCTGGGAATACGAAGTGCCGTAAGCTTTTTCTTAGTTTCACCTTATCCAGAGGGCCCTGCGTCTTGCCACGAATGTAAAGATGTCACTCCCCTTTCATTTCACAAATTACCTTTATTTGTAGAACGACAGCAGTCCCCGCCCACTTTTGCAGAAAGTACTCGTAGCAATCGTATACAACTCACCGATTTCTTCCTCATTTTAATAACGACTTTCTCAAAGACATCTTGACATCAATGCCGCATCGACGTCTGCTCTTCTCTCGGTGCGACTCTCAATAAACCCTCAACTGAAAACAAAAGGGCTGATTCTGGCCGCTTCCCTTGCTTACGGCCATACCGTTCCGACTGCGCCTGATCTCGTCTGATCTCGGAAGCTAAGCGGGGCCGGGCTTGGTTAGTACTTGGTTGGGAGACTGCCTGGGAATACCAAGTGCCGTAAGCTTTTTCTTAGTTTCACCTTATCCAGAGGGCCCTGCGTCTTGCCACGAATGTAAAGATGTCACTCCCCTTTCATTTCACAAATTACCTTTATTTGTACAACGACGGCAGTCCCCGCCCACTTTTGCAGAAAGTACTCGTAGCAATGGTATACAACTCACCGCTTTCTTCCTCATTTTAATAACGACTTTCTCAAAGACATCTTGACATCAATGCCGCATCGACGTCTGCTCTTCTCTCGGTGCGACTCTCAATAAACCCTCAACTGAAAACAAAAGGGCTGATTCTGGCCGCTTCCCTCGCTTACGGCCATACCGTTCCGACTGCGCCCGATCTCGTCTGATCTCGGAAGCTAAGCGGGGCCGGGCTTGGTTAGTACTTGGTTGGGAGACTGCCTGGGAATACCAAGTGCCGTAAGCTTTTTCTTAGTTTCACCTTATCCAGAGGGCCCTGCGTCTTGCCACGAATTGAAAGATGTCACTACCCTTTCATTTCACAAATTACCTTTATTTGTAGAACGACGGCAGTCCCCGCCCACTTTTGCAGAAAGTACTCGTAGCAATCGTATACAACTCACCGATTTCTTCCTCATTTTAATAACGACTTTCTCAAAGACATCTTGACATCAATGCCGCATCGACGTCTGCTCTTCTCTCGGTGCGACTCTCAATAAACCCTCAACTGAAAACAAAAGTGCTGATTCTGGCAGCTTCCCTTGCTTACGGCCATACCGTTCCGACTGCGCCCGATCTCGTCTGATCTCGGAAGCTAAGCGGGGCCGGGCTTGGTTAGTACTTGGTTGGGAGACTGCCTGGGAATACCAAGTGCCGTAAGCTTTTTCTTAGTTTCACCTTATCCAGAGGGCCCTGCGTCTTGCCACGAATGTAAAGATGTCACTCCCCTTTCATTTCACAAATTACCTTTATTTGTACAACGACGGCAGTCCCCGCCCACTTTTGCAGAAAGTACTCGTAGCAATCGTATACAACTCACCGCTTTCTTCCTCATTTTAATAACGACTTTCTCAAAGACATCTTGACATCAATGCCGCATCGACGTCTGCTCTTCTCTCGGTGCGACTCTCAATAAACCCTCAACTGAAAACAAAAGTGCTGATTCTGGCAGCTTCCCTTGCTTACGGCCATACCGTTCCGACTGCGCCCGATCTCGTCTGATCTCGGAAGCTAAGCGGGGCCGGGCTTGGTTAGTACTTGGTTGGGAGACTGCCTGGGAATACCAAGTGCCGTAAGCTTTTTCTTAGTTTCACCTTATCCAGAGGGCCCTGCGTCTTGCCACGAATGTAAAGATGTCACTCCCCTTTCATTTCACAAATTACCTTTATTTGTACAACGACGGCAGTCCCCGCCCACTTTTGCAGAAAGTACTCGTAGCAATCGTATACAACTCACCGCTTTCTTCCTCATTTTAATAACAACTTTCTCAAAGACATCTTGACATCAATGCCGCATCGACGTCTGCTCTTCTCTCGGTGCGACTCTCAATAAACCCTCAACTGAAAACAAAAGGGCTGATTCTGGCCGCTTCCCTCGCTTACGGCCATACCGTTCCGACTGCGCCCGATCTCGTCTGATCTCGGAAGCTAAGCGGGGCCGGGCTTGGTTAGTACTTGGTTGGGAGACTGCCTGGGATTACCAAGTGCCGTAAGCTTTTTCTTAGTTTCACCTTATCCAGAGGGCCCTGCGTCTTGCCACGAATGTAAAGATGTCACTCCCCTTTCATTTCACAAATTACCTTTATTTGTACAACGACGGCAGTCCCCGCCCACTTTTGCAGAAAGTACTCGTAGCAATCGTAAACAACTCACCGCTTTCTTCCTCATTTTAATAACGACTTTCTCAAAGACATCTTGACATCAATGCCGCATCGACGTCTGCTCTTCTCTCGGTGCGACTCTCAATAAACCCTCAACTGAAAACAAAAGTGCTGATTCTGGCCGCTTCCCTCGCTTACGGCCATAGCGTTCCGACTGCGCCCGATCTCGTCTGATCTCGGAAGCTAAGCGGGGCCGGGCTTGGTTAGTACTTGGTTGGGAGACTGCCTGGGAATACCAAGTGCCGTAAGCTTTTTCTTAGTTTCACCTTATCCAGAGGGCCCTGCGTCTAGCCACGAATTGAAAGATGTCACTACCCTTTCATTTCACAAATTACCTTTATTTGTACAAAGACGGCAGTCCCAGCCCACTTTTGCAGAAAGTACTCGTAGCAATCGTATACAACTCACCGCTTTCTTCCTCATTTTAATAACGACTTTCTCAAAGACATCTTGACATCAATGCCGCATCGACGTCTGCTCTTCTCTCGGTGCGACTCTCAATAAACCCTCAACTGAAAACAAAAGTGCTGATTCTGGCCGCTTCCCTCGCTTACGGCCATACCGTTCCGACTGCGCCCGATCTCGTCTGATCTCGGAAGCTAAGCGGGGCCGGGCTTGGTTAGTACTTGGTTGGGAGACTGCCTGGGATTACGAAGTGCCGTAAGCTTTTTCTTAGTTTCACCTTATCCAGAGGGCCCTGCGTCTTGCCACGAATTGAAAGATGTCACTACCCTTTCATTTCACAAATTACCTTTATTTGTACAAAGACGGCAGTCCCAGCCCACTTTTGCAGAAAGTACTCGTAGCAATCGTATACAACTCACCGATTTCTTCCTCATTTTAATAACGACTTTCTCAAAGACATCTTGACATCAATGCCGCATCGACGTCTGCTCTTCTCTCGGTGCGACTCTCAATAAACCCTCAACTGAAAACAAAAGGGCTGATTCTGGCCGCTTCCCTCGCTTACGGCCATACCGTTCCGACTGCGCCCGATCTCGTCTGATCTCGGAAGCTAAGCGGGGCCGGGCTTGGTTAGTACTTGGTTGGGAGACTGCTTGGGAATACCAAGTGCCGTAAGCTTTTTCTTAGTTTCACCTTATCCAGAGGGCCCTGCGTCTTGCCACGAATTGAATGATGTCACTCCCTTTTCATTTCACAAATTACCTTTATTTGTACAACGACGGCAGTCCCAGCCCACTTTTGCAGAAAGTACTCGTAGCAATCGTATACAACTCACCGCTTTCTTCCTCATTTTAAGAACGACTTTCTCAAAGACATCTTGACATCAATGCCGCATCGACGTCTGCTCTTCTCTCGGTGCGACTCTCAATAAACCCTCAACTGAAAACAAAAGGGCTGATTCTGGCCGCTTCCCTCGCTTACGGCCATACCGTTCCGACTGCGCCCGATCTCGTCTGATCTCGGAAGCTAAGCGGGGCCGGGCTTGGTTAGTACTTGGTTGGGAGACTGCCTGGGAATACGAAGTGCCGTAAGCTTTTTCTTAGTTTCACCTTATCCAGAGGGCCCTGCGTCTTGCCACGAATGTAAAGATGTCACTCCCCTTTCATTTCACAAATTACCTTTATTTGTAGAACGACAGCAGTCCCCGCCCACTTTTGCAGAAAGTACTCGTAGCAATCGTATACAACTCACCGATTTCTTCCTCATTTTAATAACGACTTTCTCAAAGACATCTTGACATCAATGCCGCATCGACGTCTGCTCTTCTCTCGGTGCGACTCTCAATAAACCCTCAACTGAAAACAAAAGGGCTGATTCTGGCCGCTTCCCTTGCTTACGGCCATACCGTTCCGACTGCGCCTGATCTCGTCTGATCTCGGAAGCTAAGCGGGGCCGGGCTTGGTTAGTACTTGGTTGGGAGACTGCCTGGGAATACCAAGTGCCGTAAGCTTTTTCTTAGTTTCACCTTATCCAGAGGGCCCTGCGTCTTGCCACGAATGTAAAGATGTCACTCCCCTTTCATTTCACAAATTACCTTTATTTGTACAACGACGGCAGTCCCCGCCCACTTTTGCAGAAAGTACTCGTAGCAATGGTATACAACTCACCGCTTTCTTCCTCATTTTAATAACGACTTTCTCAAAGACATCTTGACATCAATGCCGCATCGACGTCTGCTCTTCTCTCGGTGCGACTCTCAATAAACCCTCAACTGAAAACAAAAGGGCTGATTCTGGCCGCTTCCCTCGCTTACGGCCATACCGTTCCGACTGCGCCCGATCTCGTCTGATCTCGGAAGCTAAGCGGGGCCGGGCTTGGTTAGTACTTGGTTGGGAGACTGCCTGGGAATACCAAGTGCCGTAAGCTTTTTCTTAGTTTCACCTTATCCAGAGGGCCCTGCGTCTTGCCACGAATTGAAAGATGTCACTACCCTTTCATTTCACAAATTACCTTTATTTGTAGAACGACGGCAGTCCCCGCCCACTTTTGCAGAAAGTACTCGTAGCAATCGTATACAACTCACCGATTTCTTCCTCATTTTAATAACGACTTTCTCAAAGACATCTTGACATCAATGCCGCATCGACGTCTGCTCTTCTCTCGGTGCGACTCTCAATAAACCCTCAACTGAAAACAAAAGTGCTGATTCTGGCAGCTTCCCTTGCTTACGGCCATACCGTTCCGACTGCGCCCGATCTCGTCTGATCTCGGAAGCTAAGCGGGGCCGGGCTTGGTTAGTACTTGGTTGGGAGACTGCCTGGGAATACCAAGTGCCGTAAGCTTTTTCTTAGTTTCACCTTATCCAGAGGGCCCTGCGTCTTGCCACGAATGTAAAGATGTCACTCCCCTTTCATTTCACAAATTACCTTTATTTGTACAACGACGGCAGTCCCCGCCCACTTTTGCAGAAAGTACTCGTAGCAATCGTATACAACTCACCGCTTTCTTCCTCATTTTAATAACGACTTTCTCAAAGACATCTTGACATCAATGCCGCATCGACGTCTGCTCTTCTCTCGGTGCGACTCTCAATAAACCCTCAACTGAAAACAAAAGTGCTGATTCTGGCAGCTTCCCTTGCTTACGGCCATACCGTTCCGACTGCGCCCGATCTCGTCTGATCTCGGAAGCTAAGCGGGGCCGGGCTTGGTTAGTACTTGGTTGGGAGACTGCCTGGGAATACCAAGTGCCGTAAGCTTTTTCTTAGTTTCACCTTATCCAGAGGGCCCTGCGTCTTGCCACGAATGTAAAGATGTCACTCCCCTTTCATTTCACAAATTACCTTTATTTGTACAACGACGGCAGTCCCCGCCCACTTTTGCAGAAAGTACTCGTAGCAATCGTATACAACTCACCGCTTTCTTCCTCATTTTAATAACAACTTTCTCAAAGACATCTTGACATCAATGCCGCATCGACGTCTGCTCTTCTCTCGGTGCGACTCTCAATAAACCCTCAACTGAAAACAAAAGGGCTGATTCTGGCCGCTTCCCTCGCTTACGGCCATACCGTTCCGACTGCGCCCGATCTCGTCTGATCTCGGAAGCTAAGCGGGGCCGGGCTTGGTTAGTACTTGGTTGGGAGACTGCCTGGGATTACCAAGTGCCGTAAGCTTTTTCTTAGTTTCACCTTATCCAGAGGGCCCTGCGTCTTGCCACGAATGTAAAGATGTCACTCCCCTTTCATTTCACAAATTACCTTTATTTGTACAACGACGGCAGTCCCCGCCCACTTTTGCAGAAAGTACTCGTAGCAATCGTAAACAACTCACCGCTTTCTTCCTCATTTTAATAACGACTTTCTCAAAGACATCTTGACATCAATGCCGCATCGACGTCTGCTCTTCTCTCGGTGCGACTCTCAATAAACCCTCAACTGAAAACAAAAGTGCTGATTCTGGCCGCTTCCCTCGCTTACGGCCATAGCGTTCCGACTGCGCCCGATCTCGTCTGATCTCGGAAGCTAAGCGGGGCCGGGCTTGGTTAGTACTTGGTTGGGAGACTGCCTGGGAATACCAAGTGCCGTAAGCTTTTTCTTAGTTTCACCTTATCCAGAGGGCCCTGCGTCTAGCCACGAATTGAAAGATGTCACTACCCTTTCATTTCACAAATTACCTTTATTTGTACAAAGACGGCAGTCCCAGCCCACTTTTGCAGAAAGTACTCGTAGCAATCGTATACAACTCACCGCTTTCTTCCTCATTTTAATAACGACTTTCTCAAAGACATCTTGACATCAATGCCGCATCGACGTCTGCTCTTCTCTCGGTGCGACTCTCAATAAACCCTCAACTGAAAACAAAAGTGCTGATTCTGGCCGCTTCCCTCGCTTACGGCCATACCGTTCCGACTGCGCCCGATCTCGTCTGATCTCGGAAGCTAAGCGGGGCCGGGCTTGGTTAGTACTTGGTTGGGAGACTGCCTGGGATTACGAAGTGCCGTAAGCTTTTTCTTAGTTTCACCTTATCCAGAGGGCCCTGCGTCTTGCCACGAATTGAAAGATGTCACTACCCTTTCATTTCACAAATTACCTTTATTTGTACAAAGACGGCAGTCCCAGCCCACTTTTGCAGAAAGTACTCGTAGCAATCGTATACAACTCACCGATTTCTTCCTCATTTTAATAACGACTTTCTCAAAGACATCTTGACATCAATGCCGCATCGACGTCTGCTCTTCTCTCGGTGCGACTCTCAATAAACCCTCAACTGAAAACAAAAGGGCTGATTCTGGCCGCTTCCCTCGCTTACGGCCATACCGTTCCGACTGCGCCCGATCTCGTCTGATCTCGGAAGCTAAGCGGGGCCGGGCTTGGTTAGTACTTGGTTGGGAGACTGCTTGGGAATACCAAGTGCCGTAAGCTTTTTCTTAGTTTCACCTTATCCAGAGGGCCCTGCGTCTTGCCACGAATTGAATGATGTCACTCCCTTTTCATTTCACAAATTACCTTTATTTGTACAACGACGGCAGTCCCAGCCCACTTTTGCAGAAAGTACTCGTAGCAATCGTATACAACTCACCGCTTTCTTCCTCATTTTAAGAACGACTTTCTCAAAGACATCTTGACATCAATGCCGCATCGACGTCTGCTCTTCTCTCGGTGCGACCCTCAATTAACCCTCAACTGAAAACAAAAGTGCTGATTCTGGCCGCTTCCCTCGCTTACGGCCATACCGTTCCGACTGCGCCCGATCACGTCTGATCTTGTCTGATCTCGGAAGCTAAGTGGGGCCGGGCTTGGTTAGTACTTGGTTGGGAGACTGCCTGGGAATACCAAGTGCCGTAAGCTTTTTCTTAGTTTCACCTTATCCAGAGGGCCCTGCGTCTTGCCACGAATTGAAAGATGTCACTCCCTTTTCATTTCACAAATTACCTTTATTTGTACAATGACGGCAGTCCCAGCCCACTTTTGCAGATAGTACTCGTAGCAATCGTATACAACTCACCGCTTTCTTCCTCATTTTAAGAACGACTTTCTCAAAGACATCTTGACATCAATGCCGCATTGACGTCTGCTCTTCTCTCGGTGCGACTCTCAATAAACCCTCAACTGAAAACAAAAGGCCTGATTCTGGCCGCTTACCTCGCTTACGGCCATACCGTTCCGACTGTGCCCGATCTCGTCTGATCTCGGAAGCTAAGCGGGGCCGGGCTTGGTTAGTACTTGGTTGGGAGACTGCCTGGGATTACCAAGTGCTGTAAGCTTTTTCTTACTTTCACTTTATCCCGAGGGCCCAGCGTCTTGCTACGAATGTAAAGCTGTCACTCCCCTATCATTTCACAAAGTATCTTTATTTGTACAACGACGGCAGTCCCCGCCCACTTTTGCAGAAAGTACTCGTAGCAATCGCATACAACTCACCGCTTTCTTCCTCATTTTAATAACGACTTTCTCAAAGACATCTTGACATCAATGCCGCATCGACGTCTGCTCTTCTCTCGGTGCGACTCTCAATAAACCCTCAACTGAAAACAAAAGGGCTGATTCTGGCCGCTTCCCTCGCTTACGGCCATACTGTTCCGACTGCGCCCGATCTCGTCTGATCTCGGAAGTTAAGCGGGGCCGGGCTTGGTTAGTACTTGGTTGGGAGACTGCCTGGGAATACCAAGTGCCGTAAGCTTTTTCTTAGTTTCACCTTATCCAGAGGGCCCTGCGTCTTGCCACGAATGTAAAGATGTCACTACCCTTTCATTTCACAAATTACCTTTATTTGTACAAAGACGGCAGTCCCCGCCCACTTTTGCAGAAAGTACTCGTAGCAATCGTATACAACTCACCGCTTTCTTCCTCATTTTAATAACGACTATCTCAAAGACATCTTGACATCAATGCCGCATCGACGTCTGCTCTTCTCTCGGTGCGACTCTCGATAAACCCTCAACTGAAAACAAAAGGGCTGATTCTGGCCGCTTCCCTCGCTTACGGCCATACCATTCCGACTGCGCCCGATCTCGTCTGATCTCGGAAACTAAGCGGGGCCGGGCTTGGTTAGTACTTGGTTGGGAGACTGCCTGGGATTACCAGGTGCCGTAAGCTTTTTCTTACTTTCACTTTATCCAGAGGGCCCTGCGTCTTGCCACGAATGTAAAGATGTCACTACCCTTTCATTTCACAAATTACCTTTATTTGTACAAAGACGGCAGTCCCAGCCCACTTTTGCAGAAAGTACTCGTAGCAATCGTATACAACTCACCGCTTTCTTCCTCATTTTAATAACGACTTTCTCAAAGACATCTTGACATCAATGCCGCATCGACGTCTGCTCTTCTCTCGGTGCGACTCTCGATAAACCCTCAACTGAAAACAAAAGGGCTGATTCTGGCCGCTTCCCTCGCTTACGGCCATACCTTTCCGACTGCGCCCGATCTCGTCTGATCTCGGAAACTAAGCGGGGCCGGGCTTGGTTAGTACTTGGTTGGGAGACTGCCTGGGATTACCAGGTGCCGTAAGCTTTTTCTTACTTTCACTTTATCCAGAGGGCCCTGCGTCTTGCCACGAATGTAAAGATGTCACTCCCCTTTCATTTCACAAATTACCTTTATTTGTACAACGACGGCAGTCCCCGCCCACTTTTGCAGAAAGTACTCATAGCAATCGTATACAACTCACCGATTTCTTCCTCATTTTAATAACGACTTTCTCAAAGACATCTTGACATCAATGCCGCATCGACGTCTGCTCTTCTCTCGGTGCGACTCTCAATAAACCCTCAACTGAAAACAAAAGGGCTGATTCTGGCCGCTTCTCTCGCTTACGGCCATACCGTTCCGACTGCGCCCGATCTCGTCTGATCTCGGAAGCTAAGCAGGGCCGGGCTTGGTTAGTACTTGGTTGGGAGACTGCCTGGGAATACCAAGTGCCGTAAGCTTTTTCTTAGTTTCACCTTATCCAGAGGGCCCTGCGTCTTGCCACGAATGTAAAGATGTCACTCCCCTTTCATTTCACAAATTACCTTTATTTGTACAACGACGGCAGTCCCCGCCCACTTTTGCAGAAAGTACTCGTAGCAATCGTATACAACTCACCGCTTTCTTCCTCATTTTAATAACGACTTTCTCAAAGACATCTTGACATCAATGC
Organism: Paramormyrops kingsleyae; assembly: GCF_048594095.1. Taxonomy (NCBI): domain Eukaryota; kingdom Metazoa; phylum Chordata; class Actinopteri; order Osteoglossiformes; family Mormyridae; genus Paramormyrops; species Paramormyrops kingsleyae. The sequence continues at coordinate 46,037,066 of NC_132800.1, read as the reverse complement.
CGCATCGACGTCTGCTCTTCTCTCGGTGCGACTCTCAATAAACCCTCAACTGAAAACAAAAGGGCTGATTCTGGCCGCTTCCCTCGCTTACGGCCATACCGTTCCGACTGCGCCCGATCTCGTCTGATCTCGGAAGCTAAGCGGGGCCGGGCTTGGTTAGTACTTGGTTGGGAGACTGCCTGGGAATACCAAGTGCCGTAAGCTTTTTCTTAGTTTCACCTTATCCAGAGGGCCCTGCGTCTAGCCACGAATTGAAAGATGTCACTACCCTTTCATTTCACAAATTACCTTTATTTGTACAAAGACGGCAGTCCCAGCCCACTTTTGCAGAAAGTACTCGTAGCAATCGTATACAACTCACCGCTTTCTTCCTCATTTTAATAACGACTTTCTCAAAGACATCTTGACATCAATGCCGCATCGACGTCTGCTCTTCTCTCGGTGCGACTCTCAATAAACCCTCAACTGAAAACAAAAGTGCTGATTCTGGCCGCTTCCCTCGCTTACGGCCATACCGTTCCGACTGCGCCCGATCTCGTCTGATCTCGGAAGCTAAGCGGGGCCGGGCTTGGTTAGTACTTGGTTGGGAGACTGCCTGGGATTACGAAGTGCCGTAAGCTTTTTCTTAGTTTCACCTTATCCAGAGGGCCCTGCGTCTTGCCACGAATTGAAAGATGTCACTACCCTTTCATTTCACAAATTACCTTTATTTGTACAAAGACGGCAGTCCCAGCCCACTTTTGCAGAAAGTACTCGTAGCAATCGTATACAACTCACCGATTTCTTCCTCATTTTAATAACGACTTTCTCAAAGACATCTTGACATCAATGCCGCATCGACGTCTGCTCTTCTCTCGGTGCGACTCTCAATAAACCCTCAACTGAAAACAAAAGGGCTGATTCTGGCCGCTTCCCTCGCTTACGGCCATACCGTTCCGACTGCGCCCGATCTCGTCTGATCTCGGAAGCTAAGCGGGGCCGGGCTTGGTTAGTACTTGGTTGGGAGACTGCCTGGGAATACCAAGTGCCGTAAGCTTTTTCTTAGTTTCACCTTATCCAGAGGGCCCTGCGTCTTGCCACGAATTGAATGATGTCACTCCCTTTTCATTTCACAAATTACCTTTATTTGTACAACGACGGCAGTCCCAGCCCACTTTTGCAGAAAGTACTCGTAGCAATCGTATACAACTCACCGCTTTCTTCCTCATTTTAAGAACGACTTTCTCAAAGACATCTTGACATCAATGCCGCATCGACGTCTGCTCTTCTCTCGGTGCGACCCTCAATTAACCCTCAACTGAAAACAAAAGTGCTGATTCTGGCCGCTTCCCTCGCTTACGGCCATACCGTTCCGACTGCGCCCGATCACGTCTGATCTTGTCTGATCTCGGAAGCTAAGTGGGGCCGGGCTTGGTTAGTACTTGGTTGGGAGACTGCCTGGGAATACCAAGTGCCGTAAGCTTTTTCTTAGTTTCACCTTATCCAGAGGGCCCTGCGTCTTGCCACGAATTGAAAGATGTCACTCCCTTTTCATTTCACAAATTACCTTTATTTGTACAATGACGGCAGTCCCAGCCCACTTTTGCAGATAGTACTCGTAGCAATCGTATACAACTCACCGCTTCCTTCCTCATTTTAAGAACGACTTTCTCAAAGACATCTTGACATCAATGCCGCATTGACGTCTGCTCTTCTCTCGGTGCGACTCTCAATAAACCCTCAACTGAAAACAAAAGGCCTGATTCTGGCCGCTTACCTCGCTTACGGCCATACCGTTCCGACTGTGCCCGATCTCGTCTGATCTCGGAAGCTAAGCGGGGCCGGGCTTGGTTAGTACTTGGTTGGGAGACTGCCTGGGATTACCAAGTGCTGTAAGATTTTTCTTACTTTCACTTTATCCCGAGGGCCCAGCGTCTTGCTACGAATGTAAAGCTGTCACTCCCCTATCATTTCACAAAGTATCTTTATTTGTACAACGACGGCAGTCCCCGCCCACTTTTGCAGAAAGTACTCGTAGCAATCGCATACAACTCACCGCTTTCTTCCTCATTTTAATAACGACTTTCTCAAAGACATCTTGACATCAATGCCGCATCGACGTCTGCTCTTCTCTCGGTGCGACTCTCAATAAACCCTCAACTGAAAACAAAAGGGCTGATTCTGGCCGCTTCCCTCGCTTACGGCCATACTGTTCCGACTGCGCCCGATCTCGTCTGATCTCGGAAGTTAAGCGGGGCCGGGCTTGGTTAGTACTTGGTTGGGAGACTGCCTGGGATTACCAGGTGCCGTAAGCTTTTTCTTACTTTCACTTTATCCAGAGGGCCCTGCGTCTTGCCACGAATGTAAAGATTAGGGTGACCAGATAATCCATGTCAGGGAGGACACTCTGAGCTAGGACAGGAATTGTAAATTACCATTTCAATTAAACGGACTTGGATTTCACTTGAGCACCGAGTTCTTGCTGTGTGCTGATTGGTCAGTCTCCTATAAGCATGCATGTGTCACTAATGCTAATGTAAAACAGCTGGATGAGTCTTTCAGTCAAGGAAACAAACCAGTCAAAGCACAAGAAGAGCTGAACTCTTTAGCCGAGCACAGGAGCCTTTTAATTTGGAAGTAGTTTGTAAAACCCGAAGTAGCTCAAAGTGTCCTCCCTGACATGGATTATCTGGTCACCCTAGTAAAGATGTCACTCCCCTTTCATTTCACAAATTACCTTTATTTGTACAACGACGGCAGTCCCCGCCCACTTTTGCAGAAAGTACTCATAGCAATCGTATACAACTCACCGATTTCTTCCTCATTTTAATAACGACTTTCTCAAAGACATCTTGACATCAATGCCGCATCGACGTCTGCTCTTCTCTCGGTGCGACTCTCAATAAACCCTCAACTGAAAACAAAAGGGCTGATTCTGGCCGCTTCCCTCGCTTACAGCCATACTGTTCCGACTGCGCCCGATCTCGTCTGATCTCGGAAGTTAAGCGGGGCCGGGCTTGGTTAGTACTTGGTTGGGAGACTGCCTGGGATTACCAGGTGCCGTAAGCTTTTTCTTACTTTCACTTTATCCAGAGGGCCCTGCGTCTTGCCACGAATGTAAAGATGTCACTCCCCTTTCATTTCACAAATTACCTTTATTTGTACAACGACGGCAGTCCCCGCCCACTTTTGCAGAAAGTACTCATAGCAATCGTATACAACTCACCGATTTCTTCCTCATTTTAATAACGACTTTCTCAAAGACATCTTGACATCAATGCCGCATCGACGTCTGCTCTTCTCTCGGTGCGACTCTCAATAAACCCTCAACTGAAAACAAAAGGGCTGATTCTGGCCGCTTCTCTCGCTTACGGCCATACCGTTCCGACTGCGCCCGATCTCGTCTGATCTCGGAAGCTAAGCAGGGCCGGGCTTGGTTAGTACTTGGTTGGGAGACTGCCTGGGAATACCAAGTGCCGTAAGCTTTTTCTTAGTTTCACCTTATCCAGAGGGCCCTGCGTCTTGCCACGAATGTAAAGATGTCACTCCCCTTTCATTTCACAAATTACCTTTATTTGTACAACGACGGCAGTCCCCGCCCACTTTTGCAGAAAGTACTCGTAGCAATCGTATACAACTCACCGCTTTCTTCCTCATTTTAATAACGACTTTCTCAAAGACATCTTGACATCAATGCCGCATCGACGTCTGCTCTTCTCTCGGTGCGACTCTCAATAAACCCTCAACTGAAAACAAAAGGGCTGATTCTGGCCGCTTCCCTCGCTTACGGCCATACCGTTCCGACTGCGCCCGATCTCGTCTGATCTCGGAAGCTAAGCGGGGCCGGGCTTGGTTAGTACTTGGTTGGGAGACTGCCTGGGAATACCAAGTGCCGTAAGCTTTTTCTTAGTTTCACCTTATCCAGAGGGCCCTGCGTCTTGCCACGAATTGAAAGATGTCACTACCCTTTCATTTCACAAATTACCTTTATTTGTAGAACGACAGCAGTCCCCGCCCACTTTTGCAGAAAGTACTCGTAGCAATCGTATACAACTCACCGATTTCTTCCTCATTTTAATAACGACTTTCTCAAAGACATCTTGACATCAATGCCGCATCGACGTCTGCTCTTCTCTCGGTGCGACTCTCAATAAACCCTCAACTGAAAACAAAAGTGCTGATTCTGGCAGCTTCCCTCGCTTACGGCCATACCGTTCCGACTGCGCCCGATCTCGTCTGATCTCGGAAGCTAAGCGGGGCCGGGCTTGGTTAGTACTTGGTTGGGAGACTGCCTGGGAATACCAAGTGCCGTAAGCTTTTTCTTAGTTTCATTTTATCCCGAGGGCCCAGCGTCTTGCCACGAATGTAAAGCTGTCACTCCCCTATCATTTCACAAAGTATCTTTATTTGTACAACGACGGCAGTCCCCGCCCACTTTTGCAGAAAGTACTCGTAGCAATCGCATACAACTCACCGCTTTCTTCCTCACTTTAATGACGACTTTCTCAAAGACATCTTGACATCAATGCCGCATCGACGTCTGCTCTTCTCTCGGTGCGACTCTCAAGTAACCCTCAACTGAAAACAAAAGGGCTGATTCTGGCCGCTTCTCTCGCTTACGGCCATACCGTTCCGACTGCGCCCGATCTCGTCTGATCTCGGAAGCTAAGCAGGGCCGGGCTTGGTTAGTACTTGGTTGGGAGACTGCCTGGGAATACCAAGTGCCGTAAGCTTTTTCTTAGTTTCACCTTATCCAGAGGGCCCTGCGTCTTGCCACGAATGTAAAGATGTCACTCCCCTTTCATTTCACAAATTACCTTTATTTGTACAACGACGGCAGTCCCCGCCCACTTTTGCAGAAAGTACTCGTAGCAATCGTATACAACTCACCGCTTTCTTCCTCATTTTAATAACGACTTTCTCAAAGACATCTTGACATCAATGCCGCATCGACGTCTGCTCTTCTCTCGGTGCGACTCTCAATAAACCCTCAACTGAAAACAAAAGGGCTGATTCTGGCCGCTTCCCTCGCTTACGGCCATACCGTTCCGACTGCGCCCGATCTCGTCTGATCTCGGAAGCTAAGCGGGGCCGGGCTTGGTTAGTACTTGGTTGGGAGACTGCCTGGGAATACCAAGTGCCGTAAGCTTTTTCTTAGTTTCACCTTATCCAGAGGGCCCTGCGTCTTGCCACGAATTGAAAGATGTCACTACCCTTTCATTTCACAAATTACCTTTATTTGTAGAACGACAGCAGTCCCCGCCCACTTTTGCAGAAAGTACTCGTAGCAATCGTATACAACTCACCGATTTCTTCCTCATTTTAATAACGACTTTCTCAAAGACATCTTGACATCAATGCCGCATCGACGTCTGCTCTTCTCTCGGTGCGACTCTCAATAAACCCTCAACTGAAAACAAAAGTGCTGATTCTGGCAGCTTCCCTCGCTTACGGCCATACCGTTCCGACTGCGCCCGATCTCGTCTGATCTCGGAAGCTAAGCGGGGCCGGGCTTGGTTAGTACTTGGTTGGGAGACTGCCTGGGAATACCAAGTGCCGTAAGCTTTTTCTTAGTTTCACTTTATCCCGAGGGCCCAGCGTCTTGCCACGAATGTAAAGCTGTCACTCCCCTATCATTTCACAAAGTATCTTTATTTGTACAACGACGGCAGTCCCCGCCCACTTTTGCAGAAAGTACTCGTAGCAATCGCATACAACTCACCGCTTTCTTCCTCACTTTAATGACGACTTTCTCAAAGACATCTTGACATCAATGCCGCATCGACGTCTGCTCTTCTCTCGGTGCGACTCTCAAGTAACCCTCAACTGAAAACAAAAGTGCTGATTCTGGCGGCTTCCGTCGCTTACGGCCATACCGTTCCGACTGCGCCCGATCTCCCCTGATCTCGGAAGCTAAGCGGGACCGGGCTAGGTTAGTACTTGGTTGGGAGACTGCTTGGGATTACTAAGTGCCGTAAGCTTTTTCTTACTTTCACTTTATCCCGAGGGCCCAGCGTCTTGCCACGAATGTAAAGCTGTCACTCCCCTATCATTTCACAAAGTATCTTTATTTGTACAACGACGGCAGTCCCCGCCCACTTTTGCAGAAAGTACTCGTAGCAATCGCATACAACTCACCGCTTTCTTCCTCACTTTAATGACGACTTTCTCAAAGACATCTTGACATCAATGCCGCATCGACGTCTGCTCTTCTCTCGGTGCGACTCTCAATAAACCCTCAACTGAAAAGAAAAGGCCTGATTCTGGCCGCTTCCCTCGCTTACGGCCATACTGTTCCGACTGCGCCCGATCTCGTCTGATCTCGGAAGCTAAGCGGGGCCGGGCTTGGTTAGTACTTGGTTGGGAGACTGCCTGGGATTACCAAGTACCGTAAGCTTTTTCTTACTTTCACTTTATCCAGAGGGCCCTGCGTCTTGCCACGAATGTAAAGATATCACTCCCCTTTCATTTCACGAATTGCCTTTATTTGTACAAAGACGGCAGTCCCAGCCCACTTTTGCAGAAAGTACTCGTAGCAATCGTATACAACTCACCGCTTTCTTCCTCATTTTAATAACGACTTTCTCAAAGACATCTTGACATCAATGGCGAATCGACGTCTGCTCTTCTCTCGGTGCGACTCTCAATAAACCCTCAACTGAAAACAAAAGGGCTGATTCTGGCAGCTTCCCTCGCTTACGGCCATACCATTCCGACTGCGCCCGATCTCGTCTGGTCTCGGAAGCTAAGCGGGGCCGGGCTTTGTTAGTACTTGGTTGGGAGACTGCCTGGGATTACCAAGTGCCGTAAGCTTTTTCTTACTTTCACTTTATCCAGAGGGCCCTGCGTCTTGCCACGAATTGAATGATGTCACTCCCCTTTCATTTCACAAATTACCTTTATTTGTACAAAGACCGCAGTCCCAGCCCAGTTTTGCAGAAAGTACTCATAGCAATCGTATACAACGCACCGCTTTCTTCCTCATTTTAATAACGACTTTCTCAAAGACATCTTGACATCAATGCCGCATCGACGTCTGCTCTTCTCTTGGTGCGACTCTCAATAAACCCTCAACTGAAAACAAAAGGGTTGATTCTGGCCGCTTCCCTCGCTTACGGCCATACCGTTCCGACTGCGCCCGATCTCGTCTGATCTCGGAAGCTAAGCGGGGCCGGGCTTGGTTAGTACTTGGTTGGGAGACTGCCTGGGATTACCAAGTGCCGTAAGCTTTTTCTTACTTTCACTTTATCCAGAGGGCCCTGCGTCTTGCCACGAATGTAAAGATGTCACTCCCCTTTCATTTCACAAATTAACTTTATTTGTACAACGACGGCAGTCCCCGCCCACTTTTGCAGAAAGTACTCGTAGCAATCGTATTCAACTCACCGCTTTCTTCCTCATTTTAATAACGACTTTCTCAAAGACATCTTGACATCAATGCCGCATCGACGTCTGCTCTTCTCTCGGTGCGACTCTCAATAAACCCTCAACTGAAAACAAAAGTGCTGATTCTGGCCGTTTCCCTCGCTTACAGCCATACCGTTCCGACTGCGCCCGATCTCGTCTGATCTCGGAAGCTAAGCGGGGCTGGGCTTGGTTAGTACTTGGTTGGGAGACTGCCTGGGATTACCAAGTGCCGTAAGCTTTTTCTTACTTTCACCTTATCCAGAGGGCCCTGCGTCTTGCCACGAATGTAAAGATGTCACTCCCCTTTCATTTCACAAATTACCTTTATTTGTACAACGACGGCAGTCCCCGCCCACTTTTGCAGAAAGTACTCGTAGCAATCGTATACAACTCACCGCTTTCTTCCTCATTTTAATAACGACTTTCTCAAAGACATCTTGACATCAATGCCGCATCGAAGTCTGCTCTTCTCTCGGTGCGACTCTCAATAAACCCTCAACTGAAAACAAAAGGGCTGATTCTGGCCGTTTCCCTCGCTTACGGCCATACCGTTCCGACTGCGCCCGATCTCGTCTGATCTCGGAAGCTAAGCGGGGCTGGGCTTGGTTAGTACTTGGTTGGGAGACTGCCTGGGATTACCAAGTGCCGTAAGCTTTTTCTTAATTTCACTTTATCCAGAGGGCCCTGCGTCTTGCCACGAATGTAAAGATATCACTCCCCTTTCATTTCACGAATTGCCTTTATTTGTACAACGACGGCAGTCCCAGCCCACTTTTGCAGAAAGTACTCGTAGCAATCGTATACAACTCACCGCTTTCTTCCTCATTTTAATAACGACTTTCTGAAAGACATCTTGACATCAATGTCGCATCGACGTCTGCTCTTCTCTCGGTGCGACTCTCAATAAACCCTCAACTGAAATGAAAAGGGCTGATTCTGGCCGCTTCCCTTGCTTACGGCCATACCGTTCCGACTGCGCCCGATCTCGTCTGATCTCGGAAGCTAAGCGGGGCCGGGCTTGCTTACTACTTGGTTGGGAGACTGCCTGGGATTACCAAGTGCCGTAAGCTTTTTCTTTCTTTCACCTTATCCAGAGGGCCCTGCGTCTTGCCACGAATGTAAAGATGTCACTCCCCTTTCATTTCACAAATTACCTTTATTTGTACAAGGACGGTAGCCCAGTTTTGCAGAAAGTACTCGTAGTAATCGAATACAACTCATCGCTTTCTTCCTCATTTTAAGAACGACTTTCTCAAAGACATCTTGACATCAATGCCGCATCGACGTCTGCTCTTCTCTCGGTGCGACTCTCAATAAACCCTCAACTGAAAACAAAAGGGCTGATTCTGGCCGCTTCCCTCACTTACGGCCATACCGTTTTGACTGCGCCCGATCTCGGAAGCTAAGCGGGGCCGGGCTTGGTTAGTACTTGGTTGGGAGACTGCCTGGGATTACCAAGTGCCGTAAGCTTTTTCTTACTTTCACTTTATCCAGAGGGCCCTGCGTCTTGCCACGAATGTAAAGATATCACTCCCCTTTCATTTCACGAATTGCCTTTATTTGTACAACGACGGCAGTCCCAGCCCACTTTTGCAGAAAGTACTCGTAGCAATCGTATACAACTCACCGCTTTCTTCCTCACTTTAATAACGACTTTCTCAAAGACATCTTGACATCAATGCCGCATCGACGTCTGCTCTTCTCTCGGTGCGACTCTCAATAAACCCTCAACTGAAAACAAGAGGGCTGATTCTGGCCGCTTCCCTCGCTTACGGCCATACCGTTCCGACTGCGCCCGATCTCGTCTGATCTCGGAAGCTAAGTCGGGCCGGGCTTGGTTAATACTTGTTTGGGAGACTGCCTGGGATTACCAAGTGCCATAAGCTATTTCTTACTTTCACTTTATCCAGAGGGCCCTGCGTCTTGCCACGAATGTAAAGTTGTCACTCCCCTTTCATTTCACAAATTACCTTTATTTGTACAAAGACGGCAGTCCCAGCCCACTTTTGCAGAAAGTACTCGTAGCAATCGTATACAACTCACCGCTTTCTTCCTCATTTTAATAACAACTTTCTCAAAGACATCTTGACATCAATGGCGAATCGACGTCTGCTCTTCTCTCAGTGCGACTCTCAATAAACCCTCAACTGAAAACAAAAGGGCTGATTCTGGCCGCTTCCCTCGCTTACGGCCATACCGTTCCGACTGCGCCCGATCTCGTCTGATCTCGGAAGCTAAGCGGGGCCGGGCTTGGTTAGTACTTGGTTGGGAGACTGCCTGGGATTACCAAGTGCCATAAGCTTTTTCTTACTTTCACTTTATCCCGAGGGCCCAGCGTCTTGCTACGAATGTAAAGCTGTCACTCCCCTATCATTTCACAAAGTATCTTTATTTGTACAACGACGGCAGTCCCCGCCCACTTTTGCAGAAAGTACTCGTAGCAATCGCATACAACTCACCGCTTTCTTCCTCATTTTAATAAAGACTTTCTGAAAGACATCTTGACATCAATGCCGCATCGACGTCTGCTCTTCTCTCGGTGCGACTCTCAATAAACCCTCAACTGAAAACAAAAGGGCTGATTCTGGCCGCTTCCCTCGCTTACGGCCATACTGTTCCGACTGCGCCCGATCTCGTCTGATCTCGGAAGTTAAGCGGGGCCGGGCTTGGTTAGTACTTGGTTGGGAGACTGCCTGGGAATACCAAGTGCCGTAAGCTTTTTCTTAGTTTCACCTTATCCAGAGGGCCCTGCGTCTTGCCACGAATTGAAAGATGTCACTCCCTTTTCATTTCACAAATTACCTTTATTTGTACAACGACGGCAGTCCGAGCCCACTTTTGCAGAAAGTACTCGTAGCAATCGTATACAACTCACCGCTTTCTTCCTCATTTTAAGAACGACTTTCTCAAAGACATCTTGACATCAATGCCGCATCGACGTCTGCTCTTCTCTCGGTGCGACTCTCAATAAACCCTCAACTGAAAACAAAAGGGCTGATTCTGGCCGCTTCCCTCGCTTACGGCCATACTGTTCCGACTGCGCCCGATCTCGTCTGATCTCGGAAGCTAAGCGGGGCCGGGCTTGGTTAGTACTTGGTTGGGAGACTGCCTGGGAATACCAAGTGCCGTAAGCTTTTTCTTAGTTTCACCTTATCCAGAGGGCCCTGCGTCTTGCCACGAATTGAAAGATGTCACTCCCTTTTCATTTCACAAATTACCTTTATTTGTACAACGACGGCAGTCCCAGCCCACTTTTGCAGAAAGTACTCGTAGCAATCGTATACAACTCACCGCTTTCTTCCTCATTTTAAGAACGACATTCTCAAAGACATCTTGACATCAATGCCGCATCGACGTCTGCTCTTCTCTCGGTGCGACCCTCAATTAACCCTCAACTGAAAACAAAATTGCTGATTCTGGCCGCTTTCCTCGCATACGGCCATACCGTTCCGACTGCGCCCGATCACGTCTGATCTCGTCTGATCTCGGAAGCTAAGCGGGGCCGGGCTTGGTTAGTACTTGGTTGGGAGACTGCCTGGGAATACCAAGTGCCGTAAGCTTTTTCTTAGTTTCACCTTATCCAGAGGGCCCTGCGTCTTGCCACGAATTGAAAGATGTCACTCCCTTTTCATTTCACAAATTACCTTTATTTGTACAATGACGGCAGTCCCAGCCCACTTTTGCAGAAAGTACTCGTAGCAATCGTATACAACTCACCGCTTTCTTCCTCATTTTAAGAACGACTTTCTCAAAGACATCTTGACATCAATGCCGCATCGACGTCTGCTCTTCTCTCGGTGCGACTCTCAATAAACCCTCAACTGAAAACAAAAGGGCTGATTCTGGCTGCTTCCCTCGCTTACGGCCATACCGTTCCGACTGCGCCCGATCTCGTCTGATCTCGGAAGCTAAGCGGGGCCGGGCTTGGTTAGTACTTGGTTGGGAGACTGCCTGGGATTACCAAGTGCCGTAAGCTTTTTCTTACTTTCACTTTATCCAGAGGGCCCTGCATCTTGCCACGAATATAAAGATGTCACTACCCTTTCATTTCACAAATTACCTTTATTTGTACAATGACGGCAGTCCACGCCCACTTTTGCAGAAAGTACTCGTAGCAATCGTTTACAACTCACCGCTTTCTTCCTCATTTTAATAATGACTTTCTCAAAGACATCTTGACATCAATGCCGCATCGACGTCTGTTCTTCTCTCGGTGCGACTCTCAATAAACCCTCAACTGAAAACAAAAGGGCTGATTCTGGCCACTTCCCTCGCTTATGGCCATACCGTTCCGACTGCGCCCGATCTCGTCTGATCTCGGAAGCTAAGCGGGGCCGGGCTTGGTTAGTACTTGGTTGGGAGACTGCCTGGGATTACCAAGTGCCGTAAGCTTTTTCTTACTTTCACTTTATCCAGAGGGCCCTGCGTCTTGCCACGAATGTAAAGATATCACTCCCCTTTCATTTCACGAATTGCCTTTATTTGCACAACGACGGCCGTCCCAGCCCACTTTTGCAGAAAGTACTCGTAGCAATCGTATACAACTCACAGCTTTCTTCCTCACTTTAATAACGACTTTCTGAAAGACATCTTGACATCAATGCCGCATCGACGTCTGCTCTTCTCTCGGTGCGACTCTCAATAAACCCTCAACTGAAAACAAAAGGGCTGATTCTGGCCGCTTCCCTCGCTTACGGCCATACCCTTCCGACTGCGCCCGATCTCGTCTGATCTTAAAAGCTAAGCGGGGTCGGGCTTGGTTAGTACTTGGTTGGGAGACTGCCTGGGATTACCAAGTGCCGTAAGCTTTTTCTTACTTTCACTTTATCCCGAGGGCCCAGCGTCTTGCCACGAATGTAAAGCTGTCACTCCCCTATCATTTCACAAAGTATCTTTATTTGTACAACGACGGCAGTCCCCGCCCACTTTTGCAGAAAGTACTCGTAGCAATCGCATACAACTCACCGCTTTCTTCCTCATTTTAATAAAGACTTTCTCAAAGACATCTTGACATCAATGCCGCATCGACGTCTGCTCTTCTCTCGGTGCGACTCTCAATAAACCCTCAACTGAAAACAAAAGGGCTGATTCTGGCCACGTCCCTCGCTTACGGCCACACCGTTCCGACTGCGCCCGATCTCGTCTGATCTCAGAAGCTAAGCGGGGCCGGGCTTGGTTAGTACTTGGTTGGGAGACTGCCTGGGATTACCAAGTGCCGTAAGCTTTTTCTTACTTTCACCTTATCCAGAGGGCCCTGCGTCTTGCCACGAATGTAAAGATGTCACTCTCCTTTCATTTCACAAATTACCTTTATTTGTACAATGACGGCAGTCCCAGCCCACTTTTGCAGAAAGTACTCGTAGCAATCGTAAACAACTCACCGCTTTCTTCCTCATTTTAATAATGACTTTCTCAAAGACATCTTGACATCAATGCCGCATCGACGTCTGCTCTTCTCTCGGTGCGACTCTCAATAAACCCTCAACTGAAAACAAAAGGGCTGATTCTGGCCGCTTCCCTCGCTTACGGCCATACCGTTCCGACTGCGCCCGATCTCGGAAGCTAAGCGGGCCCGGGCTTGATTAGTACTTGGTTGGGAGACTGCCTGGGATTACCAAGTGCCGTAAGCTTTTTCTTACTTTCACCTTATCCAGAGGGCCCTGCGTCTTGCCACGAATGTAAAGATGTCACTCCCCTTTCATTTCACAAATTACCTTTAGTTGTACAATGACGGTAGCCCACTTTTGCAGAAAGTACTCGTAGCAATCGAATACAACTCACCGCTTTCTTCCTCATTTTAAGAACTACTTTCTCAAAGACATCTTGACATCAATGCCGCATCGACGTCTGCTCTTCTCTCGGTGCGACTCTCAATAAACCCTCATCTGAAAACAAAAGGGCTGATTCTGGCCGCTTCCCTCGCTTGCGGCCATACCGTTCCGACTGCGCCCGATCTTGTCTGATCTCGGAAGCTAAGCGGGGCCGGGATTGGTTAGTACTTGGTTGGGAGACTGCCTGGGATTACCAAGTGCCGTAAGCTTTTTCTTACTTTCACTTTATCCAGAGGGCCCTGCGTCTTGCCACGAATGTAAAGATGTCACTCCCCTTTCATTTCACAAATTAACTTTATTTGTACAACGACGGCAGTCCCCGCCCACTTTTGCAGAAAGTACTCGTAGCAATCGTATTCAACTCACCGCTTTCTTCCTCATTTTAATAACGACTTTCTCAAAGACATCTTGACATCAATGCCGCATCGACGTCTGCTCTTCTCTCGGTGCGACTCTCAATAAACCCTCAACTGAAAACAAAAGTGCTGATTCTGGCCGTTTCCCTCGCTTACGGCCATACCGTTCCGACTGCGCCCGATCTCGTCTGATCTCGGAAGCTAAGCGGGGCCGGGCTTGGTTAGTACTTGGTTGGGAGACTGCCTGGGATTACCAAGTGCCGTAAGCTTTTTCTTACTTTCACCTTATCCAGAGGGCCCTGCGTCTTGCCACGAATGTAAAGATGTCACTACCCTTTCATTTCACAAATTACCTTTATTTGTACAAAGACGGCAGTCCCAGCCCACTTTTGCAGAAAGTACTCGTAGCAATCGTATACAACTCACCGCTTTCTTCCTCATTTTAAGAACGACTTTCTCAAAGACATCTTGACATCAATGCCGCATCGACGTCTGCTCTTCTCTCGGTGCGACTCTCAAGTAACCCTCAACTGAAAACAAAAGTGCTGATTCTGGCGGCTTCCGTCGCTTACGGCCATACCGTTCCGACTGCGCCCGATCTCCTCTGATCTCGGAAGCTAAGCGGGACCGGGCTAGGTTAGTACTTGGTTGGGAGACTGCTTGGGATTACCAAGTGCCGTAAGCTTTTTCTTACTTTCACTTTATCCCGAGGGCCCAGCGTCTTGCCACGAATGTAAAGCTGTCACTCCCCTATCATTTCACAAAGTATCTTTATTTGTACAACGACAGCAGTCCCCGCCCACTTTTGCAGAAAGTACTCGTAGCAATCGCATACAACTCACCGCTTTCTTCCTCACTTTAATGACGACTTTCTCAAAGACATCTTGACATCAATGCCGCATCGACGTCTGCTCTTCTCTCGGTGCGACTCTCAAGTAACCCTCAACTGAAAACAAAAGTGCTGATTCTGGCGGCTTCCGTCGCTTACGGCCATACCGTTCCGACTGCGCCCGATCTCCCCTGATCTCGGAAGCTAAGCGGGACCGGGCTAGGTTAGTACTTGGTTGGGAGACTGCTTGGGATTACCAAGTGCCGTAAGCTTTTTCTTACTTTCACTTTATCCCGAGGGCCCAGCGTCTTGCCACGAATGTAAAGCTGTCACTCCCCTATCATTTCACAAAGTATCTTTATTTGTACAACGACGGCAGTCCCCGCCCACTTTTGCAGAAAGCACTCGTAGCAATCGCATACAACTCACCGCTTTCTTCCTCACTTTAATGACGACTTTCTCAAAGACATCTTGACATCAATGCCGCATCGACGTCTGCTCTTCTCTCGGTGCGACTCTCAATAAACCCTCAACTGAAAAGAAAAGGCCTGATTCTGGCCGCTTCCCTCGCTTACGGCCATACTGTTCCGACTGCGCCCGATCTCGTCTGATCTCGGAAGCTAAGCGGGGCCGGGCTTGGTTAGTACTTGTTTGGGAGACTGCCTGGGATTACCAAGTACCGTAAGCTTTTTCTTACTTTCACTTTATCCAGAGGGCCCTGCGTCTTGCCACGAATGTAAAGATATCACTCCCCTTTCATTTCACGAATTGCCTTTATTTGTACAAAGACGGCAGTCCCAGCCCACTTTTGCAGAAAGTACTCGTAGCAATCGTATACAACTCACCGCTTTCTTCCTCATTTTAATAACGACTTTCTCAAAGACATCTTGACATCAATGGCGAATCGACGTCTGCTCTTCTCTCGGTGCGACTCTCAATAAACCCTCAACTGAAAACAAAAGGGCTGATTCTGGCAGCTTCCCTCGCTTACGGCCATACCGTTCCGACTGCGCCCGATCTCGTCTGGTCTCGGAAGCTAAGCGGGGCCGGGCTTTGTTAGTACTTGGTTGGGAGACTGCCTGGGATTACCAAGTGCCGTAAGCTTTTTCTTACTTTCACTTTATCCAGAGGGCCCTGCGTCTTGCCACGAATTGAATGATGTCACTCCCCTTTCATTTCACAAATTACCTTTATTTGTACAAAGACGGCAGTCCCAGCCCAGTTTTGCAGAAAGTACTCATAGCAATCGTATACAACGCACCGCTTTCTTCCTCATTTTAATAACGACTTTCTCAAAGACATCTTGACATCAATGCCGCATCGACGTCTGCTCTTCTCTTGGTGCGACTCTCAATAAACCCTCAACTGAAAACAAAAGGGTTGATTCTGGCCGCTTCCCTCGCTTACGGCCATACCGTTCCGACTGCGCCCGATCTCGTCTGATCTCGGAAGCTAAGCGGGGCCGGGCTTGGTTAGTACTTGGTTGGGAGACTGCCTGGGATTACCAAGTGCCGTAAGCTTTTTCTTACTTTCACTTTATCCAGAGGGCCCTGCGTCTTGCCACGAATGTAAAGATGTCACTCCCCTTTCATTTCACAAATTAACTTTATTTGTACAACGACGGCAGTCCCCGCCCACTTTTGCAGAAAGTACTCGTAGCAATCGTATTCAACTCACCGCTTTCTTCCTCATTTTAATAACGACTTTCTCAAAGACATCTTGACATCAATGCCGCATCGACGTCTGCTCTTCTCTCGGTGCGACTCTCAATAAACCCTCAACTGAAAACAAAAGTGCTGATTCTGGCCGTTTCCCTCGCTTACAGCCATACCGTTCCGACTGTGCCCGATCTCGTCTGATCTCGGAAGCTAAGCGGGGCCGGGCTTGGTTAGTACTTGGTTGGGAGACTGCCTGGGATTACCAAGTGCCGTAAGCTTTTTCTTACTTTCACCTTATCCAGAGGGCCCTGCGTCTTGCCACGAATGTAAAGATGTCACTACCCTTTCATTTCACAAATTACCTTTATTTGTACAAAGACGGCAGTCCCAGCCCACTTTTGCAGAAAGTACTCGTAGCAATCGTATACAACTCACCGCTTTCTTACTCATTTTAAGAACGACTTTCTCAAAGACATCTTGACATCAATGCCGCATCGACGTCTGCTCTTCTCTCGGTGCGACTCTCAAGTAACCCTCAACTGAAAACAAAAGTGCTGATTCTGGCGGCTTCCGTCGCTTACGGCCATACCGTTCCGACTGCGCCCGATCTCCTCTGATCTCGGAAGCTAAGCGGGACCGGGCTAGGTTAGTACTTGGTTGGGAGACTGCCTGGGATTACCAAGTGCCGTAAGCTTTTTCTTACTTTCACCTTATCCAGAGGGCCCTGCGTCTTGCCACGAATGTAAAGATGTCACTCCCCTTTCATTTCACAAATTACCTTTATTTGTACAATGACGGCAGTCCCCGCCCACTTTTGCAGATAGTACTCATAGCAATCGTATACAACTCACCGCTTTCTTCCTCACTTTAATAACGACTTTCTCAAAGACATCTTGACATCAATGCCGCATCGACGTCTGCTCTTCTCTCGGTGCGACTCTCAATAAACCCTCAACTGAAATGAAAAGGGCTGATTCTGGCCGCTTCCCTTGCTTACGGCCATACCGTTCCGACTGCGCCCGATCTCGTCTGATCTCGGAAGCTAAGCGGGGCCGGGCTTGGTTAGTACTTGGTTGGGAGACTGCCTGGGATTACCAAGTGCCGTAAGCTTTTTCTTTCTTTCACCTTATCCAGAGGGCCCTGCGTCTTGCCACGAATGTAAAGATGTCACTCCCCTTTCATTTCACAAATTACCTTTATTTGTACAAGGACGGTAGCCCACTTTTGCAGAAAGTACTCGTAGTAATCGAATACAACTCATCGCTTTCTTCCTCATTTTAAGAACGACTTTCTCAAAGACATCTTGACATCAATGCCGCATCGACGTCTGCTCTTCTCTCGGTGCGACTCTCAATAAACCCTCAACTGAAAACAAAAGGGCTGATTCTGGCCGCTTCCCTCACTTACGGCCATACCGTTTCGACTGCGCCCGATCTCGGAAGCTAAGCGGGGCCGGGCTTGGTTAGTACTTGGTTGGGAGACTGCCTGGGATTACCAAGTGCCGTAAGCTTTTTCTTACTTTCACTTTATCCAGAGGGCCCTGCGTCTTGCCACGAATGTAAAGATATCACTCCCCTTTCATTTCACGAATTGCCTTTATTTGTACAACGACGGCAGTCCCAGCCCACTTTTGCAGAAAGTACTCGTAGCAATCGTATACAACTCACCGCTTTCTTCCTCACTTTAATAACGACTTTCTCAAAGACATCTTGACATCAATGCCGCATCGACGTCTGCTCTTCTCTCGGTGCGACTCTCAATAAACCCTCAACTGAAAACAAGAGGGCTGATTCTGGCCGCTTCCCTCGCTTACGGCCATACCGTTCCGACTGCGCCCGATCTCGTCTGATCTCGGAAGCTAAGTCGGGCCGGGCTTGGTTAATACTTGTTTGGGAGACTGCCTGGGATTACCAAGTGCCATAAGCTATTTCTTACTTTCACTTTATCCAGAGGGCCCTGCGTCTTGCCACGAATGTAAAGTTGTCACTCCCCTTTCATTTCACAAATTACCTTTATTTGTACAAAGACGGCAGTCCCAGCCCACTTTTGCAGAAAGTACTCGTAGCAATCGTATACAACTCACCGCTTTCTTCCTCATTTTAATAACAACTTTCTCAAAGACATCTTGACATCAATGGCGAATCGACGTCTGCTCTTCTCTCGGTGCGACTCTCAATAAACCCTCAACTGAAAACAAAAGGGCTGATTCTGGCAGCTTCCCTCGCTTACGGCCATACCGTTCCGACTGCGCCCGATCTCGTCTAGTCTCGGAAGCTAAGCGGGGCCGGGCTTTGTTAGTACTTGGTTGGGAGACTGCCTGGGATTACCAAGTGCCGTAAGCTTTTTCTTACTTTCACTTTATCCAGAGGGCCCTGCGTCTTGCCACGAATTGAATGATGTCACTCCCCTTTCATTTCACAAATTACCTTTATTTGTACAACGACGGCAGTCCCCGCCCACTTTTGCAGAAAGTACTCGTAGCAATCGTATACAACTCACCGCTTTCTTCCTCATTTTAATAACGACTTTCTGAAAGACATCTTGACATCAATGTCGCATCGACGTCTGCTCTTCTCTCGGTGCGACTCTCAATAAACCCTCAACTGAAATGAAAAGGGCTGATTCTGGCCGCTCCCCTTGCTCACGGCCATACCGTTCCGACTGCGCCCGATCTCGTCTGATCTCGGAAGCTAAGCGGGGCCGGGCTTGCTTACTACTTGGTTGGGAGACTGCCTGGGATTACCAAGTGCCGTAAGCTTTTTCTTTCTTTCACCTTATCCAGAGGGCCCTGCGTCTTGCCACGAATGTAAAGATGTCACTCCCCTTTCATTTCACAAATTACCTTTATTTGTACAAGGACGGTAGCCCACTTTTGCAGAAAGTACTCGTAGCAATCGAATACAACTCATCGCTTTCTTCCTCATTTTAAGAACGACTTTCTCAAAGACATCTTGACATCAATGCCGCATCGACGTCTGCTCTTCTCTCGGTGCGACTCTCAATAAACCATCAACTGAAAACAAAAGGGCTGATTCTGGCAGCTTCCCTCGCTTCCGGCCATACCGATCCGAATGCGCCCGATCTCATCTGATCTCGGAAGCTAAGTGGGGCCGGACTTGGTTAGTACTTGTTTGGGAGACTGCCTGGGATTACCAAGTGCCGTAAGCTATTTCTTACTTTCACTTTATCCAGAGGGCCCTGCGTCTTGCCACGAATTGAATGATGTCACTCCCCTTTCATTTCACAAATTACCTTTATTTGTACAACGACGGCAGTCCCCGCCCACTTTTGCAGAAAGTACTCGTAGCAATCGTATACAACTCACCGCTTTCTTCCTCATTTTAATAACGACTTTCTCAAAGACATCCTGACATCAATGCCGCACCGACGTCTGCTCTTCTCTTGGTGCGTCTCTCAATAAACCCTCAACTGAAAACAAAAGGGCTGATTCTGGCCGCTTCCCTCGCTTACAGCCATACCATTCCGACTGCGCCCAATCTCGTCTGATCTCGGAAACTAAGCGGGGCCGGGCTTGGTTAGTACTTGGTTGGGAGACTGCCTGGGATTACCAAGTGCCGTAAGCTTTTTCTTAATTTCACTTTATCCAGAGGGCCCTGCGTCTTGCCACGAATGTAAAGATATCACTCCCCTTTCATTTCACGAATTGCCTTTATTTGTACAACAACGGCAGTCCTAGCCCACTTTTGCAGAAAGTACTCGTAGCAATCGTATACAACTCACCGCTTTCTTCCTCATTTTAATAACGACTTTCTGAAAGACATCTTGACATCAATGTCGCATCGACGTCTGCTCTTCTCTCGGTGCGACTCTCAATAAACCCTCAACTGAAGAGAAAAGGGCTGATTCTGGCCACTACCCTTGCTTACGGCCATACCGTTCCGACTGCGCCCGATCTCGTCTGATCTCGGAAGCTAAGCGGGGCCGGGCTTGGTTAGTACTTGGTTGGGAGACTGCCTGGGATTACCAAGTGCCGTAAGCTTTTTCTTACTTTCACTTTATCCAGAGGGCCCTGCGTCTTGCCACGAATTGAAAGATGTCACTCCCCTTTCAGTTCACAAATTACCTTTATTTGTACAACGACGGCAGTCCACGCCCACTTTTTCAGAAAGTACTCATAGCAATCGTATACAACTCACCGCTTTCTTCCTCATTTTAAGAACGACTTTCTCAAAGACATCTTGACATCAATGCCGCATCGACGTCTGCTCTTCTCTCGGTGCGACTCTCAATAAACCCTCAACTGAAAACAAAAGGGCTGATTCTGGCAGCTTCCCTCGCTTACGGCCATACCGTTCCGACTGCGCCCGATCTCGTCTGGTCTCGGAAGCTAAGCGGGGCCGGGCTTTGTTAGTACTTGGTTGGGAGACTGCCTGGGATTACCAAGTGCCGTAAGCTTTTTCTTACTTTCACTTTATCCAGAGGGCCCTGCGTCTTGCCACGAATTGAATGATGTCACTCCCCTTTCATTTCACAAATTACCTTTATTTGTACAACGACGGCAGTCCCCGCCCACTTTTGCAGAAAGTACTCGTAGCAATCGTATACAACTCACCGCTTTCTTCCTCATTTTAATAACGACTTTCTGAAAGACATCTTGACATCAATGTCGCATCGACGTCTGCTCTTCTCTCGGTGCGACTCTCAATAAACCCTCAACTGAAATGAAAAGGGCTGATTCTGGCCGCTCCCCTTGCTTACGGCCATACCGTTCCGACTGCGCCCGATCTCGTCTGATCTCGGAAGCTAAGCGGGGCCGGGCTTGCTTACTACTTGGTTGGGAGACTGCCTGGGATTACCAAGTGCCGTAAGCTTTTTCTTTCTTTCACCTTATCCAGAGGGCCCTGCGTCTTGCCACGAATGTAAAGATGTCACTCCCCTTTCATTTCACAAATTACCTTTATTTGTACAAGGACGGTAGCCCACTTTTGCAGAAAGTACTCGTAGCAATCGAATACAACTCATCGCTTTCTTCCTCATTTTAAGAACGACTTTCTCAAAGACATCTTGACATCAATGCCGCATCGACGTCTGCTCTTCTCTCGGTGCGACTCTCAATAAACCATCAACTGAAAACAAAAGGGCTGATTCTGGCAGCTTCCCTCGCTTCCGGCCATACCGATCCGAATGCGCCCGATCTCATCTGATCTCGGAAGCTAAGTGGGGCCGGACTTGGTTAGTACTTGTTTGGGAGACTGCCTGGGATTACCAAGTGCCGTAAGCTATTTCTTACTTTCACTTTATCCAGAGGGCCCTGCGTCTTGCCACGAATTGAATGATGTCACTCCCCTTTCATTTCACAAATTACCTTTATTTGTACAACGACGGCAGTCCCCGCCCACTTTTGCAGAAAGTACTCGTAGCAATCGTATACAACTCACCGCTTTCTTCCTCATTTTAATAACGACTTTCTCAAAGACATCCTGACATCAATGCCGCACCGACGTCTGCTCTTCTCTTGGTGCGTCTCTCAATAAACCCTCAACTGAAAACAAAAGGGCTGATTCTGGCCGCTTCCCTCGCTTACAGCCATACCATTCCGACTGCGCCCAATCTCGTCTGATCTCGGAAACTAAGCGGGGCCGGGCTTGGTTAGTACTTGGTTGGGAGACTGCCTGGGATTACCAAGTGCCGTAAGCTTTTTCTTAATTTCACTTTATCCAGAGGGCCCTGCGTCTTGCCACGAATGTAAAGATATCACTCCCCTTTCATTTCACGAATTGCCTTTATTTGTACAACAACGGCAGTCCTAGCCCACTTTTGCAGAAAGTACTCGTAGCAATCGTATACAACTCACCGCTTTCTTCCTCATTTTAATAACGACTTTCTGAAAGACATCTTGACATCAATGTCGCATCGACGTCTGCTCTTCTCTCGGTGCGACTCTCAATAAACCCTCAACTGAAGAGAAAAGGGCTGATTCTGGCCACTACCCTTGCTTACGGCCATACCGTTCCGACTGCGCCCGATCTCGTCTGATCTCGGAAGCTAAGCGGGGCCGGGCTTGGTTAGTACTTGGTTGGGAGACTGCCTGGGATTACCAAGTGCCGTAAGCTTTTTCTTACTTTCACTTTATCCAGAGGGCCCTGCGTCTTGCCACGAATTGAAAGATGTCACTCCCCTTTCAGTTCACAAATTACCTTTATTTGTACAACGACGGCAGTCCACGCCCACTTTTTCAGAAAGTACTCATAGCAATCGTATACAACTCACCGCTTTCTTCCTCATTTTAAGAACGACTTTCTCAAAGACATCTTGACATCAATGCCGCATCGACGTCTGCTCTTCTCTCGGTGCGACTCTCAATAAACCCTCAACTGAAAACAAAAGGGCTGATTCTGGCAGCTTCCCTCGCTTACGGCCATACCGTTCCGACTGCGCCCGATCTCGTCTGGTCTCGGAAGCTAAGCGGGGCCGGGCTTTGTTAGTACTTGGTTGGGAGACTGCCTGGGATTACCAAGTGCCGTAAGCTTTTTCTTACTTTCACTTTATCCAGAGGGCCCTGCGTCTTGCCACGAATTGAATGATGTCACTCCCCTTTCATTTCACAAATTACCTTTATTTGTACAACGACGGCAGTCCCCGCCCACTTTTGCAGAAAGTACTCGTAGCAATCGTATACAACTCACCGCTTTCTTCCTCATTTTAATAACGACTTTCTGAAAGACATCTTGACATCAATGTCGCATCGACGTCTGCTCTTCTCTCGGTGCGACTCTCAATAAACCCTCAACTGAAATGAAAAGGGCTGATTCTGGCCGCTCCCCTTGCTTACGGCCATACCGTTCCGACTGCGCCCGATCTCGTCTGATCTCGGAAGCTAAGCGGGGCCGGGCTTGCTTACTACTTGGTTGGGAGACTGCCTGGGATTACCAAGTGCCGTAAGCTTTTTCTTTCTTTCACCTTATCCAGAGGGCCCTGCGTCTTGCCACGAATGTAAAGATGTCACTCCCCTTTCATTTCACAAATTACCTTTATTTGTACAAGGACGGTAGCCCACTTTTGCAGAAAGTACTCGTAGCAATCGAATACAACTCATCGCTTTCTTCCTCATTTTAAGAACGACTTTCTCAAAGACATCTTGACATCAATGCCGCATCGACGTCTGCTCTTCTCTCGGTGCGACTCTCAATAAACCATCAACTGAAAACAAAAGGGCTGATTCTGGCAGCTTCCCTCGCTTCCGGCCATACCGATCCGAATGCGCCCGATCTCATCTGATCTCGGAAGCTAAGTGGGGCCGGACTTGGTTAGTACTTGTTTGGGAGACTGCCTGGGATTACCAAGTGCCGTAAGCTATTTCTTACTTTCACTTTATCCAGAGGGCCCTGCGTCTTGCCACGAATTGAATGATGTCACTCCCCTTTCATTTCACAAATTACCTTTATTTGTACAACGACGGCAGTCCCCGCCCACTTTTGCAGAAAGTACTCGTAGCAATCGTATACAACTCACCGCTTTCTTCCTCATTTTAATAACGACTTTCTCAAAGACATCCTGACATCAATGCCGCACCGACGTCTGCTCTTCTCTTGGTGCGTCTCTCAATAAACCCTCAACTGAAAACAAAAGGGCTGATTCTGGCCGCTTCCCTCGCTTACGGCCATACCGTTCCGACTGCGCCCGATCTCGTCTGATCTCGGAAGCTAAGCGGGGCCGGGCTTGGTTAGTACTTGGTTGGGAGACTGCCTGGGATTACCAAGTGCCGTAAGCTTTTTCTTAATTTCACTTTATCCAGAGGGCCCTGCGTCTTGCCACGAATGTAAAGATATCACTCCCCTTTCATTTCACAAATTACCTTTATTTGTACAACGACGGCAGTCCCCGCCCACTTTTGCAGAAAGTACTCATAGCAATCGTATACAACTCACCGCTTTCTTCCTCATTTTAATAACGACTTTCTGAAAGACATCTTGACATCAATGTCGCATCGACGTCTGCTCTTCTCTCTTGCTGCGACTCTCAATAAACCCTCAACTGAAATGAAAAGGGCTGATTCTGGCCTCTCCCCTTGCTTACGGCCATACCGTTCCGACTGCGCCCGATCTCGTCTGATCTCGGAAGCTAAGCGGGGCCGGACTTGCTTACTACTTGGTTGGGAGACTGCCTGGGATTACCAAGTGCCGTAAGCTTTTTCTTAGTTTCACCTTATCCAGAGGGCCCTGCGTCTTGCCACGAATGTAAAGATGTCACTCCCCTTTCATTTCACAAATTACCTTTATTTGTACAAGGACGGTAGCCCACTTTTGCAGAAAGTACTCGTAGCAATCGAATACAACTCATCGCTTTCTTCCTCATTTTAAGAACGACTTTCTCAAAGACATCTTGACATCAATGCCGCATCGACGTCTGCTCTTCTCTCGGTGCGACTCTCAATAAACCCTCAACTGAAAACAAAAGGGCTGATTCTGGCCGCTTCCCTCACTTACGGCCATACCGTTTCGACTGCGCCCGATCTCGGAAGCTAAGCGGGGCCGGGCTTGGTTAGTACTTGGTTGGGAGACTGCCTGGGATTACCAAGTGCCGTAAGCTTTTTCTTACTTTCACTTTATCCAGAGGGCCCTGCGTCTTGCCACGAATGTAAAGATATCACTCCCCTTTCCTTTCACGAATTGCCTTTATTTGTACAACGACGGCAGTCCCAGCCCACTTTTGCAGAAAGTACTCGTAGCAATCGTATACAACTCACCGCTTTCTTCCTCATTTTAATAACGACTTTCTCAAAGACATCTTGACATCAATGGCGAATCGACGTCTGCTCTTCTCTCGGTGCGACTCTCAATAAACCCTCAACTGAAAACAAAAGGGCTGATTCTGGCAGCTTCCCTCGCTTACGGCCATACCGTTCCGACTGCGCGCGATCTCGTCTGGTCTCGGAAGCTAAGCGGGGCCGGGCTTTGTTAGTACTTGGTTGGGAGACTGCCTGGGATTGCCAAGTGCCGTAAGCTTTTTCTTACTTTCACTTTATCCAGAGGGCCCTGCGTCTTGCCACGAATTGAATGATGTCACTCCCCTTTCATTTCACAAATTACCTTTATTTGTACAAAGACGGCAGTCCCAGCCCAGTTTTGCAGAAAGTACTCATAGCAATCGTATACAACTCACCGCTTTCTTCCTCATTTTAAGAACGACTTTCTCAAAGACATCTTGACATCAATGCCGCATCGACGTCTGCTCTTCTCTCGGTGCGACTCTCAATAAACCCTCAACTGAAAACAAAAGGGCTGTTTCTGGCCACTTCCCTCGCTTACGGCCATACCGTTCCGACTGCGCCCGATCTCGTCTGATCTCGGAAGCTAAGCGGGGCTGGGCTTGGTTAGTACTTGGTTGGGAGACTGCCTGGGATTACCAAGTGCCGTAAGCTTTTTCTTAATTTCACCTTATCCAGAGGGCCCTGCGTCTTGCCACGAATGTAAAGATGTCACTCCCCTTTCATTTCACAAATTACCTTTATTTGTACAACGACGGCAGTCCCCGCCCACTTTTGCAGAAAGTACTCATAGCAATCGTATACAACTCACCGCTTTCTTCCTCATTTTAATAACGACTTTCTGAAAGACATCTTGACATCAATGTCGCATCGACGTCTGCTCTTCTCTCGGTGCGACTCTCAATAAACCCTCAACTGAAGAGAAAAGGGCTGATTCTGGCCACTACCCTTGCTTACGGCCATACCGTTCCGACTGCGCATGATCGTGCCTGGTCCTGCGCGGCTCAGTGTGTGTGTGGTGGTGCTTTTTTTTGCCTTTGCAGTTCACTTGGTTTTCCGTTTCTTTCTCCGTTTTATTTAATAATTGTTTTGGTTTAGTTTTGCCTTGGCTAGCCTCCCCTCTCCCTGGCTGCTTCGTTGCGCCGGAGGGGGAGGCTTGTCACTCGTTTTGTGTGTCTTTTTTTGCATTTATTTCTGTTCGTTTGGTTTCCTTTGCGCGGTGCGCGTTTACTTCCGGGTTTGTCAATTAGGCTTTTTTTCGTTTATTTCAGCGTTTATTCCCTTTCTGTTTAGTCTGGTTCTGTTTTCCCTCTCCCTGGCCTCATTTTGGGCCGGGGGGGGAGGCTTGTCACCCTTTATTTCGCCCCTGATTTGTGTTTTGTTTTCGCCCTCCGTTTCTGTGCGCGTTTTTCATCCGTTGTAGTTTGCTCTGGTTTATCTTATTTTTGGATCACTGTTTCTTTTCCTTTCTGCCCCAGTTCGTTTCCCCTCTCCCTGGCCGTTTTATTGTGCTAGGGAGAGAGGCTTGTCATTCGATTTTTTTTCGCCGGTCTTGTGTTTTGTTTTCCACTTCCGTGTTTTGCGCGTTTATTATTTACCGGCTTTTCTTTTTCCCCCTTGCTTGCTTGTTTGTTTTGTCCTCCGGGCTCCCTTGTTGGTTGCCCCCCCTCCTCCCCTTACTCGTTTGATCATGGCTGCTCAGCCGCAGCCATCCACGTCGCGTGCAGCCGCGGCTGCACGGGCGTTCCGTGATGATGATGGTGATGACGTGTCGCGTGCAGCCGCGGCTGCACGGGCGCTGGATACTGGTAGGGATTATTCCCTGGATGATTTTAGTAGGGTGGAAATGGAGGTAGATATGGCGGTGGAGCCGCCTGGTCTGGGTGACCAGGGGCCCGGTGAGTGGGTGAAGGTTGTTTCTCGTAAGAGGGCGGCGGCGGCGGCGGCGACGGCTTCCGGGTCGGGAGCGGCGCCCGCTAAGGTGAGCGGCGGGACCGGTGATGGTGCTGGTGCGGGGGTCGGCGGTGCCATCTCTCCGCCTGACAGCTATGCTGGGAGGGTGGCTCAGGCCGGTCGGGCGCAGCGGGCGGGTGCAGGTGTGCGCGTGGGCACGGGGGTGCGTGCGGGTGTCCTGCGCCAGGGTGCGGCGCCACGAGGCGCCTGGGACGAGGGCCCTGCCCCAAAGGGGCCTTATACTAAGGAGGCCACTGCCTCCGTAGACTTGAGTGCGTTTGACAGCGTGCCTTTGCTGGAGGTGGCGAAGGCGATATTGTTGTTGGTGCCGAAGGACGCCCTGCTGGCCGTGTGCCCGGCCCCTAACGTGGCAGTGGAGGTTACCTTCACCGCCCCCGAATACATCGAGCTCATTGAGGGCGGCCTCACCGTACAGGGCAAGCTCTGCCCGGTCAGACGCCTCTGTCAGGCGGAGCGCGTGGTCTCCTTTCTGCACCTGCCTGCGTATGTGCCCGATCAGGTCATCCTCGATCGCCTTGCGGCATGGGGTGTGGAGCCCATCCTCCCGGTGCGCCGTCGGCTCCTGCCCGGCACTCGGGTCACTGACGGCACCCGCTGCGTCAGGGTGCGTTTCCCGGCCGGCGTGGTGTCCTTGCCCTACAGTGCCCGATTTGACACGGCCGAGGGGCCCCGCTACATAAGGGTCGCCCATGACAATCAGGTCCGTCTCTGTCGGATGTGCCTCCAGCCGGGGCACGTGGTGGCCCAGTGCCCCCAGTACGTGTGCCGTGTCTGCGGGCTGCAGGGGCACTACGCCCGTGACTGTGTTGCCGCCCGCTGTGCCGGCTGCCGCAAGGCCGCCGCCCTGTGCACCTGCCCTGGCGCCCCTGGTCGGGACGGGCCGGCCTCCGCTGCCGGGGACGGGGTTGACCCGGGCTCTCACGCTGGGGGGGACGAGGGGGTGTCTCTCCTTCCGCCCCAGGTCCCCAGTACTGCTGCCGCCATCGCCATGCCTTCGACACCCCCTGTGGCTGCTGCCGCTGACTGCCTGGATCCTGTGACGAACAACCGCCTCGCTGCTCCTGTGGCTGGCTCAGGGGGAGAGGTGAGTGGGGGTCCCGTTGTGGGGGTGGACGCTGTGCCCTTTGGGGGGGCCGGAGACCCCCCGGCCGCACAGGACCTCCTTGGGGCGTCGGGCGTTGAGGACATGGAGCTGCCCTCCGGAGCTGCGGTCCCCGTGGAGCTGCCAGTGCCCTTGCCTGTCTCCCAGTCCCTGTTTTCGCTCCGCCGGTCTTTCAGTACGCTGATGACACCACCCTGCTCGTGCCCGACGGGGCCAGCGTGGGGGCTGCGTTACGCAGCGTGCAGCAGTACTGTGACATCACTGGGGCCAGGGTCAACCTGCAGAAGTCGGTGTACCTGCGGCTCGGTTCGGCCGGGCCTCTGCCCGCCGAGCTGGGGCTGACTGAGGCCGAGGGGGACGTGCGCCTCCTGGGCGTTCTGCTCGGGAGGAGTGCGGACGATGCGACGGGGAGGATGTGGGACGATCTGACGGGTGGTGTGGAGCGGCGGCTGGCCGGGTGGTCGGGCCGTCTCCTCTCGCTGCAGCAGAAGGTGTTCCTGTTGAACGCAATGGTGTTGTCTGTGCTGTGGTTTCACCTGAGCGTCACTCACATGCCCCACGGACATTACGCCAGGCTGCGGAAGGCCATCCTGCGCTTCCTCTGGGGGGGGGGGCAGAGTCATGGTGGCTTACGCTACCTTGATTGGCCCCCCTGCCGAGGGTGGCCTGGGCCTCCTGGACCCTCTGGTCCAGTCGAAGGCCCTGTGTGTCCGGATGTTGCAAGCCTTCCTGGACGAGAGCCGCCCCTCCCTGTGGAAGGTGGTGCTCTCGCTCCGGCTGGGACAGTGTGCGGGGAGGGAGCTGGCCGAAGACGCTCTTTGGATGCGTCTCCGGCCCGGCATGGTGCGTGGCATCCCCTCCTTCTACGCACACCTCCTCTTGGCGTGGGCTGAGTTCCAGGAGCACACTGTCGTGCTGCCTGTGGGGCGGCAGCTTCTGCTTCGGCAGCCGCTGCTGCTCAAACCGCGCGTCCTCTCCGGGGGGCGGCCCCTCGAGTTCCGGCACTGGTGGGAGGCTGGGGTGCGTCAGGTGCGAGACCTCTTTTATGAGGTGCGCCCTGGCTTCCTGCCTCCCGCGGCCGTCTATGACCAGGTCGAGGCTGTGGCCGAGAGGGCCTCCAGGGTCACTGTTGCCAGGCAGTGTCTGGCGGCGAGGGCTGCCCTCCCTGCTGCGTGGGTGCGTGACATTGAGCGGGCCGGCGGCCCCCGGGATGTGGCCCCCCGTTTCCCCGCGGTGTATGTGAGGCGGCTGTCCGGGTCCCTCGCCCCTTTGGGGGCGTGTGTGACCCGTGACTTTGCCCGCCTCTACAGGCAGCGTGCTTTTGTTACCCCGGTGGCGCAGGCCTTTTGGAGCGCTCGCTTCCCCGCCCTGGGGCCTGACCTGTTGTGGGGGAACGTGCTGGTCTGCCCGGCGGACCCTGCCCTGGCCCTTTTCGACTACAGACAGCGGCACAACGCCCTATGGTCAATGTCGTGGCTTCATAGACTGGGCTTCGCCGCGTCTCCGCTCTGCCCAGTGTGCCGGGATGTGGAGGAGGGCCTTACGCACATGTTCTTTGGCTGTTCACAGTTAGCTGATTTCATTGTGTGGGCTCTGGAGGTGGTGGACAGGATAGCCGTGGCGGTGGGGCCCGTGCCTGTTTTTACTGAAGCGGGGTGGCAGGTCATGTTCCTGTTTGGTGTCCCCAAGGTCCACCCCGCCAGCACCTTTCTTAACTTGTTTTTAGCAGTCGCTAAATGTGTTGTTTGGTTGCGGCGCAACAAGGCCCGCTATGAGCGCGTGGTTTTAGATCCTGTTTTAATGTGCCGCTATCGGCTGCGACTGGTTTTATCTAAGGTGTTTTTATTGTCTGCCGGGCCTCATGACATGCCCCGGTTCTTAAGTGATTATGTGCACCGGGTTCCTTTTGTGTCTGTTGTGGGTGGGCGGTTGGTTTGGGATGTGTTTTGAGGGTGGGCTGCTTGTTTTCTCTTGTTTTTCTGTTTTGGGTGGGTTGCTTGGGTTGTTTTTCTTGGGTTTGTCTGTGTGGGTGGGTCGTGTGCTGCTTGTTGTCCGTCTTCTGTGTTGTTCGATGTTGGGGCTGTTGCTCCTTTTAATTGGCATTTTTATTGTTTGATTGGCTTTTATTGATTATGCCTGGTCTTTTTCTTTTTATTAAACTTCACGCCTGCATGATGAAGACTGCTGCACCCTGTGAGTAGGGGTCTTGGAGCGTGGGCTTGCCCCGTTCCCTGGCCCCTCTCCCTGTACCGCCCCCTGCTGTGGTGTATGTGTGGCACTTTCGTTCTGAGTGGTTTAATAAAAAAAAAAAAAAAAAAAACTGCGCCCGATCTCGTCTGATCTCGGAAACTAAGCGGGGCCGGGCTTGGTTAGTACTTGGTTGGGAGACTGCCTGGGATTACCAAGTGCCGTAAGCTTTTTCTTACTTTCACTTTATCCCGAGGGCCCTGCGTCTTGCCCTGAATGTAAAGATGTCACTCCCCTTTCATTTCACAAATTAATTTTATTTGTACAACGACGGCAGTCCCCGCCCACTTTTGCAGAAAGTATTCGTAGCAATCGTATACAACTCACTGCTTTCTTCCTCATTTTAATAACGACTTTCTCAAAGACATCTTGACATCAATGCCGCATCGACGTCTGCTCTTCTCTCGGTGCGACTCTCAATAAACCCTCAACTGAAAACAACAGGGCTGATTCTGGACACTTCCCTCGCTTATGGCCATACCGTTCCGACTGCGCCCGATCTCATCTGATCTCGGAAGCTAAGCAGGGCCGGGCTTGGTTAGTACTTGGTTGGGAGACTGCCTGGGATTACCAAGTGCCGTAAGCTTTTTCTTAGTTTCACCTTATCCAGAGGGCCCTGCGTCTTGCCACGAATTGAAAGATGTCACTCCCTTTTCATTTCACAAAGTATCTTTATTTGTACAACGACGGCAGTCTCCACCCTCTTTTGCAGAAAGTACTCGTAGCAATCGCATACAACTCACCGCTTTCTTCCTCATTTTAATAACGACTTTCTCAAAGACATCTTGACATCACTGCTGCATCGACGTCTGCTCTTCTCTCGGTGCGACTCTCAATAAACCCTCAACTGAAAACAAAAGGGCTGATTCTGGCCGCTTCCCTCGCTTACGGCCATACCGTTCCGACTGCGCCCGATCTCTTCTGATCTCGGAAGCTAAGCGGGGCCGGGCTTGGTTAGTACTTGGTTGGGAGACTGCCTGGTATTACCAAGTGCCGTAAGCTTTTTCTTACTTTCACCTTATCCCGAGGGCCCAGCGTCTTGCTACGAATGTAAAGCTGTCACTCCCCTATCATTTCACAAAGTATCTTTATTTGTACAACGACGGCAGTCCCCGCCCACTTTTGCAGAAAGTACTCGTAGCAATCGTATACAACTCACCGATTTCTTCCTCATTTTAATAACGACTTTCTCAAAGACATCTTGACATCAATGCCGCATCGACGTCTGCTCTTCTCTCGGTGCGACTCTCAATAAACCCTCAACTGAAAACAAAAGTGCTGATTCTGGCCGCTTCCCTCGCTTACGGCCATACCGTTCCGACTGCGCCCGATCTCGTCTGATCTCGGAAGCTAAGCGGGGCCGGGCTTGGTCAGTACTTGGTTGGGAGACTGCCTGGGAATACCAAGTGCCGTAAGCTTTTTCTTAGTTTCACCTTATCCAGAGGGCCCTGCGTCTTGCCACGAATGTAAAGATGTCACTACCCTTTCATTTGTACAAAGACGGCAGTCCCCGCCCACTTTTGCAGAAAGTACTCGTAGCAATCGTATACAACTCACCGATTTCTTCCTCATTTTAATAACGACTTTCTCAAAGACATCTTGACATCAATGCCGCATCGACGTCTGCTCTTCTCTCGGTGCGACTCTCAATAAACCCTCAACTGAAAACAAAAGTGCTGATTCTGGCCGCTTCCCTCGCTTACGGCCATACCGTTCCGACTGCGCCCGATCTCGTCTGATCTCGGAAGCTAAGCGGGGCCGGGCTTGGTTAGTACTTGGTTGGGAGACTGCCCGGGAATACCAAGTGCCGTAAGCTTTTTCTTAGTTTCACCTTATCCAGAGGGCCCTGCGTCTTGCCACGAATGTAAAGATGTCACTACCCTTTCATTTCACAAATTACCTTTATTTGTACAAAGACGGCAGTCCCCGCCCACTTTTGCAGAAAGTACTCGTAGCAATCGTATACAACTCACCGATTTCTTCCTCATTTTAATAACGACTTTCTCAAAGACATCTTGACATCAATGCCGCATCGACGTCTGCTCTTCTCTCGGTGCGACTCTCAATAAACCCTCAACTGAAAACAAAAGTGCTGATTCTGGCCGCTTCCCTCGCTTACGGCCATACCGTTCCGACTGCGCCCGATCTCGTCTGATCTCGGAAGCTAAGCGGGGCCGGGCTTGGTTAGTACTTGGTTGGGAGACTGCCCGGGAATACCAAGTGCCGTAAGCTTTTTCTTAGTTTCACCTTATCCAGAGGGCCCTGCGTCTTGCCACGAATGTAAAGATGTCACTACCCTTTCATTTCACAAATTACCTTTATTTGTACAAAGACGGCAGTCCCCGCCCACTTTTGCAGAAAGTACTCGTAGCAATCGTATACAACTCACCGATTTCTTCCTCATTTTAATAACGACTTTCTCAAAGACATCTTGACATCAATGCCGCATCGACGTCTGCTCTTCTCTCGGTGCGACTCTCAATAAACCCTCAACTGAAAACAAAAGTGCTGATTCTGGCCGCTTCCCTTGCTTACGGCCATACCGTTCCGACTGCGCCCGATCTCGTCTGATCTCGGAAGCTAAGCGGGGCCGGGCTTGGTTAGTACTTGGTTGGGAGACTGCCCGGGAATACCAAGTGCCGTAAGCTTTTTCTTAGTTTCACCTTATCCAGAGGGCCCTGCGTCTTGCCACGAATGTAAAGATGTCACTACCCTTTCATTTCACAAATTACCTTTATTTGTACAAAGACGGCAGTCCCCGCCCACTTTTGCAGAAAGTACTCGTAGCAATCGTATACAACTCACCGATTTCTTCCTCATTTTAATAACGACTTTCTCAAAGACATCTTGACATCAATGCCGCATCGACGTCTGCTCTTCTCTCGGTGCGACTCTCAATAAACCCTCAACTGAAAACAAAAGTGCTGATTCTGGCCGCTTCCCTTGCTTACGGCCATACCGTTCCGACTGCGCCCGATCTCGTCTGATCTCGGAAGCTAAGCGGGGCCGGGCTTGGTTAGTACTTGGTTGGGAGACTGCCCGGGAATACCAAGTGCCGTAAGCTTTTTCTTAGTTTCACCTTATCCAGAGGGCCCTGCGTCTTGCCACGAATGTAAAGATGTCACTACCCTTTCATTTCACAAATTACCTTTATTTGTACAAAGACGGCAGTCCCCGCCCACTTTTGCAGAAAGTACTCGTAGCAATCGTATACAACTCACCGATTTCTTCCTCATTTTAATAACGACTTTCTCAAAGACATCTTGACATCAATGCCGCATCGACGTCTGCTCTTCTCTCGGTGCGACTCTCAATAAACCCTCAACTGAAAACAAAAGTGCTGATTCTGGCCGCTTCCCTCGCTTACGGCCATACCGTTCCGACTGCGCCCGATCTCGTCTGATCTCGGAAGCTAAGCGGGGCCGGGCTTGGTTAGTACTTGGTTGGGAGACTGCCCGGGAATACCAAGTGCCGTAAGCTTTTTCTTAGTTTCACCTTATCCAGAGGGCCCTGCGTCTTGCCACGAATGTAAAGATGTCACTACCCTTTCATTTCACAAATTACCTTTATTTGTACAAAGACGGCAGTCCCCGCCCACTTTTGCAGAAAGTACTCGTAGCAATCGTATACAACTCACCGATTTCTTCCTCATTTTAATAACGACTTTCTCAAAGACATCTTGACATCAATGCCGCATCGACGTCTGCTCTTCTCTCGGTGCGACTCTCAATAAACCCTCAACTGAAAACAAAAGTGCTGATTCTGGCCGCTTCCCTCGCTTACGGCCATACCGTTCCGACTGCGCCCGATCTCGTCTGATCTCGGAAGCTAAGCGGGGCCGGGCTTGGTTAGTACTTGGTTGGGAGACTGCCCGGGAATACCAAGTGCCGTAAGCTTTTTCTTAGTTTCACCTTATCCAGAGGGCCCTGCGTCTTGCCACGAATGTAAAGATGTCACTACCCTTTCATTTCACAAATTACCTTTATTTGTACAAAGACGGCAGTCCCCGCCCACTTTTGCAGAAAGTACTCGTAGCAATCGTATACAACTCACCGATTTCTTCCTCATTTTAATAACGACTTTCTCAAAGACATCTTGACATCAATGCCGCATCGACGTCTGCTCTTCTCTCGGTGCGACTCTCAATAAACCCTCAACTGAAAACAAAAGTGCTGATTCTGGCCGCTTCCCTTGCTTACGGCCATACCGTTCCGACTGCGCCCGATCTCGTCTGATCTCGGAAGCTAAGCGGGGCCGGGCTTGGTTAGTACTTGGTTGGGAGACTGCCTGGGAATACCAAGTGCCGTTAGCTTTTTCTTAGTTTCACCTTATCCAGAGGGCCCTGCGTCTTGCCACGAATGTAAAGATGTCACTACCCTTTCATTTCACAAATTACCTTTATTTGTACAAAGACGGCAGTCCCCGCCCACTTTTGCAGAAAGTACTCGTAGCAATCGTATACAACTCACCGATTTCTTCCTCATTTTAATAACGACTTTCTCAAAGACATCTTGACATCAATGCCGCATCGACGTCTGCTCTTCTCTCGGTGCGACTCTCAATAAACCCTCAACTGAAAACAAAAGTGCTGATTCTGGCCGCTTCCCTCGCTTACGGCCATACCGTTCCGACTGCGCCCGATCTCGTCTGATCTCGGAAGCTAAGCGGGGCCGGGCTTGGTCAGTACTTGGTTGGGAGACTGCCTGGGAATGCCAAGTGCCGTAAGCTTTTTCTTAGTTTCACCTTATCCAGAGGGCCCTGCGTCTTGCCACGAATGTAAAGATGTCACTACCCTTTCATTTCACAAATTACCTTTATTTGTACAAAGACGGCAGTCCCCGCCCACTTTTGCAGAATGTACTCGTAGCAATCGTATACAACTCACCGATTTCTTCCTCATTTTAATAACGACTTTCTCAAAGACATCTTGACATCAATGCCGCATCGACGTCTGCTCTTCTCTCGGTGCGACTCTCAATAAACCCTCAACTGAAAACAAAAGTGCTGATTCTGGCCGCTTCCCTCGCTTACGGCCATACCGTTCCGACTGCGCCCGATCTCGTCTGATCTCGGAAGCTAAGCGGGGCCGGGCTTGGTCAGTACTTGGTTGGGAGACTGCCTGGGAATACCAAGTGCCGTTAGCTTTTTCTTAGTTTCACCTTATCCAGAGGGCCCTGCGTCTTGCCACGAATGTAAAGATGTCACTACCCTTTCATTTCACAAATTACCTTTATTTGTACAAAGACGGCAGTCCCCGCCCACTTTTGCAGAAAGTACTCGTAGCAATCGTATACAACTCACCGATTTCTTCCTCATTTTAATAACGACTTTCTCAAAGACATCTTGACATCAATGCCGCATCGACGTCTGCTCTTCTCTCGGTGCGACTCTCAATAAACCCTCAACTGAAAACAAAAGTGCTGATTCTGGCCGCTTCCCTCGCTTACGGCCATACCGTTCCGACTGCGCCCGATCTCGTCTGATCTCGGAAGCTAAGCGGGGCCGGGCTTGGTCAGTACTTGGTTGGGAGTCTGCCTGGGAATACCAAGTGCCGTAAGCTTTTTCTTAGTTTCACCTTATCCAGAGGGCCCTGCGTCTTGCCACGAATGTAAAGATGTCACTACCCTTTCATTTCACAAATTACCTTTATTTGTACAAAGACGGCAGTCCCCGCCCACTTTTGCAGAAAGTACTCGTAGCAATCGTATACAACTCACCGATTTCTTCCTCATTTTAATAACGACTTTCTCAAAGACATCTTGACATCAATGCCGCATCGACGTCTGCTCTTCTCTCGGTGCGACTCTCAATAAACCCTCAACTGAAAACAAAAGTGCTGATTCTGGCCGCTTCCCTCGCTTACGGCCATACCGTTCCGACTGCGCCCGATCTCGTCTGATCTCGGAAGCTAAGCGGGGCCGGGCTTGGTCAGTACTTGGTTGGGAGACTGCCTGGGAATACCAAGTGCCGTAAGCTTTTTCTTAGTTTCACCTTATCCAGAGGGCCCTGCGTCTTGCCACGAATGTAAAGATGTCACTACCCTTTCATTTCACAAATTACCTTTATTTGTACAAAGACGGCAGTCCCCGCCCACTTTTGCAGAAAGTACTCGTAGCAATCGTATACAACTCACCGATTTCTTCCTCATTTTAATAACGACTTTCTCAAAGACATCTTGACATCAATGCCGCATCGACGTCTGCTCTTCTCTCGGTGCGACTCTCAATAAAGCCTCAACTGAAAACAAAAGTGCTGATTCTGGCCGCTTCCCTCGCTTACGGCCGTACCGTTCCGACTGCGCCCGATCTCGTCTGATCTCGGAAGCTACGCGGGGCCGGGCTTGGTCAGTACTTGGTTGGGAGACTGCCTGGGAATACCAAGTGCCGTAAGCTTTTTCTTAGTTTCACCTTATCCAGAGGGCCCTGCGTCTTGCCACGAATGTAAAGATGTCACTACCCTTTCATTTCACAAATTACCTTTATTTGTACAAAGACGGCAGTCCCCGCCCACTTTTGCAGAAAGTACTCGTAGCAATCGTATACAACTCACCGATTTCTTCCTCATTTTAATAACGACTTTCTCAAAGACATCTTGACATCAATGCCGCATCGACGTCTGCTCTTCTCTCGGTGCGACTCTCAATAAACCCTCAACTGAAAACAAAAGTGCTGATTCTGGCCGCTTCCCTCGCTTACGGCCATACCGTTCCGACTGCGCCCGATCTCGTCTGATCTCAGAAGCTAAGCGGGGCCGGGCTTGGTCAGTACTTGGTTGGGAGACTGCCTGGGAATACCAAGTGCCGTAAGCTTTTTCTTAGTTTCACCTTATCCAGAGGGCCCTGCGTCTTGCCACGAATGTAAAGATGTCACTACCCTTTCATTTCACAAATTACCTTTATTTGTACAAAGACGGCAGTCCCCGCCCACTTTTGCAGAAAGTACTCGTAGCAATCGTATACAACTCACCGATTTCTTCCTCATTTTAATAACGACTTTCTCAAAGACATCTTGACATCAATGCCGCATCGACGTCTGCTCTTCTCTCGGTGCGACTCTCAATAAACCCTCAACTGAAAACAAAAGTGCTGATTCTGGCCGCTTCCCTCGCTTACGGCCATACCGTTCCGACTGCGCCCGATCTCGTCTGATCTCGGAAGCTAAGCGGGGCCGGGCTTGGTCAGTACTTGGTTGGGAGACTGCCTGGGAATACCAAGTGCCGTAAGCTTTTTCTTAGTTTCACCTTATCCAGAGGGCCCTGCGTCTTGCCACGAATGTAAAGATGTCACTACCCTTTCATTTCACAAATTACCTTTATTTGTACAAAGACGGCAGTCCCCGCCCACTTTTGCAGAAAGTACTCGTAGCAATCGTATACAACTCACCGATTTCTTCCTCATTTTAATAACGACTTTCTCAAAGACATCTTGACATCAATGCCGCATCGACGTCTGCTCTTCTCTCGGTGCGACTCTCAATAAACCCTCAACTGAAAACAAAAGTGCTGATTCTGGCCGCTTCCCTCGCTTACGGCCATACCGTTCCGACTGCGCCCGATCTCGTCTGATCTCGGAAGCTAAGCGGGGCCGGGCTTGGTCAGTTCTTGGTTGGGAGGCTGCCTGGGAATACCAAGTGCCGTAAGCTTTTTCTTAGTTTCACCTTATCCAGAGGGCCCTGCGTCTTGCCACGAATGTAAAGATGTCACTACCCTTTCATTTCACAAATTACCTTTATTTGTACAAAGACGGCAGTCCCCGCCCACTTTTGCAGAAAGTACTCGTAGCAATCGTATACAACTCACCGATTTCTTCCTCATTTTAATAACGACTTTCTCAAAGACATCTTGACATCAATGCCGCATCGACGTCTGCTCTTCTCTCGGTGCGACTCTCAATAAACCCTCAACTGAAAACAAAAGTGCTGATTCTGGCCGCTTCCCTCGCTTACGGCCATACCGTTCCGACTGCGCCCGATCTCGTCTGATCTCAGAAGCTAAGCGGGGCCGGGCTTGGTCAGTACTTGGTTGGGAGACTGCCTGGGAATACCAAGTGCCGTAAGCTTTTTCTTAGTTTCACCTTATCCAGAGGGCCCTGCGTCTTGCCACGAATGTAAAGATGTCACTACCCTTTCATTTCACAAATTACCTTTATTTGTACAAAGACGGCAGTCCCCGCCCACTTTTGCAGAAAGTACTCGTAGCAATCGTATACAACTCACCGATTTCTTCCTCATTTTAATAACGACTTTCTCAAAGACATCTTGACATCAATGCCGCATCGACGTCTGCTCTTCTCTCGGTGCGACTCTCAATAAACCCTCAACTGAAAACAAAAGTGCTGATTCTGGCCGCTTCCCTCGCTTACGGCCATACCGTTCCGACTGCGCCCGATCTCGTCTGATCTCGGAAGCTAAGCGGGGCCGGGCTTGGTCAGTACTTGGTTGGGAGACTGCCTGGGAATACCAAGTGCCGTAAGCTTTTTCTTAGTTTCACCTTATCCAGAGGGCCCTGCGTCTTGCCACGAATGTAAAGATGTCACTACCCTTTCATTTCACAAATTACCTTTATTTGTACAAAGACGGCAGTCCCCGCCCACTTTTGCAGAAAGTACTCGTAGCAATCGTATACAACTCACCGATTTCTTCCTCATTTTAATAACGACTTTCTCAAAGACATCTTGACATCAATGCCGCATCGACGTCTGCTCTTCTCTCGGTGCGACTCTCAATAAACCCTCAACTGAAAACAAAAGTGCTGATTCTGGCCGCTTCCCTCGCTTACGGCCATACCGTTCCGACTGCGCCCGATCTCGTCTGATCTCGGAAGCTAAGCGGGGCCGGGCTTGGTCAGTTCTTGGTTGGGAGGCTGCCTGGGAATACCAAGTGCCGTAAGCTTTTTCTTAGTTTCACCTTATCCAGAGGGCCCTGCGTCTTGCCACGAATGTAAAGATGTCACTACCCTTTCATTTCACAAATTACCTTTATTTGTACAAAGACGGCAGTCCCCGCCCACTTTTGCAGAAAGTACTCGTAGCAATCGTATACAACTCACCGATTTCTTCCTCATTTTAATAACGACTTTCTCAAAGACATCTTGACATCAATGCCGCATCGACGTCTGCTCTTCTCTCGGTGCGACTCTCAATAAACCCTCAACTGAAAACAAAAGTGCTGATTCTGGCCGCTTCCCTCGCTTACGGCCATACCGTTCCGACTGCGCCCGATCTCGTCTGATCTCGGAAGCTAAGCGGGGCCGGGCTTGGTCAGTACTTGGTTGGGAGACTGCCTGGGAATACCAAGTGCCGTAAGCTTTTTCTTAGTTTCACCTTATCCAGAGGGCCCTGCGTCTTGCCACGAATGTAAAGATGTCACTACCCTTTCATTTCACAAATTACCTTTATTTGTACAAAGACGGCAGTCCCCGCCCACTTTTGCAGAAAGTACTCGTAGCAATCGTATACAACTCACCGATTTCTTCCTCATTTTAATAACGACTTTCTCAAAGACATCTTGACATCAATGCCGCATCGACGTCTGCTCTTCTCTCGGTGCGACTCTCAATAAAGCCTCAACTGAAAACAAAAGTGCTGATTCTGGCCGCTTCCCTCGCTTACGGCCGTACCGTTCCGACTGCGCCCGATCTCGTCTGATCTCGGAAGCTACGCGGGGCCGGGCTTGGTCAGTACTTGGTTGGGAGACTGCCTGGGAATACCAAGTGCCGTAAGCTTTTTCTTAGTTTCACCTTATCCAGAGGGCCCTGCGTCTTGCCACGAATGTAAAGATGTCACTACCCTTTCATTTCACAAATTACCTTTATTTGTACAAAGACGGCAGTCCCCGCCCACTTTTGCAGAAAGTACTCGTAGCAATCGTATACAACTCACCGATTTCTTCCTCATTTTAATAACGACTTTCTCAAAGACATCTTGACATCAATGCCGCATCGACGTCTGCTCTTCTCTCGGTGCGACTCTCAATAAACCCTCAACTGAAAACAAAAGTGCTGATTCTGGCCGCTTCCCTCGCTTACGGCCATACCGTTCCGACTGCGCCCGATCTCGTCTGATCTCGGAAGCTAAGCGGGGCCGGGCTTGGTCAGTACTTGGTTGGGAGACTGCCTGGGAATACCAAGTGCCGTAAGCTTTTTCTTAGTTTCACCTTATCCAGAGGGCCCTGCGTCTTGCCACGAATGTAAAGATGTCACTACCCTTTCATTTCACAAATTACCTTTATTTGTACAAAGACGGCAGTCCCCGCCCACTTTTGCAGAAAGTACTCGTAGCAATCGTATACAACTCACCGATTTCTTCCTCATTTTAATAACGACTTTCTCAAAGACATCTTGACATCAATGCCGCATCGACGTCTGCTCTTCTCTCGGTGCGACTCTCAATAAACCCTCAACTGAAAACAAAAGTGCTGATTCTGGCCGCTTCCCTCGCTTACGGCCATACCGTTCCGACTGCACCCGATCTCGTCTGATCTCGGAAGCTAAGCGGGGCCGGGCTTGGTCAGTACTTGGTTGGGAGACTGCCTGGGAATACCAAGTGCCGTAAGCTTTTTCTTAGTTTCACCTTATCCAGAGGGCCCTGCGTCTTGCCACGAATGTAAAGATGTCACTACCCTTTCATTTCACAAATTACCTTTATTTGTACAAAGACGGCAGTCCCCGCCCACTTTTGCAGAAAGTACTCGTAGCAATCGTATACAACTCACCGATTTCTTCCTCATTTTAATAACGACTTTCTCAAAGACATCTTGACATCAATGCCGCATCGACGTCTGCTCTTCTCTCGGTGCGACTCTCAATAAACCCTCAACTGAAAACAAAAGTGCTGATTCTGGCCGCTTCCCTCGCTTACGGCCATACCGTTCCGACTGCGCCCGATCTCGTCTGATCTCGGAAGCTAAGCGGGGCCGGGCTTGGTCAGTACTTGGTTGGGAGACTGCCTGGGAATACCAAGTGCCGTAAGCTTTTTCTTAGTTTCACCTTATCCAGAGGGCCCTGCGTCTTGCCACGAATGTAAAGATGTCACTACCCTTTCATTTCACAAATTACCTTTATTTGTACAAAGACGGCAGTCCCCGCCCACTTTTGCAGAAAGTACTCGTAGCAATCGTATACAACTCACCGATTTCTTCCTCATTTTAATAACGACTTTCTCAAAGACATCTTGACATCAATGCCGCATCGACGTCTGCTCTTCTCTCGGTGCGACTCTCAATAAACCCTCAACTGAAAACAAAAGTGCTGATTCTGGCCGCTTCCCTCGCTTACGGCCATACCGTTCCGACTGCGCCCGATCTCGTCTGATCTCGGAAGCTAAGCGGGGCCGGGCTTGGTCAGTTCTTGGTTGGGAGGCTGCCTGGGAATACCAAGTGCCGTAAGCTTTTTCTTAGTTTCACCTTATCCAGAGGGCCCTGCGTCTTGCCACGAATGTAAAGATGTCACTACCCTTTCATTTCACAAATTACCTTTATTTGTACAAAGACGGCAGTCCCCGCCCACTTTTGCAGAAAGTACTCGTAGCAATCGTATACAACTCACCGATTTCTTCCTCATTTTAATAACGACTTTCTCAAAGACATCTTGACATCAATGCCGCATCGACGTCTGCTCTTCTCTCGGTGCGACTCTCAATAAACCCTCAACTGAAAACAAAAGTGCTGATTCTGGCCGCTTCCCTCGCTTACGGCCATACCGTTCCGACTGCGCCCGATCTCATCTGATCTCGGAAGCTAAGCGGGGCCGGGCTTGGTCAGTACTTGGTTGGGAGGCTGCCTGGGAATACCAAGTGCCGTAAGCTTTTTCTTAGTTTCACCTTATCCAGAGGGCCCTGCGTCTTGCCACGAATGTAAAGATGTCACTACCCTTTCATTT
The DNA here is from genome assembly GCF_048594095.1 of Paramormyrops kingsleyae. Classification (NCBI taxonomy): domain Eukaryota; kingdom Metazoa; phylum Chordata; class Actinopteri; order Osteoglossiformes; family Mormyridae; genus Paramormyrops; species Paramormyrops kingsleyae. The sequence goes on along the minus strand of NC_132800.1, from coordinate 45,995,081 downwards.
CACAAATTACCTTTATTTGTACAAAGACGGCAGTCCCCGCCCACTTTTGCAGAAAGTACTCGTAGCAATCGTATACAACTCACCGATTTCTTCCTCATTTTAATAACGACTTTCTCAAAGACATCTTGACATCAATGCCGCATCGACGTCTGCTCTTCTCTCGGTGCGACTCTCAATAAACCCTCAACTGAAAACAAAAGTGCTGATTCTGGCCGCTTCCCTCGCTTACGGCCATACCGTTCCGACTGCGCCCGATCTCGTCTGATCTCGGAAGCTAAGCGGGGCCGGGCTTGGTCAGTACTTGGTTGGGAGGCTGCCTGGGAATACCAAGTGCCGTAAGCTTTTTCTTAGTTTCACCTTATCCAGAGGGCCCTGCGTCTTGCCACGAATGTAAAGATGTCACTACCCTTTCATTTCACAAATTACCTTTATTTGTACAAAGACGGCAGTCCCCGCCCACTTTTGCAGAAAGTACTCGTAGCAATCGTATACAACTCACCGATTTCTTCTTCATTTTAATAACGACTTTCTCAAAGACATCTTGACATCAATGCCGCATCGACGTCTGCTCTTCTCTCGGTGCGACTCTCAATAAACCCTCAACTGAAAACAAAAGTGCTGATTCTGGCCGCTTCCCTCGCTTACGGCCATACCGTTCCGACTGCGCCCGATCTCGTCTGATCTCGGAAGCTAAGCGGGGCCGGGCTTGGTCAGTACTTGGTTGGGAGACTGCCTGGGAATACCAAGTGCCGTAAGCTTTTTCTTAGTTTCACCTTATCCAGAGGGCCCTGCGTCTTGCCACGAATGTAAAGATGTCACTACCCTTTCATTTCACAAATTACCTTTATTTGTACAAAGACGGCAGTCCCCGCCCACTTTTGCAGAAAGTACTCGTAGCAATCGTATACAACTCACCGATTTCTTCCTCATTTTAATAACGACTTTCTCAAAGACATCTTGACATCAATGCCGCATCGACGTCTGCTCTTCTCTCGGTGCGACTCTCAATAAAGCCTCAACTGAAAACAAAAGTGCTGATTCTGGCCGCTTCCCTCGCTTACGGCCATACCGTTCCGACTGCGCCCGATCTCGTCTGATCTCGGAAGCTAAGCGGGGCCGGGCTTGGTCAGTACTTGGTTGGGAGACTGCCTGGGAATACCAAGTGCCGTTAGCTTTTTCTTAGTTTCACCTTATCCAGAGGGCCCTGCGTCTTGCCACGAATGTAAAGATGTCACTACCCTTTCATTTCACAAATTACCTTTATTTGTACAAAGACGGCAGTCCCCGCCCACTTTTGCAGAAAGTACTCGTAGCAATCGTATACAACTCACCGATTTCTTCCTCATTTTAATAACGACTTTCTCAAAGACATCTTGACATCAATGCCGCATCGACGTCTGCTCTTCTCTCGGTGCGACTCTCAATAAACCCTCAACTGAAAACAAAAGTGCTGATTCTGGCCGCTTCCCTCGCTTACGGCCATACCGTTCCGACTGCGCCCGATCTCGTCTGATCTCGGAAGCTAAGCGGGGCCGGGCTTGGTCAGTACTTGGTTGGGAGACTGCCTGGGAATGCCAAGTGCCGTAAGCTTTTTCTTAGTTTCACCTTATCCAGAGGGCCCTGCGTCTTGCCACGAATGTAAAGATGTCACTACCCTTTCATTTCACAAATTACCTTTATTTGTACAAAGACGGCAGTCCCCGCCCACTTTTGCAGAAAGTACTCGTAGCAATCGTATACAACTCACCGATTTCTTCCTCATTTTAATAACGACTTTCTCAAAGACATCTTGACATCAATGCCGCATCGACGTCTGCTCTTCTCTCGGTGCGACTCTCAATAAACCCTCAACTGAAAACAAAAGTGCTGATTCTGGCCGCTTCCCTCGCTTACGGCCATACCGTTCCGACTGCGCCCGATCTCGTCTGATCTCGGAAGCTAAGCGGGGCCGGGCTTGGTCAGTACTTGGTTGGGAGACTGCCTGGGAATGCCAAGTGCCGTAAGCTTTTTCTTAGTTTCACCTTATCCAGAGGGCCCTGCGTCTTGCCACGAATGTAAAGATGTCACTACCCTTTCATTTCACAAATTACCTTTATTTGTACAAAGACGGCAGTCCCCGCCCACTTTTGCAGAAAGTACTCGTAGCAATCGTATACAACTCACCGATTTCTTCCTCATTTTAATAACGACTTTCTCAAAGACATCTTGACATCAATGCCGCATCGACGTCTGCTCTTCTCTCGGTGCGACTCTCAATAAAGCCTCAACTGAAAACAAAAGTGCTGATTCTGGCCGCTTCCCTCGCTTACGGCCATACCGTTCCGACTGCGCCCGATCTCGTCTGATCTCGGAAGCTAAGCGGGGCCGGGCTTGGTCAGTACTTGGTTGGGAGACTGCCTGGGAATGCCAAGTGCCGTAAGCTTTTTCTTAGTTTCACCTTATCCAGAGGGCCCTGCGTCTTGCCACGAATGTAAAGATGTCACTACCCTTTCATTTCACAAATTACCTTTATTTGTACAAAGACGGCAGTCCCCGCCCACTTTTGCAGAAAGTACTCGTAGCAATCGTATACAACTCACCGATTTCTTCCTCATTTTAATAACGACTTTCTCAAAGACATCTTGACATCAATGCCGCATCGACGTCTGCTCTTCTCTCGGTGCGACTCTCAATAAAGCCTCAACTGAAAACAAAAGTGCTGATTCTGGCCGCTTCCCTCGCTTACGGCCATACCGTTCCGACTGCGCCCGATCTCGTCTGATCTCGGAAGCTAAGCGGGGCCGGGCTTGGTCAGTACTTGGTTGGGAGACTGCCTGGGAATACCAAGTGCCGTAAGCTTTTTCTTAGTTTCACCTTATCCAGAGGGCCCTGCGTCTTGCCACGAATGTAAAGATGTCACTACCCTTTCATTTCACAAATTACCTTTATTTGTACAAAGACGGCAGTCCCCGCCCACTTTTGCAGAAAGTACTCGTAGCAATCGTATACAACTCACCGATTTCTTCCTCATTTTAATAACGACTTTCTCAAAGACATCTTGACATCAATGCCGCATCGACGTCTGCTCTTCTCTCGGTGCGACTCTCAATAAAGCCTCAACTGAAAACAAAAGTGCTGATTCTGGCCGCTTCCCTCGCTTACGGCCATACCGTTCCGACTGCGCCCGATCTCGTCTGATCTCGGAAGCTAAGCGGGGCCGGGCTTGGTCAGTACTTGGTTGGGAGACTGCCTGGGAATACCAAGTGCCGTAAGCTTTTTCTTAGTTTCACCTTATCCAGAGGGCCCTGCGTCTTGCCACGAATGTAAAGATGTCACTACCCTTTCATTTCACAAATTACCTTTATTTGTACAAAGACGGCAGTCCCCGCCCACTTTTGCAGAAAGTACTCGTAGCAATCGTATACAACTCACCGATTTCTTCCTCATTTTAATAACGACTTTCTCAAAGACATCTTGACATCAATGCCGCATCGACGTCTGCTCTTCTCTCGGTGCGACTCTCAATAAAGCCTCAACTGAAAACAAAAGTGCTGATTCTGGCCGCTTCCCTCGCTTACGGCCATACCGTTCCGACTGCGCCCGATCTCGTCTGATCTCGGAAGCTAAGCGGGGCCGGGCTTGGTCAGTACTTGGTTGGGAGACTGCCTGGGAATACCAAGTGCCGTAAGCTTTTTCTTAGTTTCACCTTATCCAGAGGGCCCTGCGTCTTGCCACGAATGTAAAGATGTCACTACCCTTTCATTTCACAAATTACCTTTATTTGTACAAAGACGGCAGTCCCCGCCCACTTTTGCAGAAAGTACTCGTAGCAATCGTATACAACTCACCGATTTCTTCCTCATTTTAATAACGACTTTCTCAAAGACATCTTGACATCAATGCCGCATCGACGTCTGCTCTTCTCTCGGTGCGACTCTCAATAAACCCTCAACTGAAAACAAAAGTGCTGATTCTGGCCGCTTCCCTCGCTTACGGCCATACCGTTCCGACTGCGCCCGATCTCGTCTGATCTCGGAAGCTAAGCGGGGCCGGGCTTGGTCAGTACTTGGTTGGGAGACTGCCTGGGAATACCAAGTGCCGTAAGCTTTTTCTTAGTTTCACCTTATCCAGAGGGCCCTGCGTCTTGCCACGAATGTAAAGATGTCACTACCCTTTCATTTCACAAATTACCTTTATTTGTACAAAGACGGCAGTCCCCGCCCACTTTTGCAGAAAGTACTCGTAGCAATCGTATACAACTCACCGATTTCTTCCTCATTTTAATAACGACTTTCTCAAAGACATCTTGACATCAATGCCGCATCGACGTCTGCTCTTCTCTCGGTGCGACTCTCAATAAAGCCTCAACTGAAAACAAAAGTGCTGATTCTGGCCGCTTCCCTCGCTTACGGCCATACCGTTCCGACTGCGCATGATCGTGCCTGATCCTGCGCGGCTCAGTGTGTGTGTGGTGGTGCGTGTGTGTGGTGGTGCTTTTTCTTGCCTTTGCAGTTCACTTGGTTTTCCGTTTCTTTCTCCGTTTTATTTAATAATTGTTTTGGTTTAGTTTTGCCTTGGTTAGCCTCCCCTCTCCCTGGCTGCTTCGTTGCGCCGGAGGGGGAGGCTTGTCACTCGTTTTGTGTGTCTTTTTTTGCATTTATTTCTGTTCGTTTGGTTTCCTTTGCGCGGTGCGCGTTTACTTCCGGGTTTGTCAATTAGGCTTTTTTTCGTTTCTTTCAGCGTTTCTTCAGTTTCTTTTTGCTCTGGTTCTGTTTTCCCTCTCCCTGGCCTTCTGTGAAGCCAGGGAGGGGAGCTTGTCATTCGTTTATTCGCCCCTGATTTGTGTTTTTCTTTTCGCCCTCCATTAGCTGTGCGCGTTTCTTTTCGGTTGTGGTTTGCTCCGGTTTCATTTGTGTTTGCATCACTGTTTGCTTTCTTTTCAGCCCCTGTTCGTTTCCCCTCTCCCTGGCCGTTTTATTGTGCTGGGGAGAGAGGCTTGTCATTCGGTTTGGGTTTGTTTTTTTTTTTCGCCGGTCTTTTGTTTTGCTTTTCACTTCCGTGTTTGGCGCGTCTATTATTTACCGGCTTTTTCTTTTCCCCCTTAATTGCCTGTTTGTTTTGTCCCCCGGGCTCCCTTCTTGGTTGCCCCCCCTCCTCCCCTTTATTGTGTGATCATGGCTGCTCAGCCGCAGCCATCCACGTCGCGTGCAGCCGCGGCTGCACGGGCGTACCGTGATGATGATGGTGATGACGTGTCGCGTGCAGCCGCGGCTGCACGGGCGCTGGATGCTGGAAGGGTTGATTCCCTGGATGATTTTAGTAAGGCGGACATGGAGGTAGATATGGCGGTGGAGCCGCCTGGTCTGGATGACCGGGGGCCCGGTGAGTGGGTGCAGGTCGTGTCTCGGAAGAGGGCGGCGGCGGCAGCGGCGGCTTCCGGGCCGGGAGTGGCGCCCGCCAAGGTAAGCAGTGGGGCCGGTGCTGGTGCTGGTGCGGGGGTCGGCGGTGCCGTCTCTCCACCCGACAGCTATGCCGGGAGGGTGGCTCAGGCCGGTCGGGCGCAGCGGGCAGGTGCAGGTGTGCGCGTGGGCACGGGGGTGCGTGCGGGTGTCCTGCGCCAGGGTGCGGCGCCACGAGGCGCCTGGGACGAGGGCCCTGCCCCAAAGGGGCCTTATACTAAGGAGGCCACTGCCTCCGTAGACTTGAGTGCGTTTGACAGCGTGCCTTTGCTGGAGGTGGCGAAGGCGATATTGTTGTTGGTGCCGAAGGACGCCCTGCTGGCCGTGTGCCCGGCCCCTAACGTGGCAGTGGAGGTTACCTTCACCGCCCCCGAATACATCGAGCTCATTGAGGGCGGCCTCACCGTACAGGGCAAGCTCTGCCCGGTCAGACGCCTCTGTCAGGCGGAGCGCGTGGTCTCCTTTCTGCACCTGCCTGCGTATGTGCCCGATCAGGTCATTCTCGATCGCCTTGCGGCATGGGGTGTGGAGCCCATCCTCCCGGTGCGCCGTCGGCTCCTGCCCGGCACTCGGGTCACTGACGGCACCCGCTGCGTCAGGGTGCGTTTCCCGGCCGGCGTGGTGTCCTTGCCCTACAGTGCCCGATTTGATACGGCCGAAGGGCCCCGCTACATTCGGGTCGCCCATGACAATCAGGTCCGCCTCTGTCGGATGTGCCTCCAGCCGGGGCACGTGGTGGCCGCCCGCCCCGCCCTCGTCTCTCACCCCGTCCCTTCCCGCAGCTCCGGCCGCGGGTGAAGTGCGCCCGGCGTCCCGGATGGCCGGGGGTGCGACTGTGGATGGCCCCCCTCCCCCAGCCCCCGCTCCCTCTTCCCCCCCCCCTCTGCCTCCATCTGCCGAGCCCCTGGCGTCGCCCTGGTCCGGCATTCCCCCCTTCGGCACTGATACCCTGCGTCAGCTCGATGCCCTGGACCCGGACCCCTTCGTCGCCCCGCGGTCCCAGACGGGTGCGGGCAAGGCCCCCGTGCATAAGCCTGGCAAGGCCAAGAACAAGCTCCGTTTTTGCATGGGGTCTAGGTCCGGGGCGTCCCATCAGCCCCCTCTGCCGGGCCTAGCCAACACTCTGCGGCGCCAGGAGGAGCGGCGGCAGTCGGCGGTGGCGGCCCTGGCGGCCATGCGTGCTGCGAGCCCGGGTCATGACGACAGCGGCGACACGGACTGATGCTTCATCGCCACACCCCCTTCATTGACTCATGTCTTCCTTTGGTTGTGTTGTCTTTCCGTGTGTATTGCTTTTCTGCTGCCCTGGTTTTGTTTTTGGTTTCTGTTTACATTATCCCGCCACCGTGTCCGTGTCGCCTTCTGCCCCTGCTATCGCCGCTGTCGTCCCCGCTTCACCCCGTCCCCTAGGTCCCGTGCGTTTTAATTGATTGCTCGTGTTTTATTGTGTTTTTTTTACGGCCCGCCTATTTAATGTATTTATGGTTCTTTTTATGGTTTCTTTTATTGTTCTTATTGTGTTGCTTGTCCCTTTTACCTGTGTGTTTCCCGCGACATCGCTCCACCATCCGGGTGGGTTAGTGGGGTGGTTGTCTGGGTGGGCCTGTTCGGCTGGGAGCGTCCCGCTTTTATCTGGGTATGTGTGGCTTTTACCTCCTGTGCCGGTGTCTTGTCTGTGTGATGTGTCCCCTGCCTGGTGCCTAACAGAGACTCTTTTATCCCAATGACACTGACTCTGACCTCCCTCAATGCCCGGGGGCTGCGCTCCTGGGCTAAGGCCCAGGCAGTTTTAACTTCGTGTAGTGACTCGTCCGTTGTGTGTTTGCAAGAGACTGGGTGGGATGGGCCTTTTATTGATAGAGTGCGGGACGCATGGTCGGGCGATGTCTTCTTCTCCACCGCCTCCGTCGGGCCAGGTGTCGTCGGTTGGGGTGTCGCGCTGCTCTGTCGCCGCCCGCGTGTCCAGTCGGCATCCCTGCTGTACTCGGACGGGGAGGGCAAGTGTCTGGCTGTCGGGCTCTGTCTGGAGGGGGGTTTCGCCTGCACCGTCGTGGTCGTGCACGCGCCCAATGACGGGGCCCGGTGTGCCTCCTTCTTCGACCGCCTGGCTGCCCGTGTGGCGCGGTGGCCCTGTCCTCTCGTGGTCGGGGACTTCAACATCTCCCTCTCTCGCCTGGATGTGCGGAGGGGGGCAGTCGTGCGGGCCGATGCGGGGCGAGCAGCTCTCCTCCGCTTGATGCGTGCCTGTCATCTCACGGACCTGTGGAGGGATCGCAACCCTGACCGTCGTGTCCTTTCCAGGACGCAGCGTGTCCGGGGCGTGATGCACGGCAGCAGGCTGGACTACGCTCTGGTGTCCCCTGCTGTCGCTGCCCGTGTCCGTACGGTGTGCTATCGGGAGTGTCTCGTGAGCGATCACGACTACTTTCTCTGCACGCTTGACTCTGGGGAGGTGCAGCGCGGGCGGGGCACGTGGATCCTCAACCCCTCCCTCTTAAGCGATGGTACCGTTACTGCTAAGGTGAGCTTCGCATTGTGGACTGGGGTGCGGTCGCCCCTGTTCTCCCTCGACATTCAGGCGGGGTGGGAATTGTTAAAGCGGGAGGTGGCGGCCGTTTTGCAGGCTGCCGGGAAGGCCGCAGCCGGACGCTTTCGGCAGAAGGAGCGCGCCTTGCTGCGTGATCTCCAGCTGGAACTGCTGGCGCTCGAGCAGGATGCAGGGGACCCCGTGCGGGTCTCGGCCCTGCAGGACGAGCTGGCTCTCCTCTCTGAGCGGAGGCACGCCGGGGCGGCGTTGCGGAGCGGGGTGCGTTTCGTCGCCCCTGGTGAGCTCTCTCCTCGCTATTTCAGGGCGATGGAGGAGTCCCGGGGGGCTGCGAGGCTGCTCCGTTCGGTGCGCTGCCCGGACGGCCAGTTGGTGTCCGACGCACCCGGTGTCCTGCGCGTCGTGCGGGACTACTGGGCCGCTATGTTCACCAGCGAGCGCATCGATCTGGACGCCCTCTCCCCCCTCACGGGGCTGATTGAGGCGCGCCTTTCGCCCGGGAGCGTCGCCCTGTGTGACGCCCCCTTGTCATGTGATGAGATTGGGGCAGCTATTGACCGGCTCCGGCCGCGAAAGTGTCCCGGCTCCGACGGCCTCACGGCAGACTTTTACAGGGTCTTTAAGGGGGAGCTGGTGCCCGTCTTGCAGGCCCTTTATAGTGACGTCCTCGCCCGCGGTGAGATGCACGGCACCATCCGGCTGGGTTTGATTAAGATGCTCTTTAAGCACACGGGAGACAGGGGGGAGCTGGCTAATTACAGGCCCCTCACCATGCTCAACACCGATTACAAGGTGTTGGCCTCGGTCTTGGCCTCCCGGCTCAGTCGGGTGCTGCCGTCCCTCATCCGCACCACCCAGACGTACGGGGTGACGGGCCGCACCATCCTGGACACTGTCCGGGATGTGCAGGCGGCGGTGGGTTTCATGGAGACGGCGGGTTCGCCCGGTTACTTGGTGAAGCTCGACTTCGCCAAGGCCTTTGACAGGGTCGAGCACGCCTACCTCCAGCGTGTGATGGAGGTCTTCGGCTTCGGCCCGGGCTTCCTGGCCTGGACGCGCCTCTTGTGCGCCTCCGCCATGACCGCGGTCGCCTGTAACGGCTACGTCACTGCGCCCTTCCGCATGACGCGTTCGGTGCGGCAGGGCTGCCCCCTGTCGGCCGCCTTGTACACCTTGGCGGTCGAGCCCCTCGGCCTCCTGGTGGCCGCCTCTCGTGGCATTGCTAGGGTGCCCATCGGCCCGACATGCTTCGCTCCGCCGGTCTTTCAGTACGCTGATGACACCACCCTGCTCGTGCCCGACGGGGCCAGCGTGGGGGCTGCGTTACGCAGCGTGCAGCAGTACTGTGACATCACTGGGGCCAGGGTCAACCTGCAGAAGTCGGTGTACCTGCGGCTCGGTTCGGCCGGGCCTCTGCCCGCCGAGCTGGGGCTGACTGAGGCCGAGGGGGACGTGCGCCTCCTGGGTGTTCTGCTCGGGAGGAGTGCGGACGATGCGACGGGGAGGATGTGGGACGATCTGACGGGTGGTGTGGAGCGGAGGCTGGCCGGGTGGTCGGGCCGTCTCCTCTCGCTGCAGCAGAAGGTGTTCCTGTTGAACGCAATGGTGTTGTCTGTGCTGTGGTTTCACCTGAGCGTCACTCACATGCCCCACGGACATTACGCCAGGCTGCGGAAGGCCGTCCTGCGCTTCCTCTGGGGGGGGGGCAGAGTCCTGGTGGCTTACGCTACCTTGATTGGCCCCCCTGCCGAGGGTGGCCTGGGCCTCCTGGACCCTCTGGTCCAGTCGAAGGCCCTGCGTGTGCGGATGTTGCGGGCCTTCCTGGACGAGAGTCGCCCCTCCCTGTGGAAGGCGGTGCTCTCGCTCCGGCTGGGACAGTGTGCGGGGAGGGAGCTGGCCGAGGACGCTCTTTGGATGCGTCTCCGGCCCGGCATGGTGCGTGGCATCCCCTCCTTCTACGCACACCTCCTCTTGGCGTGGGCTGAGTTCCAGGAGCACACTGTCGTGGTGCCTGAGGGGCGGCAGCTTCTGCTTCGGCAGCCGCTGCTGCTCAATCCGCGCGTCCTCTCCGGGGGGCGGCCCCTCGAGTTCCGGCACTGGTGGGAGGCTGGGGTGCGTCAGGTGCGAGACCTCTTTTATGAGGTGCGCCCTGGCTTCCTGCCTCCCGCGGCCGTCTATGACCAGGTCGAGGTTGTGGCCGAGAGGGCCTCCAGGGTCACTGTTGCCAGGCAGTGTCTGGCGGCGAGGGCTGCCCTCCCTGCTGCGTGGGTGCGTGACATTGAGCGGGCCGGCGGCCCCCGGGATGTGGCCCCCCGTTTCCCCGCGGTGTACGTGAGGCGGCTGTCCGGGTTGCTCGTCCCTTTCGGGGCGTGTGTCACCCGTGACTTTGCCCGCCTCTACAGGCAGCGCGCTTTTGTTGCCCCGGTGGCGCAGGCCTTTTGGAGCGCTCGCTTCCCCGCCCTGGGGCCTGACCTGTTGTGGGGGAACGTGCTGGTCTGCCCGGCGGACCCTGCCTTGGCCCTTTTCGACTTCAGACAGCGGCATCATGCCCTATGGTCAATGAGGTGGCTTCATAGACTGGGCTTCGCTGCGTCTCCGCTCTGCCCAGTGTGCCGGGATGTGGAGGAGGGCCTTACACACATGTTCTTTGGCTGTTCTCAGTTAGCTGATTTTATTGTGTGGGCTCTGGAGGTGGTGGACAGGATAGCCGGGGCGGTGGGGCCCGTGCCTGTTTTTACTGAGGCGGGGTGGCAGGTCATGTTCCTGTTTGGTGTTCCCAAGTCTCACCCCGCCAGCACCTTTCTTAATTTGTTTTTAGCCGTCGCGAGGTATGTTGTTTGGTTGAGGCGCAACAAGGCCCGCTATGAGCGCGTGGTTTTAGATCCCGTTTTAATGTGCCGCTATCGGCTGCGACTGGTTTTATCCAAGGTGTTTTTATTGTCTGCCGGGCCTCATGACATGCCCCGGTTCTTACGTGATTTTGTGCACCGGGTTCCGTTTGTGTCTGTTGTGGGTGGGCGTTTGGTTTGGGATGTGTTTTGAGGGTGGGCTGCTTGTTTTCTCTTGTTTTCGTGTTTTGGGTGGGTTGTTTGGGTTGTTTTTCTTGGGTTTGTCTGTGTGGGTGGGTTTCGTGCTGCTTGTTGTCCGTCTTCTGTGTTGTTTGTTGTTGGGGCTGTTGCTCCTTTTAATTGGCATTTTAGTGATTGGCTTTTATTGCTTGTGCTTTGTTTTTCTTTTTATTAAACTGCATACCTGCATGATGAGGACTGCTGCACCCTGTGAGTAGGGGTCTTGGAGCGCGGGCTTGCCCCGTTCCCTGGCCCCTCTCCCTGTACCGCCCCCCCTGCTGTGGTGTATGTGTGGCACTGTCGTTCTGAGTGGTTTAATAAAAAAAAAAAAAAAAAAAAAAAACTGCGCCCGATCTCGTCTGATCTCGGAAGCTAAGCGGGGCTGGGCTTGGTTAGTACTTGGTTGGGAGACTGCCTGGGATTACCAAGTGCCGTAAGCTTTTTCTTACTTTCACCTTATCCAGAAGGCCCTGCGTCTTGCCACGAATGTAAAGATGTCACTCCCCTTTCATTTCACAAATTACCTTTATTTGTACAACGACGGCAGTCCCCGCCCACTTTTGCAGAAAGTACTCGTAGCAATCGTATACAACTCACCGCTTTCTTCCTCATTTTAATAACGACTTTCTCAAAGACATCTTGACATCAATGCCGCATCGAAGTCTGCTCTTCTCTCGGTGCGACTCTCAATAAACCCTCAACTGAAAACAAAAGGGCTGATTCTGGCCGTTTCCCTCGCTTACGGCCATACCGTTCCGACTGCGCCCGATCTCGTCTGATCTCGGAAGCTAAGCGGGGCCGGGCTTGGTTAGTACTTGGTTGGGAGACTGCCTGGGATTACCAAGTGCCGTAAGCTTTTTCTTAATTTCACTTTATCCAGAGGGCCCTGCGTCTTGCCACGAATGTAAAGATATCACTCCCCTTTCATTTCACGAATTGCCTTTATTTGTACAACGACGGCAGTCCCAGCCCACTTTTGCAGAAAGTACTCGTAGCAATCGTATACAACTCACCGCTTTCTTCCTCATTTTAATAACGACTTTCTGAAAGACATCTTGACATCAATGTCGCATCGACGTCTGCTCTTCTCTCGGTGCGACTCTCAATAAACCGGGCTGATTCTGGCCACTCCCCTTGCTTACGGCCATACCGTTCCGACTGCGCCCGATCTCGTCTGATCTCGGAAGCTAAGCGGGGCCGGACTTGCTTACTACTTGGTTGGGAGACTGCCTGGGATTACCAAGTGCCGTAAGCTTTTTCTTAGTTTCACCTTATCCAGAGGGCCCTGCGTCTTGCCACGAATGTAAAGATGTCACTCCCCTTTCATTTCACAAATTACCTTTATTTGTACAAGGACGGTAGCCCACTTTTGCAGAAAGTACTCGTAGCAATCGAATACAACTCATCGCTTTCTTCCTCATTTTAAGAACGACTTTCTCAAAGACATCTTGACATCAATGCCGCATCGACGTCTGCTCTTCTCTCGGTGCGACTCTCAATAAACCCTCAACTGAAAACAAAAGGGCTGATTCTGGCCGCTTCCCTCACTTACGGCCATACCGTTTCGACTGCGCCCGATCTCGGAAGCTAAGCGGGGCCGGGCTTGGTTAGTACTTGGTTGGGAGACTGCCTGGGATTACCAAGTGCCGTAAGCTTTTTCTTACTTTCACTTTATCCAGAGGGCCCTGCGTCTTGCCACGAATGTAAAGATATCACTCCCCTTTCCTTTCACGAATTGCCTTTATTTGTACAACGACGGCAGTCCCAGCCCACTTTTGCAGAAAGTACTCGTAGCAATCGTATACAACTCACCGCTTTCTTCCTCATTTTAATAACGACTTTCTCAAAGACATCTTGACATCAATGGCGAATCGACGTCTGCTCTTCTCTCGGTGCGACTCTCAATAAACCCTCAACTGAAAACAAAAGGGCTGATTCTGGCAGCTTCCCTCGCTTACGGCCATACCGTTCCGACTGCGCGCGATCTCGTCTGGTCTCGGAAGCTAAGCGGGGCCGGGCTTTGTTAGTACTTGGTTGGGAGACTGCCTGGGATTGCCAAGTGCCGTAAGCTTTTTCTTACTTTCACTTTATCCAGAGGGCCCTGCGTCTTGCCACGAATTGAATGATGTCACTCCCCTTTCATTTCACAAATTACCTTTATTTGTACAAAGACGGCAGTCCCAGCCCAGTTTTGCAGAAAGTACTCATAGCAATCGTATACAACTCACCGCTTTCTTCCTCATTTTAATAACGACTTTCTCAAAGACATCTTGACATCAATGCCGCATCGACGTCTGCTCTTCTCTTGGTGCGACTCTCAATAAACCCTCAACTGAAAACAAAAGGGTTGATTCTGGCCGCTTCCCTCGCTTACGGCCATACCGTTCCGACTGCGCCCGATCTCGTCTGATCTCGGAAGCTAAGCGGGGCCGGGCTTGGTTAGTACTTGGTTGGGAGACTGCCTGGGATTACCAAGTGCCGTAAGCTTTTTCTTACTTTCACTTTATCCAGAGGGCCCTGCGTCTTGCCACGAATTGAAAGATGTCACTCCCCTTTCATTTCACAAATTACCTTTATTTGTACAACGACGGCAGTCCACGCCCACTTTTTCAGAAAGTACTCATAGCAATCGTATACAACTCACCGCTTTCTTCCTCATTTTAAGAACGACTTTCTCAAAGACATCTTGACATCAATGCCGCATCGACGTCTGCTCTTCTCTCGGTGCGACTCTCAATAAACCCTCAACTGAAAACAAAAGGGCTGTTTCTGGCCACTTCCCTCGCTTACGGCCATACCGTTCCGACTGCGCCCGATCTCGTCTGATCTCGGAAGCTAAGCGGGGCTGGGCTTGGTTAGTACTTGGTTGGGAGACTGCCTGGGATTACCAAGTGCCGTAAGCTTTTTCTTAATTTCACCTTATCCAGAGGGCCCTGCGTCTTGCCACGAATGTAAAGATGTCACTCCCCTTTCATTTCACAAATTACCTTTATTTGTACAACGACGGCAGTCCCCGCCCACTTTTGCAGAAAGTACTCATAGCAATCGTATACAACTCACCGCTTTCTTCCTCATTTTAATAACGACTTTCTGAAAGACATCTTGACATCAATGTCGCATCGACGTCTGCTCTTCTCTCGGTGCGACTCTCAATAAACCCTCAACTGAAGAGAAAAGGGCTGATTCTGGCCACTACCCTTGCTTACGGCCATACCGTTCCGACTGCGCATGATCGTGCCTGGTCCTGCGCGGCTCAGTGTGTGTGTGGTGGTGCTTTTTTTTGCCTTTGCAGTTCACTTGGTTTTCCGTTTCTTTCTCCGTTTTATTTAATAATTGTTTTGGTTTAGTTTTGCCTTGGCTAGCCTCCCCTCTCCCTGGCTGCTTCGTTGCGCCGGAGGGGGAGGCTTGTCACTCGTTTTGTGTGTCTTTTTTTGCATTTATTTCTGTTCGTTTGGTTTCCTTTGCGCGGTGCGCGTTTACTTCCGGGTTTGTCAATTAGGCTTTTTTTCGTTTATTTCAGCGTTTATTCCCTTTCTGTTTAGTCTGGTTCTGTTTTCCCTCTCCCTGGCCTCATTTTGGGCCGGGGGGGAGGCTTGTCACCCTTTATTTCGCCCCTGATTTGTGTTTTGTTTTCGCCCTCCGTTTCTGTGCGCGTTTTTCATCCGTTGTAGTTTGCTCTGGTTTATCTTATTTTTGGATCACTGTTTCTTTTCCTTTCTGCCCCAGTTCGTTTCCCCTCTCCCTGGCCGTTTTATTGTGCTAGGGAGAGAGGCTTGTCATTCGATTTTTTTTCGCCGGTCTTGTGTTTTGTTTTCCACTTCCGTGTTTTGCGCGTTTATTATTTACCGGCTTTTCTTTTTCCCCCTTGCTTGCTTGTTTGTTTTGTCCTCCGGGCTCCCTTGTTGGTTGCCCCCCCTCCTCCCCTTACTCGTTTGATCATGGCTGCTCAGCCGCAGCCATCCACGTCGCGTGCAGCCGCGGCTGCACGGGCGTTCCGTGATGATGATGGTGATGACGTGTCGCGTGCAGCCGCGGCTGCACGGGCGCTGGATACTGGTAGGGATTATTCCCTGGATGATTTTAGTAGGGTGGAAATGGAGGTAGATATGGCGGTGGAGCCGCCTGGTCTGGGTGACCAGGGGCCCGGTGAGTGGGTGAAGGTTGTTTCTCGTAAGAGGGCGGCGGCGGCGGCGGCGACGGCTTCCGGGTCGGGAGCGGCGCCCGCTAAGGTGAGCGGCGGGACCGGTGATGGTGCTGGTGCGGGGGTCGGCGGTGCCATCTCTCCGCCTGACAGCTATGCTGGGAGGGTGGCTCAGGCCGGTCGGGCGCAGCGGGCGGGTGCAGGTGTGCGCGTGGGCACGGGGGTGCGTGCGGGTGTCCTGCGCCAGGGTGCGGCGCCACGAGGCGCCTGGGACGAGGGCCCTGCCCCAAAGGGGCCTTATACTAAGGAGGCCACTGCCTCCGTAGACTTGAGTGCGTTTGACAGCGTGCCTTTGCTGGAGGTGGCGAAGGCGATATTGTTGTTGGTGCCGAAGGACGCCCTGCTGGCCGTGTGCCCGGCCCCTAACGTGGCAGTGGAGGTTACCTTCACCGCCCCCGAATACATCGAGCTCATTGAGGGCGGCCTCACCGTACAGGGCAAGCTCTGCCCGGTCAGACGCCTCTGTCAGGCGGAGCGCGTGGTCTCCTTTCTGCACCTGCCTGCGTATGTGCCCGATCAGGTCATCCTCGATCGCCTTGCGGCATGGGGTGTGGAGCCCATCCTCCCGGTGCGCCGTCGGCTCCTGCCCGGCACTCGGGTCACTGACGGCACCCGCTGCGTCAGGGTGCGTTTCCCGGCCGGCGTGGTGTCCTTGCCCTACAGTGCCCGATTTGACACGGCCGAGGGGCCCCGCTACATAAGGGTCGCCCATGACAATCAGGTCCGTCTCTGTCGGATGTGCCTCCAGCCGGGGCACGTGGTGGCCCAGTGCCCCCAGTACGTGTGCCGTGTCTGCGGGCTGCAGGGGCACTACGCCCGTGACTGTGTTGCCGCCCGCTGTGCCGGCTGCCGCAAGGCCGCCGCCCTGTGCACCTGCCCTGGCGCCCCTGGTCGGGACGGGCCGGCCTCCGCTGCCGGGGACGGGGTTGACCCGGGCTCTCACGCTGGGGGGGACGAGGGGGTGTCTCTCCTTCCGCCCCAGGTCCCCAGTACTGCTGCCGCCATCGCCATGCCTTCGACACCCCCTGTGGCTGCTGCCGCTGACTGCCTGGATCCTGTGACGAACAACCGCCTCGCTGCTCCTGTGGCTGGCTCAGGGGGAGAGGTGAGTGGGGGTCCCGTTGTGGGGGTGGACGCTGTGCCCTTTGGGGGGGCTGGAGACCCCCCGGCCGCACAGGACCTCCTTGGGGCGTCGGGCGTTGAGGACATGGAGCTGCGGTCCCCGTGGAGCTGCCAGTGCCCTTGCCTGTCTCCCAGTCCCTGTTTTCGGAGCCCCCGCCCGCCCCGCCCTCGTCTCTCACCCCGTCCCTTCCCGCAGCTCGGGCCGCGGGTGAAGTGCGCCCGGCGTCCCGGATGGCCGGGGGTGAGACTGTGGATGGCCCCCCTCCCCCAGCCCCCGCTCCCTCTTCCCCCCCCCCTCTGCCTCCATCCGTCCAGCCCCTGGCGTCGCCCTGGTCCGGCATTCCCCCCTTCGGCACTGATACCCTGCGTCAGCTGGATGCCCTGGACCCGGACCCCTTCGTCACCCAACGGACCCAGCCCGACTCGGGAAAGGCCCCGGTGAATAAGCTTGGCAAGGCCAGGCACAAGCTCCGTTTTTGTATGGGGTCTAGGTCCGGGGCGTCTCATCAGCCCCCCCTGCCGGGCCTCACCAACACCCTGCGGCGCCAGGAGGAGCGGCGGCGGTCGGCGGTGGTGGCCTTGGCGGCCCTGCGTGCTGCGAGCCCGGGTCATGACGACAGCGGCGACACGGACTGATGTTCCTTTGCCAACCCCCTTCATTGACTCCTGTTTCCCGTGGTTCTTGTCTTTTCTTGTGTTTTGCTTTTCTGCCGCCCCGGTTTTGTTTATTTGGTTTTTTGTTTTCATTGTACCATCACCGTGTCCGTGTCGCCTTTTGCCCCCTCTGCTAACGCTGCTGTCGTCCCCGTTTCTCCCCGTCCCCTAGGTCCCGTGCGTTTTAATTGATTGCTTGTGTTTTATTGTGTTCTATTACGGCCCGCCTATTTATTGTATTTATGGTTCTTTTTATGGTTTCTTTTATTGTTCTTATTGTGTTGCTTGTCCCTTTTACCTGTGTGATTCCCGCGACATCGCTCCACCATCAGGGTGGGTTAGTGGGGTGGTTGTCTGGGTGGGCCTGTTTGGCTGGGAGCGTCCCGCTTTTATCTGGGTATGTGTGGCTTTTACCTCCTGTGCCGGTGTCTTGTCTGTGTGATGTGTCCCCTGCCTGGTGCCTAACAGAGACTCTTTTATCCCAATGACACTGACTCTGACCTCCCTCAATGCCCGGGGGCTGCGCTCCTGGGCTAAGGCCCAGGTAGTTTTAACTTCGTGTTGTGACTCGTCCGTTGTGTGTTTGCAAGAGACTGGGTGGGATGGGCCTTTTATTGATAGAGTGCGGGACGCATGGTCGGGCGATGTCTTCTTCTCCACTGCCTCCGTCGGGCCAGGTGTCGTCGGTTGGGGTGTCGCGCTGCTCTGTCGCCGCCCGCGTGTCCAGTCGGCATCCCTGCTGTACTCGGACGGGGAGGGCAAGTGTCTGGCTGTCGGGCTCTGTCTGGAGGGGGGTTTCGCCTGCACCGTCGTGGTCGTGCACGCGCCCAATGACGGGGCCCGGTGTGCCTCCTTCTTCGACCGCCTGGCTGCCCGTGTGGCGCGGTGGCCCTGTCCTCTCGTGGTCGGGGACTTCAACATCTCCCTCTCTCGCCTGGACGTGCGGAGGGGGGCAGTCGTGCGGGCCGATGCGGGGCGAGCAGCTCTCCTCCGCTTGATGCGTGCCTGTCATCTCACGGACCTGTGGAGGGATCGCAACCCTGACCGTCGTGTCCTTTCCAGGACGCAGCGTGTCCGGGGCGTGATGCACGGCAGCAGGCTGGACTACGCTCTGGTGTCCCCTGCTGTCGCTGCCCGTGTCCGTACGGTGTGCTATCAGGAGTGTCTCGTGAGCGATCACGACTACTTCCTCTGCACGCTTGACTCTGGGGAGGTGCAGCGCGGGCGGGGCACGTGGATCCTCAACCCCTCCCTCTTAAGCGATGGTACCGTTACTGCTAAGGTGAGCTTCGCATTGTGGACTGGGGTGCGGTCGCCCCTGTTCTCCCTCGACATTCAGGCGGGGTGGGAATTGTTAAAGCGGGAGGTGGCGGCCGTTTTGCAGGCTGCCGGGAAGGCCGCAGCCGGACGCTTTCGGCAGGGGGAGCGCGCCTTGCTGCGTGATCTCCAGCTGGAACTGCTGGCGCTCGAGCAGGATGCAGGGGACCCCGTGCGGGTCTCGGCCCTGCAGGACGAGCTGGCTCTCCTCTCTGAGCGGAGGCACGCCGGGGCGGCGTTGCGGAGCGGGGTGCGTTTCGTCGCCCCTGGTGAGCTCTCTCCTCGCTATTTCAGGGCGCTGGAGGAGTCCCGGGGGGCTGCGAGGCTGCTCCGTTCGGTGCGCTGCCCGGACGGCCAGTTGGTGTCCGACGCACCCGGTGTCCTGCGCGTCGTGCGGGACTACTGGGCCGCTATGTTCACCAGCGAGCGCATCGATCTGGACGCCCTCTCCCCCCTCACGGGGCTGATTGAGGCGCGCCTCTCGCCCGAGAGCGTCGCCCTGTGTGACGCCCCCTTGTCCTGTGATGAGATCGGGGCAGCCATTGACCGGCTCCGGCCGCGAAAGTGTCCCGGCTCCGACGGCCTCACGGCAGACTTTTACAGGGTCTTTAAGGGGGAGCTGGTGCCCATCTTGCAGGCCCTTTATAGTGACGTCCTCGCCCGCGGTGAGATGCACGGCACCATCCGGCTGGGTTTGATTAAGATGCTCTTTAAGCACACGGGAGACAGGGGGGAGCTGGCTAATTACAGGCCCCTCACCATGCTCAACACCGATTACAAGGTGTTGGCCTCGGTCTTGGCCTCCCGGCTCAGTCGGGTGCTGCCGTCCCTCATCCGCACCACCCAGACGTACGGGGTGACGGGCCGCACCATCCTGGACACTGTCCGGGATGTGCAGGCGGCGGTGGGTTTCATGGAGACGGCGGGTTCGCCCGGTTACTTGGTGAAGCTCGACTTCGCCAAGGCCTTTGACAGGGTCGAGCACGCCTACCTCCAGCGTGTGATGGAGGTCTTCGGCTTCGGCCCGGGCTTCCTGGCCTGGACGCGCCTCTTGTGCGCCTCCGCCATGACCGCGGTCGCCTGTAACGGCTACGTCACTGCGCCCTTCCGCATGACGCGTTCGGTGCGGCAGGGCTGCCCCCTGTCGGCCGCCTTGTACACCTTGGCGGTCGAGCCCCTCGGCCTCCTGGTGGCCGCCTCTCGTGGCATTGCTAGGGTGCCCATCGGCCCGACATGCTTCGCTCCGCCGGTCTTTCAGTACGCTGATGACACCACCCTGCTCGTGCCCGACGGGGCCAGCGTGGGGGCTGCGTTACGCAGCGTGCAGCAGTACTGTGACATCACTGGGGCCAGGGTCAACCTGCAGAAGTCGGTGTACCTGCGGCTCGGTTCGGCCGGGCCTCTGCCCGCCGAGCTGGGGCTGACTGAGGCCGAGGGGGACGTGCGTCTCCTGGGCGTTCTGCTCGGAAGGAGTGCGGACGATGCGACGGGGAGGATGTGGGACGATCTGACGGGTGGTGTGCAGCGGCGGCTGGCCGGGTGGTCGGGCCGTCTCCTCTCGCTGCAGCAGAAGGTGTTCCTGTTGAACGCAATGGTGTTGTCTGTGCTGTGGTTTCACCTGAGCGTCACTCACATGCCCCACGGACATTACGCCAGGCTGCGGAAGGCCATCCTGCGCTTCCTCTGGGGAGGGGGCAGAGTCATGGTGGCTTACGCTACCTTGATTGGCCCCCCTGCCGAGGGTGGCCTGGGCCTCCTGGACCCTCTGGTCCAGTCGAAGGCCCTGTGTGTCCGGATGTTGCAAGCCTTCCTGGACGAGAGCCGCCCCTCCCTGTGGAAGGTGGTGCTCTCGCTCCGGCTGGGACAGTGTGCGGGGAGGGAGCTGGCCGAAGACGCTCTTTGGATGCGTCTTCGGCCCGGCATGGTGCGTGGCATCCCCTCCTTCTACGCACACCTCCTCTTGGCGTGGGCTGAGTTCCAGGAGCACACTGTCGTGGTGCCTGAGGGGCGGCAGCTTCTGCTTCGGCAGCCGCTGCTGCTCAACCCGCGCGTCCTCTCCGGGGGGCGGCCCCTCGAGTTCCGGCACTGGTGGGAGGCTGGGGTGCGTCAGGTGCGAGACCTCTTTTATGAGGTGCGCCCTGGCTTCCTGCCTCCCGCGGCCGTCTATGACCAGGTCGAGGCTGTGGCCGAGAGGGCCTCCAGGGTCACTGTTGCCAGGCAGTGTCTGGCGGCGAGGGCTGCCCTCCCTGCTGCGTGGGTGCGTGACATTGAGCGGGCCGGCGGCCCCCGGGATGTGGCCCCCCGTTTCCCCGCGGTGTATGTGAGGCGGCTGTCCGGGTCCCTCGCCCCTTTGGGGGCGTGTGTGACCCGTGACTTTGCCCGCCTCTACAGGCAGCGTGCTTTTGTTACCCCGGTGGCGCAGGCCTTTTGGAGCGCTCGCTTCCCCGCCCTGGGGCCTGACCTGTTGTGGGGGAACGTGCTGGTCTGCCCGGCGGACCCTGCCCTGGCCCTTTTCGACTACAGACAGCGGCACAACGCCCTATGGTCAATGTCGTGGCTTCATAGACTGGGCTTCGCCGCGTCTCCGCTCTGCCCAGTGTGCCGGGATGTGGAGGAGGGCCTTACGCACATGTTCTTTGGCTGTTCACAGTTAGCTGATTTCATTGTGTGGGCTCTGGAGGTGGTGGACAGGATAGCCGGGGCGGTGGGGCCCGTGCCTGTTTTTACTGAGGCGGGGTGGCAGGTCATGCTCCTGTTTGGTGTCCCCAAGGTCCACCCCGCCAGCACCTTTCTTAACTTGTTTTTAGCAGTCGCTAAATATGTTGTTTGGTTGCGGCGCAACAAGGCCCGCTATGAGCGCGTGGTTTTAGATCCTGTTTTAATGTGCCGCTATCGGCTGCGACTGGTTTTATCTAAGGTGTTTTTATTGTCTGCCGGGCCTCATGACATGCCCCGGTTCTTAAGTGATTATGTGCACCGGGTTCCTTTTGTGTCTGTTGTGGGTGGGCGGTTGGTTTGGGATGTGTTTTGAGGGTGGGTTGCTTGTTTTCTCTTGTTTTTCTGTTTTGGGTGGGTTGCTTGGGTTGTTTTTCTTGGGTTTGTCTGTGTGGGTGGGTCGTGTGCTGCTTGTTGTCCGTCTTCTGTGTTGTTCGATGTTCGATGGCCTCCTGGTGGCCGCCTCTCGTGGCATTGCTAGGGTGCCCATCGGCCCGACATGCTTCGCTCCGCCGGTCTTTCAGTACGCTGATGACACCACCCTGCTCGTGCCCGACGGGGCCAGCGTGGGGGCTGCGTTACGCAGCGTGCAGCAGTACTGTGACATCACTGGGGCCAGGGTCAACCTGCAGAAGTCGGTGTACCTGCGGCTCGGTTCGGCCGGGCCTCTGCCCGCCGAGCTGGGGCTGACTGAGGCCGAGGGGGACGTGCGTCTCCTGGGCGTTCTGCTCGGAAGGAGTGCGGACGATGCGACGGGGAGGATGTGGGACGATCTGACGGGTGGTGTGGAGCGGCGGCTGGCCGGGTGGTCGGGCCGTCTCCTCTCGCTGCAGCAGAAGGTGTTCCTGTTGAACGCAATGGTGTTGTCTGTGCTGTGGTTTCACCTGAGCGTCACTCACATGCCCCACGGACATTACGCCAGGCTGCGGAAGGCCATCCTGCGCTTCCTCTGGGGAGGGGGCAGAGTCATGGTGGCTTACGCTACCTTGATTGGCCCGCCTGCCGAGGGTGGCCTGGGCCTCCTGGACCCTCTGGTCCAGTCGAAGGCCCTGTGTGTCCGGATGTTGCAAGCCTTCCTGGACGAGAGCCGCCCCTCCCTGTGGAAGGTGGTGCTCTCGCTCCGGCTGGGACAGTGTGCGGGGAGGGAGCTGGCCGAAGACGCTCTTTGGATGCGTCTTCGGCCCGGCATGGTGCGTGGCATCCCCTCCTTCTACGCACACCTCCTCTTGGCGTGGGCTGAGTTCCAGGAGCACACTGTCGTGGTGCCTGAGGGGCGGCAGCTTCTGCTTCGGCAGCCGCTGCTGCTCAACCCGCGCGTCCTCTCCGGGGGGCGGCCCCTCGAGTTCCGGCACTGGTGGGAGGCTGGGGTGCGTCAGGTGCGAGACCTCTTTTATGAGGTGCGCCCTGGCTTCCTGCCTCCCGCGGCCGTCTATGACCAGGTCGAGGCTGTGGCCGAGAGGGCCTCCAGGGTCACTGTTGCCAGGCAGTGTCTGGCGGCGAGGGCTGCCCTCCCTGCTGCGTGGGTGCGTGACATTGAGCGGGCCGGCGGCCCCCGGGATGTGGCCCCCCGTTTCCCCGCGGTGTATGTGAGGCGGCTGTCCGGGTCCCTCGCCCCTTTGGGGGCGTGTGTGACCCGTGACTTTGCCCGCCTCTACAGGCAGCGTGCTTTTGTTACCCCGGTGGCGCAGGCCTTTTGGAGCGCTCGCTTCCCCGCCCTGGGGCCTGACCTGTTGTGGGGGAACGTGCTGGTCTGCCCGGCGGACCCTGCCCTGGCCCTTTTCGACTACAGACAGCGGCACAACGCCCTATGGTCAATGTCGTGGCTTCATAGACTGGGCTTCGCCGCGTCTCCGCTCTGCCCAGTGTGCCGGGATGTGGAGGAGGGCCTTACGCACATGTTCTTTGGCTGTTCACAGTTAGCTGATTTCATTGTGTGGGCTCTGGAGGTGGTGGACAGGATAGCCGGGGCGGTGGGGCCCGTGCCTGTTTTTACTGAGGCGGGGTGGCAGGTCATGCTCCTGTTTGGTGTCCCCAAGGTCCACCCCGCCAGCACCTTTCTTAACTTGTTTTTAGCAGTCGCTAAATATGTTGTTTGGTTGCGGCGCAACAAGGCCCGCTATGAGCGCGTGGTTTTAGATCCTGTTTTAATGTGCCGCTATCGGCTGCGACTGGTTTTATCTAAGGTGTTTTTATTGTCTGCCGGGCCTCATGACATGCCCCGGTTCTTAAGTGATTATGTGCACCGGGTTCCTTTTGTGTCTGTTGTGGGTGGGCGGTTGGTTTGGGATGTGTTTTGAGGGTGGGTTGCTTGTTTTCTCTTGTTTTTCTGTTTTGGGTGGGTTGCTTGGGTTGTTTTTCTTGGGTTTGTCTGTGTGGGTGGGTCGTGTGCTGCTTGTTGTCCGTCTTCTGTGTTGTTCGATGTTGGGGCTGTTGCTCCTTTTAATTGGCATTTTTATTGTTTGATTGGCTTTTATTGATTATGCCTGGTCTTTTTCTTTTTATTAAACTTCACGCCTGCATGATGAAGACTGCTGCACCCTGTGAGTAGGGGTCTTGGAGCGTGGGCTTGCCCCGTTCCCTGGCCCCTTTCCCTGTACCGCCCCCTGCTGTGGTGTATGTGTGGCACTGTCGTTCTGAGTGGTTTAATAAAAAAAAAAAAAAAAAAAAAACTGCGCCCGATCTCGTCTGATCTCGGAAGCTAAGCGGGGCCGGGCTTGGTTAGTACTTGGTTGGGAGACTGCCTGGGAATACCAAGTGCCGTAAGCTTTTTCTTAGTTTCACCTTATCCAGAGGGCCCTGCGTCTTGCCACGAATTGAAAGATGTCACTCCCTTTTCATTTCACAAATTACCTTTATTTGTACAACGACGGCAGTCCCAGCCCACTTTTGCAGAAAGTACTCGTAGCAATCGTATACAACTCACCGCTTTCTTCCTCATTTTAAGAACGACTTTCTCAAAGACATCTTGACATCAATGCCGCATCGACGTCTGCTCTTCTCTCGGTGCGACTCTCAATAAACCCTCAACTGAAAACAAAAGGGCTGATTCTGGCCGCTTCCCTCGCTTACGGCCATACCGTTCCGACTGCGCCCGATCTCGTCTGATCTCGGAAGCTAAGCGGGGCCGGGCTTGGTTGGTACTTGGTTGGGAGACTGCCTGGGATTACCAAGTGCCGTAGACTTTTTCTTACTTTCACTTTTTCCAGAGGGCCCTGCGTCTTGCCACGAAATGAACGATGTCACTCCCCTTTCATTTCACAAATTACCTTTATTTGTACAACGACGGCAGTCCCAGCCCACTTTTGCAGAAAGTACTCGTAGCAATCGTTTACAACTCACCGCTTTCTTCCTCATTTTAATAACGACTTTCTCAAAGACATCTTGACATCAATGCCGCAGCGACGTCTGCTCTTCTCTCGGTGTGACTCTCAATAAACCCTCAACTGAAAACAAAAGGGCTGATTCTGGCCGCTTCCCTCGCTTACGGCCATACCGTTCTGACTGCGCCCGATCTCGTCTGATCTCGGAAGCTAAGCGGGGCCGGGCTTGGTTAGTACTTGGTTGGGAGACTGCTTGGGATTACGAAGTGCCGTAAGCTTTTTCTTAGTTTCACTCTATCCCGAGGGCCCAGCGTCTTGCTACGAATGTAAAGCTGTCACTCCCCTATCATTTCACAAAGTATCTTTATTTGTACAACGACGGCAGTCCCCGCCCACTTTTGCAGAAAGTACTCGTAGCAATCGTATACAACTCACCGCTTTCTTCCTCATTTTAATAAAGACTTTCTCAAAGACATCTTGACATCAATGCCGCATCAACGTCTGCTCTTCTCTCGGTGCGACTCTCAATAAACCCTCAACTGAAAACAAAAGGCCTGATTCTGGCCGCTTCCCTAGCTTACGGCCATACCGTTCCGACTGCGCCCGATCTCGTCTGATCTCGGAAGCTAAGCGGTGCCGGGCTTGGTTAGTACTTGGTTGGGAGACTGCCTGGGAATACCAAGTGCCGTAAGCTTTTTCTTACTTTCACTTTATCCAGAGGGCCCTGCGTCTTGCCACGAATGTAAAGATGTCACTACCCTTTCATTTCACAAATTACCTTTATTTGTACAAAGACGGCAGTCCCAGCCCACTTTTGCAGAAAGTACTCGTAGCAATCGTATACAACTCACCGATTTCTTCCTCATTTTAATAACGACTTTCTCAAAGACATCTTGACATCAATGCTGCATCGACGTCTGCTCTTCTCTCGGTGCGACTCTCAATAAACCCTCAACTGAAAACAAAAGTGCTGATTCTGGCCGCTTCCCTCGCTTACGGCCATACCGTTCCGACTGCGCCCGATCTCGTCTGATCTCGGAAGCTAAGCGGGGCCGGGCTTGGTTAGTACTTGGTTGGGAGACTGCCTGGGATTACCAAGTGCCGTAAGCTGTTTCTTACTTTCAACTTATCCAGAGGGCCCTGCGTCTTGCCACGAATGTAAAGATGTCACTCCCCTTTAATTTCACAAATTACCTTGATTTGTACAATGACGGTAGCCCACTTTTGCAGAAAGTACTCGTAGCAATCGAATACAACTCACCGCTTTCTTCCTCATTTTGTTGCCTCCCACTTTGGCTGTTTTGGGTTTGAATTTCTCTTCAGCCACTGCTCGGCAGCTCGACGGATCCAGGCAATTACTCTCTTCACTTTGGTCAGACTACTGAACCGTGTTATGTCCACGAGATGTTTAACCCAGCCAGTGGGCCTCATTCTTGGCAGAGTGGATTTTGCCTTTGGACAAGGACTTTCCTGAGTGGTCAGTGGATCTTCTTTATGTTGA
Organism: Paramormyrops kingsleyae; assembly: GCF_048594095.1. Classification (NCBI taxonomy): domain Eukaryota; kingdom Metazoa; phylum Chordata; class Actinopteri; order Osteoglossiformes; family Mormyridae; genus Paramormyrops; species Paramormyrops kingsleyae. Next base: position 45,969,200 of record NC_132800.1, on the reverse strand, counting down.
CTCATTTTGGCTTGAGCTCTGGTCAATGCAGCTGAAAATGCATTCCTTTGAAGCTTGTTTACACTCTCCCTGGCCTGGGGTGCAACTTCTCCAGCTGAATGAATAGGCCACTTCTCCACTGGCCACTTCTGGAACTCTGGTCCATTTTGCCATGTGGACTTCTCCTTCAAATCGTCAGGAGTGCCTCCTCTTGTTATGATGTCAGCTATATTTAGATCACCACGGATCCACCACCAGTCTTGCACTGGCCCAGCCTTCTGGATTTCACCTACTCTGTTTGCGAAGAAAGTTTGGTATCTATAATTATCTCGTTGAATGGCTCCTAGGATTATTTGACTATCCAATAGATGGAACCATCTCTCAATCTTCATCCGTGCATGCTTCTCTATATGCTTCCTGATCCTAGCTGCAAAGACTGCACCACAGATTTCTGCCTTCACAGCATCTCCCTTTTGATGCAGGGGTGTGAGTTTGGCTTTGGCCTCCACTAACCGGACTTCAATGCCTTGTGTTGTCTTCCATCTTAAGTACATGACAGCTCCATAGGTTTTGTCACTGCCATCAGAGAATGTGATGCCCCAAGGTTTTCCTTTCCAGTCAGATGGTGTGACGCTCCTGTGGAATTTCACTCGACCAAGCTGCACATATTCTTCGAAAAGCTGTATAGCTTCTTCTCTGAGGCTTTCCGAGAGAGGTTGATCCCAGGTTTCTTGGGTCAGTTTGCCGCCCCCTCCTTCTTGGAATGCTTTACGAACAAGAATCGCTCCTTTCTGCTTGACCGGTGCAACTAGGCCAATTGGGTCATACAGTGCAGCAACTTGGCTTAAGAGAGCTCTCCTAGTCAATGGGTTAGGTGTTTCAGTTCTCACCTCCTCTTCAAGAAGATCTTTGCCAACTCGCATTTTCTTCTTCCTTTTAAAAAAAGTTCACTGTGGTCAGCATGTAGAGCTTGTCCTCATCCACTTGGTAGCCAATGCCCAGGGCTTCATTGTCCCCTTCCCTCATTTGGTTTGGAAGAATTAAGGTTTTCCTTTGCTCCTGGCTTAGGACATCTGCTTCAGCTCCGTTCCTCCCACTTTGCCCTGACCGGACCCATGGTTTAAGGAAGAAGCCTCCAGCTTTTAGAATCTCTTTAACCCCTTGGGACCGGCGATCCCGCCGGCGGGATCTGACACAAATTTCGCAAAACCGTTTAAATAACTCCGCGAGTTTTTGTCCTATACACATTTTAAAAATACTCTCAGAAACCTTGGACGGTCTACTTTTCAAATATATATAGGTAGAAACTAAATATATTTTTACAGCTTCGTGATACGAATTGAAAGAACAAGAGTGACTGACTTAAGCGTCTGCGTCTCGAAGCGGCTCTGATCGCCCACCCACTTGCAAATCGCGCTATTCGCATGATAATAACATGATAATCCGACAGTTAGTATTGGGTAAAGAAATATGTGAATACGCCCATTGTGACCGAAATAAACAAGAGCACATGTCTGGGTAGTGTTTACACTGATCGGCTACAATATAGCACACGGATACGTCTCTGCCGCTGAAGCTTTGCGCCAGTGTTGCCACTTTCAGCAGCGAAGCTCATACCTGTGTTCATAGCTCAGTGGGTTAAGCCTGTGTGCCTGCAATCACGTGGTCGCCGATTCAAACGCAGCATATTTAGAACGTGAATAGCGATCTTCCGCTGAGAGCGGTCCTACACGCTCCCGACGCAAGTAAAACAAAGAAAGATGACACGATTTGTTTTTGCCTATTTAACCTAATTTTTAAAACGTTAATACTTCTGACAATGGAAGTTTTGAAAAGAAGACAGATAACGGATTTAGTCAGTGTTTTTTTCATGATTCTACATAATGATTTCAGCGAGATATAAACTGAAATACACGAGAAAGATACGCGGTCGATGATGCCCTCGTCCCCAGAGCGTCAATAATAGTCACTGCATCATATTTATCGCTTTCTATATTTATATAGTCACAGTTTTTCATTTTTCATTCCATCTATCAATAAACTGTGAAAGGGATTTTATTGTTGCTACTTTTCTTGCGTTTCAAACTGCCTTTCCAAAGTGATGGGTGTGGGGTGCAGTGACATTCCAGACTGATGGGCCATTGACAGTATGCAAACTACTACAGGTGTGAGGACACCTATCTCATCAATATTCATTGTGAAGACCACTGACTTTGAGAAAAAGAGAGTGTCACTCCAAAGTTCTAACACTTTAGTAATCAAACCATATAAAATTTCTGAATGTCACTTTCACCTATGTGTAGCCAACCCCTGTGTCTATAAGCTTCAGAGCTCAAAAGTCTTACCTAGAAATGTCTATAATGTGATTTTTTACAATTTCTCAGCATGTCTGAAAATAGGTTTTTGAAAAGTATATGTTTAAAGTTGATTTTAACAAAAAATAGAATAATAACATTCTAAGAGGTCTCAGATTATTGGTGCTGAGTTTGTGCTGAATAAAAGCAAATGTATCACTTTGGGATAAATGTTTTTTAGATAGGTGAAATATTTTAAAATGTCAAGGCATGTCAGACTACCTCGAAAGTGGAAAAAAGGCCTCAGGCCCCAGGGGGTTAACATTTGCTGTGATGTTGTCAAGTCTGTTCAGGTCATTGTGGGAGGTTAAGAGGTCATCCACATAACTGTCTTCTTCGATAACTCTTCGTTCATCCTCCAAGTGAGCGAATTTGGGCAGGTTTGCAGTCTCCCTCATAGCCAACTGTGCAATGCAACCAGCGGGTTTGTCACCGATGTTAACTCTGGTGATTGCGTATTCACAGATCTCCTTTTCTGGGCTGTCTCTCCACAGGAATCTGTGTAGATGCATCTCTCGCTCCTCTAACCAGACAGAGTTATACATCTTCTTTACGTCTCCTAGAGCTACATGCACGCCTTCTCTAAATCTTAGTAGAACAGCTCTAATGGGGTTAAGGACATCTGGTCCCTTCAGAAGAAGATCATTCATGCTTACACCTTTGTATTTCTGGCTACTGTTCGACAATGCGAACTGGTGTTGTCACTGAATGAGGGTTAGGCGCCACCAGGTGGCTGACATACCACACTGGTCCCGTCCACTTCTCCATAACTTCACTGGTGAGTTTCATGGCTACACCTCTTTCGACCATTTCATAGATCTGGGTTGCATAAGTGACTTTCCATTCTGGTTCCTGGCTTAGTTGCTTTTCCATCCTTAAGAAGCAAGCCTGGACTGCCCTTTTGTTTTTAGGGAGAGAAGTAGGACATTCAGTCCAAGGATACTTTGTATCCCAGTGTGGAGTAGTTGTGTGAGCATCCTTTTCCTTGCAGGTGAGGCCTCCTTTAATGATCTCAAGCTCCCTCTCCTCTGCTAAGGTCATGTCTCTTCCTCCTGGTGGGCAGTTTCCACATCGACACCCTCCACATCTTGGCTCGCATGCGGCTCCGATGCTGTCCCAGTGCCACCACTCAAGGAACTCACGTTTACTGGCAGATGTAAATTTGGACAGAGCCGCATCTTCCTGTAGTTGCCAGGCTGGTTTGGTTGTTGGAACTGTGATTTCCTGATATCTGACAGCTGCGGTTCGCATGGAGCGAGTGAAATGGGTTCTTGACTCATACGCTGCTACCTCCACTTCTTCAAACAAGTCAGGATGGGCTCCGCCCACTGTTTTCCCCAATGGGCTATCCCACAAAACAAGATCTCCGATGACTTTGACTCTTTGAGGTGCAAGTCTTCCCTCTCGATGGCTTATGAGAAGTTCAACTTCGGCTGGTCTCTTCAGGTCTTCGAGCTGGACATCTGGGAAGAATCTTTTCAACTTCTCAGGCTGAATTGTTTGATATACCTTTGCAATTTCATCCAAGCCATAGCAGACTAGTTTATGTGCTCTTTCAGTCCCTTTTGGAGTCTTGACTCTGACTTTTAGGAGGTACCTTCTTGTATTGACTCGCATGGTCATTCCACCAACCCCATGTACGACCAGGGTTCTCTCCTCACTCCTCAGGCCTAATCTTTCAGCAGCTTTGTGGGTTATGTAATTGGTGTCAGATGCTAGGTCAATGAGGGTACCAATCTTTTGACCTGTGTTCGCCGTCACCTGCATCAGCATCATGATCACTGGAAGTTCAATTAGCCCATTCTTCTTCAGTAGCTCAGACTGGCCTGCTGTTCTGAGTGTCACTGAGGATCTGTTGGTGAATGCCTTTCTACACTGCTCTGCTAATTCTGGAGAAAGTTGTGACAAGAACTTCTCCTGTTCCTCTGTAAACTTCCCTTTACCTCTTTCATCTTTTCCACCTTTGCCCCCTTCTCCTCTTCTGGATTCAGTTTTTGGGCACAGGAAATAATGGTGGTCTGGATCAGTTCGTCCCATTTTGCAGTCTGCATTCCTGCATAAAATTTTTTCCCTGCAGTACCCGTCATCATCATGGTGTTCTAAGCATTTGCTGCATGCTCCCAATTTCTTTAGAACAGACTTCTTTTCGGACAGTTTCAAAGCTTTAAATTTCTTGCAGAAGACACCACAGCCCTCATCAACTTCTTTCTTTGTAGCTTTGGTTGATGCAGACTTTCTTTCATGCCTTTTCTCTGGCTTGTCCATCTTGTCCACAATTTTAAGTTGTTCAAGTCTCTCCAATATCTCTTCTTGATTCTTCAGGAATTTCAAGAGCATGTCAAAATGAGTATCTGCAGTGACATTATGTTCAGGGTTAACCAGGAACATTAGCCAGTCTCTTTTTATAAAGTCAGGTAACTTGCTTTCATGGCTCCCACGTTCCCCAGCTCTGTCAGATCTGCCAGGGCTTTCTCCACAGATTGAATCAGGTCAATGACTTTACTCGGCTGGTTCCCCTTCACTGGAGGCATATTGTCGAGTTCTTCGAGGATTTCAACTGAAATGGTGGACTTGTTGCCGTATCTATTGTCCAGGACTCTGAACATGTCAGCTGCCGTTGTATAGGTTGAAAGTCTTAGTTCTTTTGCAATGGTCTCACTCACACTCTCCAGGAGCTGAATCTTCAGAACTTCAGGTGAGCCAGTGGGCTCCCCCTGCCTTTGCAGGCTCTCCCAGTCCTTTCTCCACCTGCGGAACTCTCTCTTACTTCCCTGGAAGATAGGCAGAGTAGTTGGTTTTATCTTCACAACAGGTGGTGGTGGTTGGACAGGTTTCCCAATTGTGCCTTGATCAGCCAACCTCCTTGATATGGCAAATTCTGCTTTTCTCAATTTTAGCCTGTTGTGGGTCGCTCTCAGTTCTTTTAAGTCTCCCATCCAGGTCATCTTTTGATGATTCAGGGATCCATCTTTCACACTCAGACATTGCTGAGATGGCTGCATTTATCTTTCCTTCCAATAAGGTGAGGTGACTTCATAGCCTACTAGAATGTCACTTCTGACTTGAACTCTGTCAGCTTCTTCAATTGCTTCTTCTGCTTCAAGAATCGATGTTCTAAGTTTGTTCTTTCCATATCTTCCCCACAGGTTAGTTTGTGCAATATCCCTTACTTCCTCCATTTTAATTTCTGCGTCTTTTATGGTTGTCTTAATGTCGGTTTCTTGCTGCTCATCAAGTTCTGCCTCTTTATCCACCTTGACATCAGCCTCCAGTCCGATCCTGTAGTCCTCGTTAGAATCAAGCACTGACCTAAACCGGTCTGAAAGGTTTCCAAATTCCTCCTTTAATTCGGCTTTTAGCATGGTGTTTGCTCCCCTTGAAATGAAGTTGGCCAGTTTTGTGAAGCTGCTTTTTGCACTGGTCCTCTCCTGCTTCAGTAGTTTAACAGTCTTCCCCAAGACCTCTTCTGCCATCTTTATTTCTTTTTTCGTCCACAGCTTTTCTGGTATGAAGTCCTTTATCCTCCATTCCAAGCTGCTCCGTTGGTTATCAACTGTTAAGTTCCACTCTAGTTTCACTCCAAAAGGACACTCAGGGACAACTCTTGCTTTCACCTTTCATTAACTTTTATTTTCCAACTTGTTGGTTTCAAATTAATCAATGTTTGAAACATCAGGTTGATAACCTTCAAAGCATAGAGACAGAGGTTAACAATGTCATTTTGTAAAATATTCAAACAATACATGAGCTTTTTAATTAAATTAATTAAATTAAGGTAAACAAATAAACAATTTCAGAAAATCATTTAAAATTAAATATATGTAATCATTTAAGTATGAAAAAATTAATCTAAGGAATTAAGTTAAATCAAATAATCAATTTCATTAGAATGGAATGCTCACTTCAAACAACTGAATAGTTAAAACATCAAGCTCTTTCCTTTTAGTCTTTTAACTTTTTACCATTGTAAAATACATCATGAATTAATGGTCTAAAAGCAATTAAACAAGATCCTTTCCAGGTACAAATTAAGCATTGCAACTAATATAAACTAAATAACATTTACTGACCATTGGTGTCTTTGGAGTAAATACATGAGTAGAGCTTGCTGCGCTGTTCCTTTGCTTGATTGAAGACTGAGAGCTACCATTCCTGCTCAGGTGTTCTTATTAGCAATCGGCAGCCATTTTGCTGGTGCCTTCTGGGTAATGTAGTTCTCAATGGTGGTGGCAATATTAGACCTCCAATTGTTCAGTTATAACCCAACACTGACGGCCAGCGTGGTGTCCCTGCCCTACAGCGCCCGATTTGACACGGCAGAGGGGCCCCGCTACATCAGGGTGGCTCACGACAACCAAGTGCGCCTGTGCAGAACGTGTATGCAGCTGGGCCACATCCTGGCCGACTGACCGTAATATGTCTGCCGTGTCTGCGGGCAGCAGGGGCACTACGCCCGGGACTGTGCCGCCGCCTGCTGTGCCATCCTAGGGGTGGACGCTGTGCTCTTTGGGGGGGACAGAGACCCCCCGGTCATACAGGACCATCCTGGGACGTCGGGTGCTGATGAACTGGAGCTGCCCTCCCGAGCTGCGGGTTCCGAGGAACTGCTAGAGCTGCCACAGCCTGTCTCCCAGACTCTCTTTTCAGAGCCCCCTCCCCTCTCAACTCTGACTATGTCCATCCCCGCAGCTCAGGCCGCGGGACAAGCGCGCCCGGCGTCCCATCAGGCCGGGGGTAGGACTGTTGATGGCCCCCTTCCCCCGCTCCCTCCCTCTCTCTTGAGGAGCAGCCCACCAAGACCTCAGTGTCGCCCTGGTCCCTGTTCCCCTTTGGGAGCGACACGCTCTGCCAGCTGGATGCCTCGGGCCAGGACCCCTTCGTCACCCCTCGAAGTCATCCAGATTCATCCAAGTCTCCCGTCAACAAGCTCAGTAAGGCAAAGTATAAACTAAAGCACGTCAAGGGGTCTCAGCCCGGGGCAGTTCGTCCGCCCCCCCTACCTGGTCTGTCCAACTCCCTCCGGCGGCAAGAGGAGTGGCGGCAGTCGGCGGCCTTGGCGGCCCTTCGTGCTGCGAGCCTGGGTCATGATGACAGCGGCGACACGGACTGATTCCCCCCCATTGTGTTACATTTCATGGCCATCGTTAGTATTGTTCATGTGCTGTTCTTGTTGTATTTCTGGTTCTGTTTTCCTCTGTATTTATCCTTTTTTGATAGTGTTCCCTTGGTGTCAGTCCCTTCTCTAGAGCCGCTGCCGTCCCGTAGTGTCCCCGTCACGGGCGGTGGGGCCCGTGCCTGTTTTTACGGAGGCGGGATGGCAGGTCATGTTCCTCTTTGGTGTCCCCAAGGTGCACCCCACCAGCACCTTTCTTAACCTGTATTTAGCAGTCGCTAAGTACGTGGCGTGGTTGCGGCGCAACAAGGCCCGCTACGAGGGTGTGATTTTAGATCCGGTTTTAATGTGCCGATATCAACTGCGACTGGTTTTATCAAAGGTGTTATTGTCTGCCAGGCCTCATGACACGCCCCGGTTCTTACGTGATTATGTGGACCGGGTTCCTTTTGTTTCTGTTGTGGGTGGGCATTTGGTTTGGGATGTGGTTTGAGGGTGGTCTGTTTGTTTCCTTTTGTTTCCCTGTTCTGGCTGGGTTGCCTGGGTTGTTTTCTTTGTCTGGGTTGTGTGTGGGTGGGTTTATATGCTGCTTGTTGTTTGTGTTCTGTGTTGTTTGTCTTAGGGTCTCCTTGATCCTATTTTTATTTGCATTTTAATGGATTGGCTTTTATTGTTCCTGTTGTGCTTTTACCTTTTTATTAAACTCCACGCCTGCATGATGAAGACAGCTGCACCCTGTGAGAAGGGGTCTTGGAGCGTGGGCTTGCCCATGTCCCAGGCCCCTCTCCCTGTACCACCCCTCCTGCTGTGGTGTATGTGTGGCGATGTCATTCTGAGTGGTTTAATAAAAGAAAAAAAAAAACTGCGCCCAATCTCGTCTGATCTCGGAAGCTAAGCGGGGCCGGGCTTGATTAGTACTTGGTTGGGAGACTGCCTGGGATTACCAAGTGCCGTAAGCTTTTTCTTACTTTCACTTTATCCAGAGGGCCCTGCGTCTTGCCACGAATGTAAAGATGTCACTCCCATTTACAAGTACTAACCAAGCCCGGCCTCGCTTAGCTTCCGAGATCAGACGAGATCGGGCGCAGTCGGAACGGTATGGCCGTAAGCGAGGGAAGCGGCCAGAATCAGCACTTTTCTTTTCAGTTGAGGGTTAATTGAGAGTCGCACCGAGAGAAGAGCAGACGTCGATGCGGCATTGATGTCAAGATGTCTTTGAGAAAGTCGTTTTTAAAATGAGGAAGAAAGCGGTGAGCTGTATACAATTGCTACAAGTACTTTCTGCAAAAGTGGGCGGGGACTGCCGTCGTTGTACAAATAAAGGCAATTTGTGAAATGAAAGGGGAGTGACATCTTTACATTCGTGGCAAGATGCAGGGCCCTCTGGATAAAGTGAAAGTAAGAAAAAGCTTACGGCACTTGGTAATCCCAGGCAGTCTCCCAACCAAGTACTAACCAAGCCCGGCCCCGCTTAGCTTCCGAGATCAGACGAGATCGGGCGCAGTTTTTTTTTTTTTCTTTTTTTTTTTTCTTTTTTTTTATTAACTCTTTCACTGTCGCCGCCTAGTGGTTCGGACGCATACGTCCGGATTTTCAATAACAAAAAAAAATGACGTTCAATAAAAGAAACAAATGTATCAAATCAACCAAAAACGGCTTGTTACACTACAAAAAACTTTCGGATAATATCTGTAGAAAGTTGCGCAATTTTTGTGCCATGGTTTTTTTGTAACAAGTAAAAATAAAATGACCATGGTAGCCATCTTTAAACGGGTCGAGTGTCAGGAAGTAAAATATAAGTGTTAATAAAATGAAAACTAAGCACTTCAAACTATTTCTTTCACGGCCAATACTTCATAAACCGTCACAGTATTAAGACAAAACACGCATTTTTCCATAAATATGACTGTAATGCTCTCAAATAGCTTGCTCACTCATCGCGGAAAAATGTCAGTCGGCATTCTGTACATTCGTGCAATGTTTTTCATCTTCGGAGTTTTAGAAGAAAACCAATGAATAAAATGACAAAGTTACCCTCGTTTGAAAGCTTGATCTCTTATGTACATAAATCAATCACTGTAATCCTTCATTGTCAAGTATTTTTTCAGATATATGCTCTGCTTCCCTGCTAGCACATAATTTTTTACGCACTGAACCTTTGCCCATGGTTATGTTTCACCATAATAAACTTTTTACATGAACATCAAATTACAGTGTCATTTGCTTCATCCAATAGAGGTGTGTCTAAGGTTTGCAAAATGGTATGGGATGTGCTGATTGGGCATTGTTTTTCGCGCTGGGGACATGAATGCGCAACTTATTCTCTGCAGGTGCAGTATTTGTGGGAGTGTCTCGATTACGCATTGCGCACGTAGTCTCCGTGAGTTTACCCAGTTATTTTCGGACAACAACTTTTTTGACTGAAGAAAAATGGCTCGGATGACTTTCACTGTTGAGAAAGCACAGAAGATGATTTTGAAGAGTGGTTCGGGGGAAGAAAGTGTCGCTTTTATCCATTGATTCGATGGAGGAGGACGCTTTTTTGCGCGGAGAGGATGCAACGCTCGACATAAGTACATTTATTTACAGTTTACATTTTACTCTTTTATTCTATAGATTTTTATAATTCCGTGATTCAGCAAATTACAATTAACATTTGCTTTGGTAACACTTGTATTGTGGTACATTGGGAAAAGTTCTGCATCGCCTTTGTCAAGCTTTGAAGTGTGCAAAGTAATGCAGCGCTTTTGGCTTTCACTTGGGCAAAGTTATGCGGGGCACTTGTCGGCCTTGTTTGAGCAAAGTTATGTACAGTACTTGTCGGCTTTGTTTGGGCAACATTATGTACGGTACTTGTCGGCTTTGTTTGGGCAAAGTTATGCGGGGCACTTGTCGGCTTTGTTTGGGCAAAGTTATGCGGGGCACTTGTCGGGCTTTGTTTGGGCACAGTTATGCGGGGCACTTGTCGGGCTTTGTTTGGGCACAGTTATGCGGGGCACTTGTCGGGCTTTGTTTGGGCACAGTCATGCAGGGTTATGGTTAGAAACAAAATGTTTCTTATGACTCATAAGTGGTAATGCATTTAGAAAGAAAGACGCTACCCCAAAAAACACTGCTAGTTACACTGTGGCCAGTTTGGATAGGTTTTGGATAAGTTTGGCACAAGTCGTGTGAATAAAATATAGATTTTCCTACAAATGTGTGGTGATGATGTGTGACAAATTGTTACTTATGACCTATAAGTGGTAATGCATTTAGAAAGAAAGTTGCTACCCCAAAAAACACTGCTAGTTACACTATTGCCATTTTGGATAAGTTTCAGATTAGTTTAGGTTAGGTTTTGGATAGGAAAGGCTCCCAGTTGCACCATTTGCTCTTTCCTCCGTAAAACCTGTTGGGCTGCATCAAATGATATGAAATTGGGCACACATGTAGAAAACAAGTTTGGGAACCAGATTTTTAAAATTGGACCTATTCCAGCATGTAGTTTTTGAAATATTTACAAAAATCCAAGACACAAAGACAGATTTTGTATTTTTCCAGCTGTTTTTGTTATATTCGCATGTCCATAAATTATACACAGGTTATTCATTTCGTTATTGAACTTCCTACAATCAATTGTAAAGGGGTCAACTTTGATTTTAGGTATCAGGCATGTGTCTGTGACTTTTATATCTGAAGTTATAAGGTAATTATTCCAAAGAGGGAAGAAATGCCCCCCCATGCAAGGGGCCCCTGGTGCACTCCATAGGGTTAAACCACTCAGAACGACATCGCCACACATACACCACAGCAGGGAGAGGGGCCAGGGAACGGGGCACGCCCACGCTCCAAGACCCCTACTCACAGGGTGCAGCTGTCCTCATCATGCAGGCGTGGAGTTTAATAAAAAGAAAAAAACCAAGCACAATCAATAAAATCCAATCAAGTAAAACGCCAATTAAAAGGATCAAGAGACCCAACGACGAACAACACAGAAGACGGACAACAAGCAGCACATGACCCACCCGCACATAAAAACCCAAGATAAGCAACCCAAGCAACCCACCTAAAACAGGGAAACAAAAGGAAACAAACAGACCACCCTCAAACCACATCCCAAACCAAATGCCCACCCACAACAGAAACAAAAGGAACCCGGTCCACATAATCACGTAAGAACCGGGGCGTGTCATGAGGCCTGGCAGACAATAACACCTTTGATAAAACCAGTCGCAGTTGATATCGGCACATTAAAACCGGATCTAAAATCACACCCTCGTAGCGGGCCTTGTTGCGCCGCAACCACGCCACGTACTTAGCGACTGCTAAATACAGGTTAAGAAAGGTGCTGGTGGGGTGCACCTTGGGGACACCAAAGAGGAACATGACCTGCCATCCCGCCTCCGTAAAAACAGGCACGGGCCCCACCGCCCGTGACGGGGACACTACGGGACGGCAGCGGCTCTAGAGAAGGGACTGACACCAAGGGAACACTATCAAAAAAGGATAAATACAGAGGAAAACAGAACCAGAAATACAACAAGAACAGCACATGAACAATACTAACGATGGCCATGAAATGTAACACAATGGGGGGGAATCAGTCCGTGTCGCCGCTGTCATCATGACCCAGGCTCGCAGCACGAAGGGCCGCCAAGGCCGCCGACTGCCGCCACTCCTCTTGCCGCCGGAGGGAGTTGGACAGACCAGGTAGGGGGAGCGGACGAACTGCCCCGGGCTGAGACCCCTTGACGTGCTTTAGTTTATACTTTGCCTTACTGAGCTTGTTGACGGGAGACTTGGATGAATCTGGATGACTTCGAGGGGTGACGAAGGGGTCCTGGCCCGAGGCATCCAGCTGGCAGAGCGTGTCGCTCCCAAAGGGGAACAGGGACCAGGGCGACACTGAGGTCTTGGTGGGCTGCTCCTCAAGAGGGAGGGAGGGAGCGGGGGAAGGGGGCCATCAACAGTCCTACCCCCGGCCTGATGGGACGCCGGGCGCGCTTGTCCCGCGGCCTGAGCTGCGGGGATGGACATAGTCAGAGTTGAGAGGGGAGGGGGCTCTGAAAAGAGAGTCTGGGAGACAGGCTGTGGCAGCTCTAGCAGTTCCTCGGAACCCGCAGCTCGGGAGGGCAGCTCCAGTTCATCAGCACCCGACGTCCCAGGATGGTCCTGCATGACCGGGGGGTCTCTGTCCCCCCCAAAGAGCACAGCGTCCACCCCTAGGATGGCACAGCAGGCGGCGGCACAGTCCCGGGCGTAGTGCCCCTGCTGCCCGCAGACACGGCAGACATATTACGGTCAGTCGGCCAGGATGTGGCCCAGCTGCATACACGTTCTGCACAGGCGCACTTGGTTGTCGTGAGCCACCCTGATGTAGCGGGGCCCCTCTGCCGTGTCAAATCGGGCGCTGTAGGGCAGGGACACCACGCTGGCCGTCAGTGTTGGGTTATAACTGAACAATTGGAGGTCTAATATTGCCACCACCATTGAGAACTACATTACCCAGAAGGCACCAGCAAAATGGCTGCCGATTGCTAATAAGAACACCTGAGCAGGAATGGTAGCTCTCAGTCTTCAATCAAGCAAAGGAACAGCGCAGCAAGCTCTACTCATGTATTTACTCCAAAGACACCAATGGTCAGTAAATGTTATTTAGTTTATATTAGTTGCAATGCTTAATTTGTACCTGGAAAGGATCTTGTTTAATTGCTTTTAGACCATTAATTCATGATGTATTTTACAATGGTAAAAAGTTAAAAGACTAAAAGGAAAGAGCTTGATGTTTTAACTATTCAGTTGTTTGAAGTGAGCATTCCATTCTAATGAAATTGATTATTTGATTTAACTTAATTCCTTAGATTAATTTTTTCATACTTAAATGATTACATATATTTAATTTTAAATGATTTTCTGAAATTGTTTATTTGTTTACCTTAATTTAATTAATTTAATTAAAAAGCTCATGTATTGTTTGAATATTTTACAAAATGACATTGTTAACCTCTGTCTCTATGCTTTGAAGGTTATCAACCTGATGTTTCAAACATTGATTAATTTGAAACCAACAAGTTGGAAAATAAAAGTTAATGAAAGGTGAAAGCAAGAGTTGTCCCTGAGTGTCCTTTTGGAGTGAAACTAGAGTGGAACTTAACAGTTGATAACCAACGGAGCAGCTTGGAATGGAGGATAAAGGACTTCATACCAGAAAAGCTGTGGACGAAAAAAGAAATAAAGATGGCAGAAGAGGTCTTGGGGAAGACTGTTAAACTACTGAAGCAGGAGAGGACCAGTGCAAAAAGCAGCTTCACAAAACTGGCCAACTTCATTTCAAGGGGAGCAAACACCATGCTAAAAGCCGAATTAAAGGAGGAATTTGGAAACCTTTCAGACCGGTTTAGGTCAGTGCTTGATTCTAATGAGGACTACAGGATCGGACTGGAGGCTGATGTCAAGGTGGATAAAGAGGCAGAACTTGATGAGCAGCAAGAAACCGACATTAAGACAACCATAAAAGACGCAGAAATTAAAATGGAGGAAGTAAGGGATATTGCACAAACTAACCTGTGGGGAAGATATGGAAAGAACAAACTTAGAACATCGATTCTTGAAGCAGAAGAAGCAATTGAAGAAGCTGACAGAGTTCAAGTCAGAAGTGACATTCTAGTAGGCTATGAAGTCACCTCACCTTATTGGAAGGAAAGATAAATGCAGCCATCTCAGCAATGTCTGAGTGTGAAAGATGGATCCCTGAATCATCAAAAGATGACCTGGATGGGAGACTTAAAAGAACTGAGAGCGACCCACAACAGGCTAAAATTGAGAAAAGCAGAATTTGCCATATCAAGGAGGTTGGCTGATCAAGGCACAATTGGGAAACCTGTCCAACCACCACCACCTGTTGTGAAGATAAAACCAACTACTCTGCCTATCTTCCAGGGAAGTAAGAGAGAGTTCCGCAGGTGGAGAAAGGACTGGGAGAGCCTGCAAAGGCAGGGGGAGCCCACTGGCTCACCTGAAGTTCTGAAGATTCAGCTCCTGGAGAGTGTGAGTGAGACCATTGCAAAAGAACTAAGACTTTCAACCTATACAACGGCAGCTGACATGTTCAGAGTCCTGGACAATAGATACGGCAACAAGTCCACCATTTCAGTTGAAATCCTCGAAGAACTCGACAATATGCCTCCAGTGAAGGGGAACCAGCCGAGTAAAGTCATTGACCTGATTCAATCTGTGGAGAAAGCCCTGGCAGATCTGACAGAGCTGGGGAACGTGGGAGCCATGAAAGCAAGTTACCTGACTTTATAAAAAGAGACTGGCTAATGTTCCTGGTTAACCCTGAACATAATGTCACTGCAGATACTCATTTTGACATGCTCTTGAAATTCCTGAAGAATCAAGAAGAGATATTGGAGAGATTTGAACAACTTAAAATTGTGGACAAGATGGACAAGCCAGAGAAAAGGCATGAAAGAAAGTCTGCATCAACCAAAGCTACAAAGAAAGAAGTTGATGAGGGCTGTGGTGTCTTCTGCAAGAAATTTAAAGCTTTGAAACTGTCCGAAAAGAAGTCTGTTCTAAAGAAATTGGGAGCATGCAGCAAATGCTTAGAACACCATGATGATGACGGGTACTGCAGGGAAAAAATTTTATGCAGGAATGCAGACTGCAAAATGGGACGAACTGATCCAGACCACCATTATTTCCTGTGCCCAAAAACTGAATCCAGAAGAGGAGAAGGGGGCAAAGGTGGAAAAGATGAAAGAGGTAAAGGGAAGTTTACAGAGGAACAGGAGAAGTTCTTGTCACAACTTTCTCCAGAATTAGCAGAGCAGTGTAGAAAGGCATTCACCAACAGATCCTCAGTGACACTCAGAACAGCAGGCCAGTCTGAGCTACTGAAGAAGAATGGGCTAATTGAACTTCCAGTGATCATGATGCTGATGCAGGTGACGGCGAACACAGGTCAAAAGATTGGTACCCTCATTGACCTAGCATCTGACACCAATTACATAACCCACAAAGCTGCTGAAAGATTAGGCCTGAGGAGTGAGGAGAGAACCCTGGTCGTACATGGGGTTGGTGGAATGACCATGCGAGTCAATACAAGAAGGTACCTCCTAAAAGTCAGAGTCAAGACTCCAAAAGGGACTGAAAGAGCACATAAACTAGTCTGCTATGGCTTGGATGAAATTGCAAAGGTATATCAAACAATTCAGCCTGAGAAGTTGAAAAGATTCTTCCCAGATGTCCAGCTCGAAGACCTGAAGAGACCAGCCGAAGTTGAACTTCTCATAAGCCATCGAGAGGGAAGACTTGCACCTCAAAGAGTCAAAGTCATCGGAGATCTTGTTTTGTGGGATAGCCCATTGGGGAAAACAGTGGGCGGAGCCCATCCTGACTTGTTTGAAGAAGTGGAGGTAGCAGCGTATGAGTCAAGAACCCATTTCACTCGCTCCATGCGAACCGCAGCTGTCAGATATCAGGAAATCACAGTTCCAACAACCAAACCAGCCTGGCAACTACAGGAAGATGCGGCTCTGTCCAAATTTACATCTGCCAGTAAACGTGAGTTCCTTGAGTGGTGGCACTGGGACAGCATCGGAGCCGCATGCGAGCCAAGATGTGGAGGGTGTCGATGTGGAAACTGCCCACCAGGAGGAAGAGACATGACCTTAGCAGAGGAGAGGGAGCTTGAGATCATTAAAGGAGGCCTCACCTGCAAGGAAAAGGATGCTCACACAACTACTCCACACTGGGATACAAAGTATCCTTGGACTGAATGTCCTACTTCTCTCCCTAAAAACAAAAGGGCAGTCCAGGCTTGCTTCTTAAGGATGGAAAAGCAACTAAGCCAGGAACCAGAATGGAAAGTCACTTATGCAACCCAGATCTATGAAATGGTCGAAAGAGGTGTAGCCATGAAACTCACCAGTGAAGTTATGGAGAAGTGGACGGGACCAGTGTGGTATGTCAGCCACCTGGTGGCGCCTAACCCTCATTCAGTGACAACACCAGTTCGCATTGTCGAACAGTAGCCAGAAATACAAAGGTGTAAGCATGAATGATGATCTTCTGAAGGGACCAGATGTCCTTAACCCCATTAGAGCTGTTCTACTAAGATTTAGAGAAGGCGTGCATGTAGCTCTAGGAGACGTAAAGAAGATGTATAACTCTGTCTGGTTAGAGGAGCGAGAGATGCATCTACACAGATTCCTGTGGAGAGACAGCCCAGAAAAGGAGATCTGTGAATACGCAATCACCAGAGTTAACATCGGTGACAAACCCGCTGGTTGCATTGCACAGTTGGCTATGAGGGAGACTGCAAACCTGCCCAAATTCGCTCACTTGGAGGATGAACGAAGAGTTATCGAAGAAGACAGTTATGTGGATGACCTCTTAACCTCCCACAATGACCTGAACAGACTTGACAACATCACAGCAAATGTTAACCCCCTGGGGCCTGAGGCCTTTTTTCCACTTTCGAGGTAGTCTGACATGCCTTGACATTTTAAAATATTTCACCTATCTAAAAAACATTTATCCCAAAGTGATACATTTGCTTTTATTCAGCACAAACTCAGCACCAATAATCTGAGACCTCTTAGAATGTTATTATTCTATTTTTTGTTAAAATCAACTTTAAACATATACTTTTCAAAAACCTATTTTCAGACATGCTGAGAAATTGTAAAAAATCACATTATAGACATTTCTAGGTAAGACTTTTGAGCTCTGAAGCTTATAGACACAGGGGTTGGCTACACATAGGTGAAAGTGACATTCAGAAATTTTATATGGTTTGATTACTAAAGTGTTAGAACTTTGGAGTGACACTCTCTTTTTCTCAAAGTCAGTGGTCTTCACAATGAATATTGATGAGATAGGTGTCCTCACACCTGTAGTAGTTTGCATACTGTCAATGGCCCATCAGTCTGGAATGTCACTGCACCCCACACCCATCACTTTGGAAAGGCAGTTTGAAACGCAAGAAAAGTAGCAACAATAAAATCCCTTTCACAGTTTATTGATAGATGGAATGAAAAATGAAAAACTGTGACTATATAAATATAGAAAGCGATAAATATGATGCAGTGACTATTATTGACGCTCTGGGGACGAGGGCATCATCGACCGCGTTTCTTTCTCGTGTATTTCAGTTTATATCTCGCTGAAATCATTATGTAGAATCATGAAAAAAACACTGACTAAATCCGTTATCTGTCTTCTTTTCAAAACTTCCATTGTCAGAAGTATTAACGTTTTAAAAATTAGGTTAAATAGGCAAAAACAAATCGTGTCATCTTTCTTTGTTTTACTTGCGTCGGGAGCGTGTAGGACCGCTCTCAGCGGAAGATCGCTATTCACGTTCTAAATACGCTGCGTTTGAATCGGCGACCACGTGATTGCAGGCACACAGGCTTAACCCACTGAGCTATGAACACAGGTATGAGCTTCGCTGCTGAAAGTGGCAACACTGGCGCAAAGCTTCAGCGGCAGAGACGTATCCGTGTGCTATATTGTAGCCGATCAGTGTAAACACTACCCAGACATGTGCTCTTGTTTATTTCGGTCACAATGGGCGTATTCACATATTTCTTTACCCAATACTAACTGTCGGATTATCATGTTATTATCATGCGAATAGCGCGATTTGCAAGTGGGTGGGCGATCAGAGCCGCTTCGAGACGCAGACGCTTAAGTCAGTCACTCTTGTTCTTTCAATTCGTATCACGAAGCTGTAAAAATATATTTAGTTTCTACCTATATATATTTGAAAAGTAGACCGTCCAAGGTTTCTGAGAGTATTTTTAAAATGTGTATAGGACAAAAACTCGCGGAGTTATTTAAACGGTTTTGCGAAATTTGTGTCAGATCCCGCCGGCGGGATCGCCGGTCCCAAGGGGTTAAAGAGATTCTAAAAGCTGGAGGCTTCTTCCTTAAACCATGGGTCCGGTCAGGGCAAAGTGGGAGGAACGGAGCTGAAGCAGATGTCCTAAGCCAGGAGCAAAGGAAAACCTTAATTCTTCCAAACCAAATGAGGGAAGGGGACAATGAAGCCCTGGGCATTGGCTACCAAGTGGATGAGGACAAGCTCTACATGCTGACCACAGTGAACTTTTTTTAAAAGGAAGAAGAAAATGCGAGTTGGCAAAGATCTTCTTGAAGAGGAGGTGAGAACTGAAACACCTAACCCATTGACTAGGAGAGCTCTCTTAAGCCAAGTTGCTGCACTGTATGACCCAATTGGCCTAGTTGCACCGGTCAAGCAGAAAGGAGCGATTCTTGTTCGTAAAGCATTCCAAGAAGGAGGGGGCGGCAAACTGACCCAAGAAACCTGGGATCAACCTCTCTCGGAAAGCCTCAGAGAAGAAGCTATACAGCTTTTCGAAGAATATGTGCAGCTTGGTCGAGTGAAATTCCATAGGAGCGTCACACCATCTGACTGGAAAGGAAAACCTTGGGGCATCACATTCTCTGATGGCAGTGACAAAACCTATGGAGCTGTCATGTACTTAAGATGGAAGACAACACAAGGCATTGAAGTCCGGTTAGTGGAGGCCAAAGCCAAACTCACACCCCTGCATCAAAAGGGAGATGCTGTGAAGGCAGAAATCTGTGGTGCAGTCTTTGCAGCTAGGATCAGGAAGCATATAGAGAAGCATGCACGGATGAAGATTGAGAGATGGTTCCATCTATTGGATAGTCAAATAATCCTAGGAGCCATTCAACGAGATAATTATAGATACCAAACTTTCTTCGCAAACAGAGTAGGTGAAATCCAGAAGGCTGGGCCAGTGCAAGACTGGTGGTGGATCCGTGGTGATCTAAATATAGCTGACATCATAACAAGAGGAGGCACTCCTGACGATTTGAAGGAGAAGTCCACATGGCAAAATGGACCAGAGTTCCAGAAGTGGCCAGTGGAGAAGTGGCCTATTCATTCAGCTGGAGAAGTTGCACCCCAGGCCAGGGAGAGTGTAAACAAGCTTCAAAGGAATGCATTTTCAGCTGCATTGACCAGAGCTCAAGCCAAAATGAGTCAACATAAAGAAGATCCACTGACCACTCAGGAAAGTCCTTGTCCAAAGGCAAAATCCACTCTGCCAAGAATGAGGCCCACTGGCTGGGTTAAACATCTCGTGGACATAACACGGTTCAGTAGTCTGACCAAAGTGAAGAGAGTAATTGCCTGGATCCGTCGAGCTGCCGAGCAGTGGCTGAAGAGAAATTCAAACCCAAAACAGCCAAAGTGGGAGGCAACAAAATGAGGAAGAAAGCGGTGAGTTGTATTCGATTGCTACGAGTACTTTCTGCAAAAGTGGGCTACCGTCATTGTACAAATCAAGGTAATTTGTGAAATTAAAGGGGAGTGACATCTTTACATTCGTGGCAAGACGCAGGGCCCTCTGGATAAGTTGAAAGTAAGAAACAGCTTACGGCACTTGGTAATCCCAGGCAGTCTCCCAACCAAGTACTAACCAAGCCCGGCCCTGCTTAGCTTCCGAGACCAGACAAAATCGGGCGCATTTTTTTTTTTTTTGTTATTAAACCACTCAGAACGACAGTGCCACACATACACCACAGCAGGGGGGCGGTACAGGGAGAGGGGCCAGGGAACGGGGCACGCCCGCACTCCAAGACCCCTACTCACAGGGTGCAGCAGTCCTCATCATGCAGGCGTGGAGTTTAATAAAAAGAAAAAAAACAGGCATAAGCAATAAAAGCCAATCAAGCAATAAAAACGCCAATTAAAAGGAGCAACAGCCCCAACGACGAACAACACAGAAAACAAACGACAATTAGCACATGACCCACCCACACACACAAACCCAAGAAAACCAACCCAAACAACCCACCCAAAACAGCAAAACAAGAGAAAATAAGCGGCCCACCCTCAAAACACATCCCAAACCAAACGCCCACCCACAACAGACACAAAAGGAACCCGGTGCACATAACCATGTAAGAACCGGGGCATGCCATGAGGCCCGGCAGACAATAAAAACACCTTGGATAAAACCAGTCGCAGCCGATAGCGGCACATTAAAACGGGATCTAAAACCACGCGCTCATAGCGGGCCTTGTTGCGCCGCAACCAGAGGACATATTTGGCGACGGCTAAAAACAAGTTAAGAAAGGTGCTGGCGGGGTGGACCTTGGGAACACCAAACAGGAACATGACCTGCCACCCCGCCTCGGTAAAAACAGGCACGGGCCCCACCGCCCCGGCGATCCTGTCCACCACCTCCAGAGCCCAAACAATAAAGTCAGCTAACTGAGAACATCCGAAAAACATGTGTGTAAGGCCCTCCTCCACTTCCCGGCACACTGGGCAGAGCGGAGACGCGGCAAAGCCCAGTCTATGAAGCCACCGCATTGACCATAGGGCATTGTGCCGCTGTCTGTAGTCGAAAAGGGCCAAGACAGGGTCCGCCGGGCAGACCAGCACGTTCCCCCACAACAGGTCAGGCTCCTGGGCGGGGAAGCGAGAGCTCCAAAAGGCCTGCGCCACTGGGGAGACAAAAGCACGCTGCCTGTAGAGGCGGGCAAAGTCACGGGTGACACACGCCCCCAAAGGGGCGAGGGACCCGGACAGCCGCCTCACGTACACCGCGGGGAAACGGGGGGCCACATCCCGGGGGCCGCCGGCCCGCTCGATGTCACGCACCCACTCCGCGGGAAGGGCAGCCCTCGCTGCCAGACACTGCCTGGCGACAGTGACCCTGGAGGCCCCCTCAGCCACAGCCTCAACCTGGTCATAGACGGCCGCGGGAGGCAGGAAGCCAGGGCGCACCTCATAGAAGAGGTCTCGCACCTGACAAACAACCCACCCAAAACAGCAAAACAAGAGAAAACAAGCGGCCCACCCTCAAAACACATCCCAAACCCGCAACCTGCTGCACCCTGTGAGTAGGGGTCTTGGAGTGCCTCCCACCAGTGCCGGAACTCGAGGGGCCGCTCCTCGGAGAGGACGCGCGGGTTGAGCAGCAGCGGCTGCCGGAGCAGAAGCTGCCGCCCCTCAGGCACCACGACAGTGTGCTCCTGGAACTCAGCCCACGCCAAGAGGAGGTGTGCGTAAAAGGAGGGGATGCCGCGCACCATGCCGGGCCGGAGGCGCATCCAGAGGACGTCCTCGGCCAGCTCCCACCCCGCACACTGTCCCAGCCGGAGCGAGAGCACCGCCTTCCACAGGGAGGGGCGACTCTCGTCCAGGAAGGCTTGCAACATCCGCACACGCAGGGCCTTCGACTGGACCAGAGGGTCCAGGAGGCCCAGGCCACCCTCGGCAGGGGGGCCAATCAAGGTAGCGTAAGCCACCAGGACTCTGCCCCCCCCCCCAGAGGAAGCGCAGGACGGCCTTCCGCAGCCTGGCGTAATGTCCGTGGGGCATGTGAGTGACGCTCAGGTGAAACCACAGCACAGACAACACCATTGCGTTCAACAGGAACACCTTCTGCTGCAGCGAGAGGAGACGGCCCGACCACCCGGCCAGCCGCCGCTCCACACCACCCGTCAGATCGTCCCACATCCTCCCCGTCGCATCGTCCGCACACCTCCCGAGCAGAACGCCCAGGAGGCGCACGTCCCCCTCGGCCTCAGTCAGCCCCAGCTCGGCGGGCAGAGGCCCAGCCGAGCCGAGCCGCAGGTAGACCGACTTCTGCAGGTTGACCCTGGCCCCAGTGATGTCACAGTACCGCTGCACGCTGCGCAACGCAGCCCCCACGCTGGCCACATCGGGCACGAGCAGGGTGGTGTCGTCAGCGTACTGGAAGACCGGCGGAGCGAAGCATGTCGGGCCGATGGGCACCCTAGCAATGCCACGAGAGGCGGCCACCAGGAGGCCGAGGGGCTCGACCGCCAAGGTGTACAAGGCGGCCGACAGGGGGCAGCCCTGCCGCACCGAACGCGTCATGCGGAAGGGTGCAGTGACGTAGCCGTTGCAGGCGACCGCGGTCATGGCGGAGGCGCACAAGAGGCGCGTCCAGGCCAGGAAGCCCGGGCCGAAGCCGAAGACCTCCAGTACACGCTGGAGGTAGGCGTGCTCGACCCTGTCAAATGCCTTGGCAAAGTCGAGCTTCACCAAGTAACCGGGCGAACCCGCCGTTTCCATGAAGCCCACCGCCGCCTGCACATCCCGGACTGTGTCCAGGATGGTGCGGCCCATCACCCCGTACGTCTGGGTGGTGCGGATGAGGGACGGCAGCACTTGACTGAGCCGGGAGGCCAAGACCGAGGCCAACACCTTGTAATCGGTGTTGAGCATGGTGAGGGGCCTGTAATTAGCCAGCTCCCCCCTGTCTCCCGTGTGCTTAAAGAGCATCTTAATCAAACCCAGCCGGATGGTGCCGTGCATCTCACCGCGGGCGAGGACGTCACTATAAAGGGCCTGCAAGATGGGCACGAGCTCCTCCTTAAATAACCTGTAAAAGTCTCCTCCAGCGCCCTGAAATAGCGAGGAGAGAGCTCACCAGGGGCGACGAAACGCACCCCGCTCCGCAACGCCGCCCCGGCGTGCCTCCGCTCAGAGAGGAGAGCCAGCTCGTCCTGCAGGGCCGAGACCCGCACGGGGTCCCCTGCATCCTGCTCGAGCGCCAGCAGTTCCAGCTGGAGATCACGCAGCAAGGCGCGCTCCCCCTGCCGAAAGCGTCCGGCTGCGGCCTTCCCGGCAGCCTGTAAAACGGTCGCCACCTCCCGCTTTAACAATTCCCACCCCGCCTGAATATCGAGGGAGAACAGGGGCGACCGCACCCCAGTCCACAATGCGAAGCTCACCTTATCAGTAACTGTACCATCGCTTAAGAGGGAGGGGTTGAGGATCCACGTGCCCCGCCCGCGCTGCACCTCCCCAGAATCGAGCGTGCAAAGGAAGTAGTCGTGATCGCTCACGAGACACTCCCGATAGCACACCGTACGGACACGGGCAGCGACAGCAGGGGACACCAGAGCGTAGTCCAGCCTGCTGCCGTGCATCACGCCCCGGACACGCTGCGTCCTGGAAAGGACACGACGGTCAGGGTTGCGATCCCTCCACAGGTCCGTGAGATGACAGGCACGCATCAAGCGGAGGAGAGCTGCTCGCCCCGCATCGGCCCGCACGACTGCCCCCCTCCGCACGTCCAGGCGAGAGAGGGAGATGTTGAAGTCCCCGACCATGAGAGGACAGGGCCACTGCGCCACACGGGCAGCCAGGCGGTTGAAGAAGGAGGCACACCGTGCCCCATCATTGGGCGCGTGCACGACCACGACGGTGCAGGCGAAACCCCCCTCCAGACAGAGCCCGACAGCCAGACACTTGCCCTCCCCGTCCGAGTACAGCAGGGATGCCGACTGGACACGCGGGCGGCGACAGAGCAGCGCGACACCCCAACCGACGACCCCTGGCCGAACAGAGGCGGTGGAGAAGAAGACATCGCCCGACCATGCGTCCCGCACTCTATCAATAAAAGGCCCATCCCACCCAGTCTCTTGCAAACACACAACGGACGAGTCACAACACGAAGTTAAAACTGCCTGGGCCTTAGCCCAGGAGCGCAGCCCCCGGGCATTGAGGGAGGTCAGAGTCAGTGTCATTGGGATAAAAGAGTCTCTGTTAGGCACCAGGCAGGGGACACATCACGACAGACACAACACTGGCACAGGAGGTAAAAGCCACACACACCCAGATAAAAGCGGGACGCACCCAGCCGAACAGGCCCACCCAGACAACCACCCCACTAACCCACCCGGATGGTGGAGCGATGTCGCGGGAAACACACAGGTAAAAGGGACAAGCAACACAATAAGAACAATAAAAGAAACCATAAAAAGAACCATAAATACAATAAGAAGACAATAAATAGGCGGGCCGTAAAAGAACACAATAAAACACGAGTAATCACTTAAAACGCACGGGACCTAGGGGACGGGGAGAAGCAGGGACGACAGCGGCGATAGCAGGGGCAGAAGGCGACACGGACACGGTGATGGACAATGAAAACAGAAACCAAAAACAAAACCGGGGCGGCAGAAAAGCAATACACAACGAAAGACAAGAACCACGGGAAACATGAGTCAATGAAGGGGGATGGCGAAGGAACATCAGTCCGTGTCGCCGCTGTCGTCATGACCCGGGCTCGCAGCACGCATGGCCGCCAGGGCCGCCACCGCCGACTGCCGCCGCTCCTCCTGGCGCCGCAGAGTGTTGGCGAGGCCCGGCAGAGGGGGCTGATGAGACGCCCCGGACCTAGACCCCATGCAAAAGCGGGACTTGTGCTTGGCCTTGCCAAGCTTAGTCATTACAGGCTTGCCCGAGTCGGGCTGGGTCCGTGGGGCGACGAAGGGGTCCGGGTCCAGGGTGTCCAGCTGACGCAGGGTGTCAGCGCCGAAGGGGGGGATGCCGGACCAGGGCGACGCCAGGGGCTGGACAGATTGAGGCAGAGGGGGGGGGGAAGAGGGAGCGGGGGCTGGGGGAGGGGGGCCATCCACAGGCCTACCCCCGGCCAACCGGGACGCCGGGCGCACTTCACCCACGGCCGGAGCTGCGGGAAGGGACGGGGTGAGAGACGAGGGGGGGGCGGGCGGGGGCTCCGAGTAGAGGGACTGGGAGACAGGCATGGGCACTGGCAGCTCCATGGGACCCGCAGCTCCGGAGGGCAGCTCCATGTCCTCAACGCCCGACGCCCCAAGGAGGTCCTGTGCGGCCGGGGGGTCTCCGGCCCCCCCAAAGGGCACAGCGTCCACCCCCACGACGGGACCCCCACTCACCTCTCCCCTCGGGCCAGCCACAGGAGCGGCGAGGAGGTCGTCCACGACAGGAGCCAGGCAGTCAACGGCAGCAGCCACAGGGGGTGTCGAAAGCGCGGCGATGGCGGCAGCATTACTGGGGTCCTGGGGTGGAAGGAGAGACACCCCCTCGTCCCCCCCAGCGTGAGAGCCCGGGTCAACCCCGTCCCTGGCAGCGGAGGCCGGCCCGTCCCGACCAGGGGCGCCAGGGCAGGTGCACAGGGCGGCGGCCTTGCGGCAGCCGGCACAGCGGGCGACAACACAGTCACGGGCGTAGTGTCCCTGCAGCCCGCAGACACGGCACACGTACTGAGGGCACTGGGCCACCACGTGCCCCGGCTGGAGGCACATGCGGCAGAGGCGGACCTGGTTGTCGTGAGCGACACGAATGTAGCGGGGCCCCTCGGCCGTATCAAATCGGGCACTGTAGGGCAAGGACACCACGCCGGCCGGGAAACGCACCCTGACGCAGCGGGTGCCGTCGGTGACCTGAGTGCCGGGCAGGAGCCGACGGCGCACCGGGAGGATGGGCTCCACACCCCATGCCGCAAGGTGATCGAGGATGACCTGATCGGGCACATACGCAGGCAGGTGCAGAAAGGAGACCACGCGCTCCGCCTGACAGAGGCGTCTGACCGGGCAGAGCTTGCCCTGTACGGTGAGGCCGCCCTCAACGAGCTCGATGTACTTGGGGGCGGTGAAGGTAACCTCCACTGCCACATTAGGAGCCGGGCACACGGCCAGCAGGGCGTCCTTCGGCACCAACAACAATATCGCCTTAGCCACCTCAAGCAAAGGCACGCTGTCAAACGCACTCAGGTCCACGGAGGCAGTGGCCTCCTTAGTATAAGGCCCCTTCGGGACAGGGCCCTCGTCCCAGGCACCCCGCGAAGCCGCACCCTGACGCAGGACGCCCGCTCGCACCCCCGTGCCCACGCGCACACCTGCACCCGCCCGCTGCGCCCGACCGGCCTGAGCCACCCTCCCAGCATAGCTGTCGGGCGGAGAGACGGCACCGCCGACCCCCGCACCCGCACCAGCACCGGCCCCGCTGCTCACCTTGGAGGGCGCCACTCCCGGCCCAGAAGCCGCCGCTGCCGCTGCCGCCGCCGCCCTCTTTCGAGACACGACCTGCACCCACTCACCGGGCCCCCGGTCATCCAGACCAGGCGGCTCCACCGCCATATCTACCTCCATGTCCGCCCTACTAAAATCATCCAGTGAATTAACCGTATCAGCATCCAGCGCCCGTGCAGCCGCGGCTGCACGCGACACGTCATCACTTCCCACACCTCTGAACGCCCGTGCAGCCGCGGCTGCACGCGACGTGGACGGCTGCGGCTGAGCAGCCATGATCAAACAATTAAGGGGAGGAGGGGGGGCAACCAAGAAGGGAGCCTGGGGGACAAAACAAACAAGCAATCAAGGGGGAAAAAGAAAAGCCGGTAAGTAATAAACGCGCAAAACACGGAAGTGGAAAACAAAACACAAGACCGGCGAAAAAAAATCGAATGACAAGCCTCTCTCCCTAGCACAATAAAACGGCCAGGGAGAGGGGAAACGAACTGGGGCAAAAAAGAAAAGAAACAGTGATCCAAAAACAAGATAAACCAGAGCAAACTACAACGGATGAAAAACGCGCACAGAAACGGAGGGCGAAAACAAAACACAAATCAGGGGCGAAATAAAGGGTGACAAGCCTCCCCCCCCGGCCCAAAATGAGGCCAGGGAGAGGGAAAACAGAACCAGACGAAACAGAAACTTAAGAAACGCCGAAATAAATGAAAAAAAGCCTAATTGGCAAACCAGGAAGTAAAACGCGCAGCGCGCAAAGAAAGCCAAACGAACAGAAATAAATGCAAAAAAAGACACTCAAAACGAGTGACAAGCCTCCCCCTCCGGCGCAACGAAGCGGCCAGGGAGAGGGGAGGCTAACCAAGGCAAAACTAAACCAAAACAGGTATTAAATAAAACGGAGAAAGAAACGGAAAACCAAGCAAACAGCAGAGACTAAAAAAAACACCACCACACACACACTGAGCCGCGCAGGATCAGGCACGATCATGCGCAGTCGGAACGGTATGGCCGTAAGCGAAGGAAGCGGCCAGAATCAGCACTTTTGTTTTCAGTTGAGGGTTAATTGAGAGTCGCACCGAGAGAAGAGCAGACGTCGATGCGTCATTGATGTCAAGATGTCTTTGAGAAAGTCGTTCTTAAAATGACGAAGAAAGCGGTGAGTTGTATACGATTGCTACGAGTACTTTCTGCAAAAGTGGGCTGCCGTCATTGTATAAATAAAGGTAATTTGTGAAATGAAAGGGGAGTGACATCTTTACATTCGTGGCAAGATGCAGGGCCCTCTGGATAAAGTGAAAGTAAGAAAAAAGTTACGGCACTTGGTAATCCCAAGCAGTCTCCCAACCAAGTACTAACCAAGCCCAGCCCCGCTTACCTTCCGAAAGCAGACGAGATCGGGCGCAGTCGGAACGGTATGGCCGTAAGCAAGGGAAGCGGCCAGAATCAGCACTTTTGTTTTCAGTTGAGGGTTTATTGAGAGTCGCACCGAGAGAAGAGCAGACGTCGATGCGGCATTGATGTCAAGATGTCTTTGAGAAAGTCGTTCTTAAAATAAGGAAGAAAGCGGTGAGTTGTATACGATTGCTACAAGTACTTTCTGCAAAAGTTGGCTGAGACTGCCGTCGTTGTACAAATAAAGGTAATTCGTGAAATGAAAGGGGAGTGACATCTTTACATTCGTGGCAAGACGCAGGGCCCTCTGGATAAAGTGAAAGTAAGAAAAAGCTTACGGCACTTGGTAATCCCAGGCAGTCTCCCAACCAAGTACTAACCAAGCCCGCACCCGCTTAGCTTCCGAGATCAGACGAGATCGGGCGCAGTCGGAACGGTATGGCCGTAAGCGAGGGAAGCGGCCAGAATCAGCCCTTTTGTTTTCAGTTGAGGGTTTATTGAGAGTCGCACCGAGAGAAGAGCAGACGTCGATGCGGCATTGATGTCAAGATGTCTTTGAGAAAGTCGTTATTAAAATGAAGAAGAAAGCGGTGAGTTGTATGCGATTGCTACGAGTACTTTCTGCAAAATTGGGCTGCCGTCATTGTACAAATAAAGGTAATTTGTGAAATGAAAGGGGAGTGACATCTTTACATTCGTGGCAAGATGCAGGGCCCTCTGGATAAAGTGAAAGTAAGAAAAAGCTTACGGCACTTGGTAATCCCAGGCAGTCTCCCAACCAAGTACTAACCAAGCCCGGCCCCGCTTAGCTTCCGAGATCAGATGAGATCGGGCGCAGTCGGAACGGTATGGCCGTAAGCGAGGGAAGCGGCCAGAATCAGGCCTTTTGTTTTCAGTTGAGGGTTTATTGAGAGTCGCACCGAGAGAAGAGCAGACGTCGATGCGGCATTGATGTCAAGATGTCTTTGAGAAAGTCGTTCTTAAAATGAAGAAGAAAGCGGTGAGTTGTATGCGATTGCTACGAGTACTTTCTGCAAAATTGGGCTGCCGTCATTGTACAAATAAAGGTAATTTGTGAAATGAAAGGGGAGTGACATCTTTACATTCGTGGCAAGATGCAGGGCCCTCTGGATAAAGTGAAAGTAAGAAAAAGCTTACGGCACTTGGTAATCCCAGGCAGTCTCCCAACCAAGTACTAACCAAGCCCGGCCCCGCTTAGCTTCCGAGATCAGATGAGATCGGGCGCAGTCGGAACGGTATGGCCGTAAGCGAGGGAAGCGGCCAGAATCAGGCCTTTTGTTTTCAGTTGAGGGTTTATTGAGAGTCGCACCGAGAGAAGAGCAGACGTCGATGCGGCATTGATGTCAATATGTCTTTGAGAAAGTCGTTCTTAAAATGAGGAAGAAAGCGGTGAGTTGTATATGATTGCTACGAGTACTTTCTGCAAAAGTGGGCTGGGACTGCCGTCGTTGTACAAATAAAGGTAATTTGTGAAATGAAAAGGGAGTGACATCTTTCAATTCGTGGCAAGACACAGGGCCCTCTGGATAAGGTGAAACTAAGAAAAAGCTTACGGCACTTGGTATTCCCAGGCAGTCATCCAACCAAGTACTAACCAAGCCCGGCCCCGCTTAGCTTCCAAAATCAGACGAGATTGGGCACAGTCGGAACGGTATGGCCATAAGCGAGGGAAGCGGCCAGAATCAGCACTTTTGTTTTCAGTTGAGGGTTAATTGAGAGTCGCACCGAGAGAAGAGCAGACGTCGATGCGGCATTGATGTCAAGATGTCTTTGAGAAAGTCGTTATTAAAATGAGAAAGAAAGCAGTGAGTTGTATACGATTGCTATTAGTACTTTCTGCAAAAGTGGGCAGGGACTGCCATCGTTGTACAAATAAAGGTAATTTGTGAAATGAAAGGGGAGTGACATCTTTACATTCGTGGCAAGACGCAGGGCCCTCTGGATAAGGTGAAAGTAAGAAAAAGCTTACGGCACTTGGTAATCCCAGGTAGTCTCCCAACCAAGTACTAACCAAGCCCGGCCCCGCTTAGCTTCCGAGATCAGACGAGATCGGGCGCAGTCGGAACGGTATGGCCGTAAGCGAGGGAAGCGGCCAGAATCAGCCCTTTTGTTTTCAGTTGAGGGTTTATTGAGAGTCGCACCGAGAGAAGAGCAGACGTCGATGCGGCATTGATGTCAAGATGTCTTTGAGAAAGTCTTTATTAAAATGAGGAAGAAAGCAGTGAGTTGTATGCGATTGCTATGAGTACTTTCTGCAAAAGTGGGCGGGGACTGCCGTCGTTGTACAAATAAAGATACTTTGTGAAATGATAGGGGAGTGACAGCTTTACATTCGTAGCAAGACGCTGGGCCCTCGGGATAAGGTGAAAGTAAGAAAAAGCTTACGGCACTTGGTAATCCCAGGCAGTCTCCCAACCAAGTACTAACCAAGCCCGGCCCCGCTTAGCTTCCGAGATCAGACGAGATCGGGCGCAGTCGGAACGGTATGGCCGTAAGCGAGGGAAGCGGCCAGAATCAGCCCTTTTGTTTTCAGTTGAGGGTTTATTGAGAGTCGCACCGAGAGAAGAGCAGACGTCGATGCGGCATTGATGTCAAGATGTCTTTGAGAAAGTCGTTATTAAAATGAGGAAGAAAGCGGTGAGTTGTATGCGATTGCTACGAGTACTTTCTGCAAAAGTGGGCGGGGACTGCCGTCGTTGTACAAATAAAGATACTTTGTGAAATGAAAAGGGAGTGACATCTTTCAATTCGTGGCAAGACGCAGGGCCCTCTGGATAAGGTGAAACTAAGAAAAAGCTTACGGCACTTGGTAATCCCAGGCAGTCTCCCAACCAAGTACTAACCAAGCCCGGCCCCGCTTAGCTTCCGAGATCAGACGAGATCGGGCGCAGTCGGAACGGTATGGCCGTAAGCGAGGGAAGCGTCCAGAATCAGCCCTTTTGTTTTCAGTTGAGGGTTTATTGAGAGTCGCACCGAGAGAAGAGCAGACGTCGATGCGGCATTGATGTCAAGATGTCTTTGAGAAAGTCGTTATTAAAATGAGGAAGAAAGCAGTGAGTTGTATACGATTGCTATGAGTACTTTCTGCAAAAGTGGGCGGGGACTGCCGTCGTTGTACAAATAAAGGTAATTTGTGAAATGAAAGGGGAGTGACATCTTTACATTCGTGGCAAGACGCAGGGCCCTCTGGATAAGGTGAAAGTAAGAAAAAGCTTACGGCACTTGGTAATCCCAGGCAGTCTCCCAACCAAGTACTAACCAAGCCCGGCCCCGCTTAGCTTCCGAGATCAGACGAGATCGGGCGCAGTCGGAACGGTATGGCCGTAAGCGAGGGAAGCGGCCAGAATCAGCCCTTTTGTTTTCAGTTGAGGGTTTATTGAGAGTCGCACCGAGAGAAGAGCAGACGTCGATGCGGCATTGATGTCAAGATGTCTTTGAGAAAGTCGTTATTAAAATGAGGAAGAAAGCGGTGAGTTGTATGCGATTGCTACGAGTACTTCCTGCAAAAGTGGGCGGGGACTGCCGTCATTGTACAAATAAAGATACTTTGTGAAATGAAAAGGGAGTGACATCTTTCAATTCGTGGCAAGACGCAGGGCCCTCTGGATAAGGTGAAACTAAGAAAAAGCTTACGGCACTTGGTAATCCCAGGCAGTCTCCTAACCAAGTACTAACCAAGCATGGCCCCGCTTAGCTTCCGAGATCAGGCGAGATCGGACGCAGTCGGAACGGTATGGCCGTAAGTGAGGAAAGCGTCCAGAATCAGCCCTTTTGTTTTCAGTTGAGGGTTTATTGAGAGTCGCACCGAGAGAAGAGCAGACGTCGATGCGGCATTGATGTCAAGATGTCTTTGAGAAAGTCGTTATTAAAATGAGGAAGAAAGCAGTGAGTTGTATACGATTGCTATGAGTACTTTCTGCAAAAGTGGGCGGGGACTGCCGTCGTTGTACAAATAAAGGTAATTTGTGAAATGAAAGGGGAGTGACATCTTTACATTCGTGGCAAGACGCAGGGCCCTCTGGATAAGGTGAAACTAAGAAAAAGCTTACGGCACTTGGTAATCCCAGGCAGTCTCCCAACCAAGTACTAACCAAGCCCGGCCCCGCTTAGCTTCCGAGATCAGACGAGATCGGGCGCAGTCGGAACGGTATGGCCGTAAGCGAGGGAAGCGGCCAGAATCAGCCCTTTTGTTTTCAGTTGAGGGTTTATTGAGAGTCGCACCGAGAGAAGAGCAGACGTCGATGTCAAGATGTCTTTGAGAAAGTCGTTATTAAAATGAGGAAGAAAGCGGTGAGTTGTATGCGATTGCTACGAGTACTTTCTGCAAAAGTGGGCGGGGACTGCCGTCGTTGTACAAATAAAGATACTTTGTGAAATGATAGGGGAGTGACAGCTTTACATTCGTAGCAAGACGCTGGGCCCTCGGGATAAGGTGAAAGTAAGAAAAAGCTTACGGCACTTGGTAATCCCAGGCAGTCTCCCAACCAAGTACTAACCAAGCCCGGCCCCGCTTAGCTTCCGAGATCAGACGAGATCGGGCGCAGTCGGAACGGTATGGCCGTAAGCGAGGGAAGCGTCCAGAATCAGCCCTTTTGTTTTCAGTTGAGGGTTTATTGAGAGTCGCACCGAGAGAAGAGCAGACGTCGATGCGGCATTGATGTCAAGATGTCTTTGAGAAAGTCTTTATTAAAATGAGGAAGAAAGCGGTGAGTTGTATGCGATTGCTACGAGTACTTTCTGCAAAAGTGGGCGGGGACTGCCGTTATTGTACAAATAAAGATACTTTGTGAAATGAAAAGGGAGTGACATCTTTCAATTCGTGACAAGACGCAGGGCCCTCTGGATAAGGTGAAACTAAGAAATAGCTTACGGCACTTGGTAATCCCAGGCAGTCTCCCTACCAAGTACTAACCAAGCCCGGCCCCGCTTAGCTTCCGAGATCAGTCGAGATCGGGCGCAGTCGGAACGGTATGGCCATAAGCGAGGGAAGCGTCCAGAATCAGCCCTTTTGTTTTCAGTTGAGGGTTTATTGAGAGTCGCACCGAGAGAAGAGCAGACGTCGATGCGGCATTGATGTCAAGATGTCTTTGAGAAAGTCGTTATTAAAATGAGGAAGAAAGCAGTGAGTTGTATACGATTGCTACGAGTACTTTCTGCAAAAGTGGGCGGGGACTGCCGTCGTTGTACAAATAAAGGTAATTTGTGAAATGAAAGTGGAGTGGCAAGACGCAGGGCCCTCTGGATAAGGTGAAAGTAAGAAAAAGCTTACGGCACTTGTTAATCCCAGGCAGACTCCCAACCAAGTACTAACCAAGCCCGGCCCCGCTTAGCTTCCGAGATCAGACGAGATCGGGCGCAGTCGGAACGGTATGGCCGTAAGCGAGGGAAGCGGCCAGAATCAGCCCTTTTGTTTTCAGTTGAGGGTTTATTGAGAGTCGCACCGAGAGAAGAGCAGACGTCGATGCGGCATTGATGTCAAGATGTCTTTGAGAAAGTCGTTATTAAAATGAGGAAGAAAGCGGTGAGTTGTATGCGATTGCTACGAGTACTTTCTGCAAAAGTGGGCGGGGACTGCCGTCGTTGTACAAATAAAGATACTTTGTGAAATGATAGGGGAGTGACAGCTTTACATTCGTAGCAAGACGCTGGGCCCTCGGGATAAAGTGAAAGTAAGAAAAAGCTTACGGCACTTGGCAATCCCAGGCAGTCTCCCAACCAAGTACTAACCAAGCCCGGCCCCGCTTAGCTTCCGAGATCAGACGAGATCGGGAGCAGTCGGAACGGTATGGCCGTAAGCGAGGGAAGCGGCCAGAATCAGCCCTTTTGTTTTCAGTTGAGGGTTTATTGAGAGTTGCACCGAGAGAAGAGCAGACGTCGATGCGGCATTGATGTCAAGATGTCTTTGAGAAAGTCGTTATTAAAATGAGGAAGAAAGCGGTGAGTTGTATGCGATTGCTACGAGTACTTTCTGCAAAAGTGGGCGGGGACTGCCGTCGTTGTACAAATAAAGATACTTTGTGAAATGAAAAGGGAGTGACATCTTTCAATTCGTGGCAAGACGCAGGGCCCTCTGGATAAGGTGAAACTAAGAAAAAGCTTACGGCACTTGGTATTCCCAGGCAGTCTCCCAACCAAGTACTAACCAAGCCCGGCCCCGCTTAGCTTCCGAGATCAGACGAGATCGGGCGCAGTCGGAACGGTATGGCCGTAAGCAAGGGAAGCGGCCAGAATCAGCCCTTTTGTTTTCAGTTGAGGGTTTATTGAGAGTCGCACCGAGAGAAGAGCAGACGTCGATGCAGCATTGATGTCAAGATGTCTTTGAGAAAGTCTTTATTAAAATGAGGAAGAAAGCGGTGAGTTGTATGCGATTGCTACGAGTACTTTCTGCAAAAGTGGGCGGGGACTGCCGTCGTTGTACAAATAAAGATACTTTGTGAAATGATAGGGGAGTGACAGCTTTACATTCGTAGCAAGACGCTGGGCCCTCGGGATAAGGTGAAAGTAAGAAAAAGCTTACGGCACTTGGTAATCCCAGGCAGTCTCCCAACCAAGTACTAACCAAGCCCGGCCCCGCTTAGCTTCCGAGATCAGACGAGATCGGGCGCAGTCGGAACGGTATGGCCGTAAGCGAGGGAAGCGTCCAGAATCAGCCCTTTTGTTTTCAGTTGAGGGTTTATTGAGAGTCGCACCAAGAGAAGAGCAGACGTCGATGCGGCATTGATGTCAAGATGTCTTTGAGAAAGTCGTTATTAAAATGAGGAAGAAAGCAGTGAGTTGTATACGATTGCTACGAGTACTTTCTGCAAAAGTGGGCGGGGACTGCCGTCGTTGTACAAATAAAGGTAATTTGTGAAATGAAAGGGGAGTGACATCTTTACATTCGTGGCAAGACGCAGGGCCCTCTGGATAAGGTGAAAGTAAGAAAAAGCTTACGGCACTTGGTAATCCCAGGCAGTCTCCCAACCAAGTACTAACCAAGCCCGGCCCCGCTTAGCTTCCGAGATCAGATGAGATCGGGCGCAGTCGGAACGGTATGGCCGTAAGCGAGGGAAGCGGCCAGAATCAGCCCTTTTGTTTTCAGTTGAGGGTTTATTGAGAGTCGCACCGAGAGAAGAGCAGATGTCGATGCGGCATTGATGTCAAGATGTCTTTGAGAAAGTCGTTATTAAAATGAGGAAGAAAGCGGTGAGTTGTATGCGATTGCTACGAGTACTTTCTGCAAAAGTGGGCGGGGACTGCCGTCGTTGTACAAATAAAGATACTTTGTGAAATGATAGGGGAGTGACAGCTTTACATTCGTAGCAAGACGCTGGGCCCTCGGGATAAGGTGAAAGTAAGAAAAAGCTTACGGCACTTGGTAATCCCAGGCAGTCTCCCAACCAAGTACTAACCAAGCCCGGCCCGCTTAGCTTCCGAGATCAGACGAGATCGGGCGCAGTCGGAACGGTATGGCCGTAAGCGAGGGAAGCGGCCAGAATCAGCCCTTTTGTTTTCAGTTGAGGGTTTATTGAGAGTCGCACCGAGAGAAGAGCAGACGTCGATGCGGCATTGATGTCAAGATGTCTTTGAGAAAGACTTTATTAAAATGAGGAAGAAAGCGGTGAGTTGTATGCGATTGCTACGAGTACTTTCTGCAAAAGTGGGCGGGGACTGCCGTCATTGTACAAATAAAGATACTTTGTGAAATGATAGGGGAGTGACAGCTTTACATTCGTAGCAAGACGCTGGGCCCTCGGGATAAGGTGAAAGTAAGAAAAAGCTTACGGCACTTGGTAATCCCAGGCAGTCTCCCAACCAAGTACTAACCAAGCCCGGCCCCGCTTAGCTTCCGAGATCAGACGAGATCGGGCGCAGTCGGAACGGTATGGCCGTAAGCGAGGGAAGCGGCCAGAATCAGCCCTTTTGTTTTCAGTTGAGGGTTTATTGAGAGTCGCACCGAGAGAAGAGCAGACCGATGCGGCATTGATGTGAAGATGTCTTTGAGAAAGTCGTTATTAAAATGAGGAAGAAAGCGGTGAGTTGTATGCGATTGCTACGAGTACTTTCTGCAAAAGTGGGCGGGGACTGCCGTCGTTGTACAAATAAAGATACTTTGTGAAATGAAAAGGGAGTGACATCTTTCAATTCGTGGCAAGACGCAGGGCCCTCTGGATAAGGTGAAACTAAGAAAAAGCTTACGGCACTTGGTAATCCCAGGCAGTCTCCCTACCAAGTACTAACCAAGCCCGGCCCCGCTTAGCTTCCGAGATCAGACGAGATCGGGCGCAGTCGGAACGGTATGGCCGTAAGCGAGGGAAGCGTCCAGTATCAGCCCTTTTGTTTTCAGTTGAGGGTTTATTGAGAGTCGCACCAAGAGAAGAGCAGACGTCGATGCGGCATTGATGTCAAGATGTCTTTGAGAAAGTCGTTATTAAAATGAGGAAGAAAGCAGTGAGTTGTATACGATTGCTACGAGTACTTTCTGCAAAAGTGGGTGGGGACTGCCGTCGTTGTACAAATAAAGGTAATTTGTGAAATGAAAGGGGAGTGACATCTTTACATTCGTGGCAAGACGCAGGGCCCTCTGGATAAGGTGAAAGTAAGAAAAAGCTTACGGCACTTGGTAATCCCAGGCAGTCTCCCAACCAAGTACTAACCAAGCCCGGCCCCGCTTAGCTTCCGAGATCAGACGAGATCGGGCGCAGTCGGAACGGTATGGCCGTAAGCGAGGGAAGCGGCCAGAATCAGCCCTTTTGTTTTCAGTTGAGGGTTTATTGAGAGTCGCACCGAGAGAAGAGCAGACGTCGATGCGGCATTGATGTCAAGATGTCTTTGAGAAAGTCGTTATTAAAATGAGGAAGAAAGCGGTGAGTTGTATGCGATTGCTACGAGTACTTTCTGCAAAAGTGGGCGGGGACTGCCGTCGTTGTACAAATAAAGATACTTTGTGAAATGAAAAGGGAGTGACATCTTTCAATTCGTGGCAAGACGCAGGGCCCTCTGGATAAGGTGAAACTGAGAAAAAGCTTACGGCACTTGGTATTCCCAGGCAGTCTCCCAACCAAGTACTAACCAAACCCGGCCCCGCTTAGCTTCCGAGATCAGACGAGATCGGGCGCAGTCGGAACGGTATGGCCGTAAGCGAGGGAAGCGGCCAGAATCAGCCCTTTTGTTTTCAGTTGAGGGTTTATTGAGAGTCGCACCGAGAGAAGAGCAGACGTCGATGCGGCATTGATGTCAAGATGTCTTTGAGAAAGTTGTTATTAAAATGAGGAAGAAAGCGGTGAGTTGTATGCGATTGCTACGAGTACTTTCTGCAAAAGTGGGCGGGGACTGCCGTCGTTGTACAAATAAAGATACTTTGTGAAATGAAAAGGGAGTGACATCATTCAATTCGTGGCAAGACGCAGGGCCCTCTGGATAAGGTGAAACTAAGAAAAAGCTTACAGCACTTGGTAATCCCAGGCAGTCTCCAAACCAAGTACTAACCAAGCCCGGCCCCGCTTAGCTTCCGAGATCAGACGAGATCGGGCGTAGTCGGAACGGTATGGCCGTAAGCGAGGGAAGCGTCCAGAATCAGCCCTTTTGTTTTCAGTTGAGGGTTTATTGAGAGTCGCACCGAGAGAAGAGCAGACGTCGATGCGGCATTGATGTCAAGATGTCTTTGAGAAAGTTGTTATTAAAATGAGGAAGAAAGCGGTGAGTTGTATGCGATTGCTACGAGTACTTTCTGCAAAAGTGGGCGGGGACTGCCGTCGTTGTACAAATAAATATACTTTGTGAAATGAAAAGGGAGTGACATCATTCAATTCGTGGCAAGACGCAGGGCCCTCTGGATAAGGTGAAACTAAGAAAAAGCTTACAGCACTTGGTAATCCCAGGCAGTCTCCCAACCAAGTACTAACCAAGCCCGGCCCCGCTTAGCTTCCAAGATCAGACGAGATCGGGCGTAGTCGGAACGGTATGGCCGTAAGCGAGGGAAGCGTCCAGAATCAGCCCTTTTGTTTTCAGTTGAGGGTTTATTGAGAGTCGCACCGAGAGAAGAGCAGACGTCGATGCGGCATTGATGTCAAGATGTCTTTGAGAAAGTCGTTATTAAAATGAGGAAGAAAGCAGTGAGTTGTATACGATTGCTACGAGTACTTTCTGCAAAAGTGGGCGGGGACTGCCGTCGTTGTACAAATAAAGGTAATTTGTGAAATGAAAGGGGAGTGACATCTTTACATTCGTGGCAAGACGCAGGGCCCTCTGGATATGGTGAAACTAAGAAAAAGCTTACGGCACTTGGTAATCCCAGGCAGTCTCCCAACCAAGTACTAACCAAGCCCGGCCCCGCTTAGCTTCCGAGATCAGACGAGATCGGGCGCAGTCGGAACGGTATGGCCGTAAGCGAGGGAAGCGGCCAGAATCAGCCCTATTGTTTTCAGTTGAGGGTTTATTGAGAGTCGCACCGAGAGAAGAGCAGACGTCGATGCGGCATTGATGTCAAGATGTCTTTGAGAAAGTCGTTATTAAAATGAGGAAGAAAGCGGTGAGTTGTATGCGATTGCTACGAGTACTTTCTGCAAAAGTGGGCGGGGACTGCCGTCGTCGTACAAATAAAGATACTTTGTGAAATGAAAAGGGAGTGACATCTTTCAATTCGTGGCAAGACGCAGGGCCCTCTGGATAAGGTGAAACTGAGAAAAAGCTTACGGCACTTGGTATTCCCAGGCAGTCTCCCAACCAAGTACTAACCAAACCCGGCCCCGCTTAGCTTCCGAGATCAGACGAGATCGGGCGCAGTCGGAACGGTATGGCCGTAAGCGAGGGAAGCGGCCAGAATCAGCCCTTTTGTTTTCAGTTGAGGGTTTATTGAGAGTCGCACCGAGAGAAGAGCAGACGTCGATGCGGCAATGATGTCAAGATGTCTTTGAGAAAGTTGTTATTAAAATGAGGAAGAAAGCGGTGAGTTGTATGCGATTGCTACGAGTACTTTCTGCAAAAGTGGGCGGGGACTG
The DNA here is from genome assembly GCF_048594095.1 of Paramormyrops kingsleyae. Lineage (NCBI taxonomy): Eukaryota > Metazoa > Chordata > Actinopteri > Osteoglossiformes > Mormyridae > Paramormyrops > Paramormyrops kingsleyae. The sequence continues at coordinate 45,930,537 of NC_132800.1, read as the reverse complement.
CCGTCGTTGTACAAATAAAGATACTTTGTGAAATGAAAAGGGAGTGACATCATTCAATTCGTGGCAAGACGCAGGGCACTCTGGATAAGGTGAAACTAAGAAAAAGCTTACGGCACTTGGTAATCCCAGGCAGTCTCCCAACCAAGTACTAACCAAGCCCGGCCCCGCTTAGCTTCCAAGATCAGACGAGATCGGGCGCAGTCGGAACGGTATGGCCGTAAGCGAGGGAAGCGTCCAGAATCAGCCCTTTTGTTTTCAGTTGAGGGTTTATTGAGAGTCGCACCGAGAGAAGAGCAGACGTCGATGCGGCATTGATGTCAAGATGTCTTTGAGAAAGTCGTTATTAAAATGAGGAAGAAAGCAGTGAGTTGTATACGATTGCTACGAGTACTTTCTGCAAAAGTGGGCGGGGACTGCCGTCGTTGTACAAATAAAGGTAATTTGTGAAATGAAAGGGGAGTGACATCTTTACATTCGTGGCAAGACGCAGGGCCCTCTGGATATGGTGAAACTAAGAAAAAGCTTACGGCACTTGGTAATCCCAGGCAGTCTCCCAACCAAGTACTAACCAAGCCCGGCCCCGCTTAGCTTCCGAGATCAGACGAGATCGGGCGCAGTCGGAACGGTATGGCCGTAAGCGAGGGAAGCGGCCAGAATCAGCCCTTTTGTTTTCAGTTGAGGGTTTATTGAGAGTCGCACCGAGAGAAGAGCAGACGTCGATGCGGCATTGATGTCAAGATGTCTTTGAGAAAGTCGTTATTAAAATGAGGAAGAAAGCGGTGAGTTGTATGCGATTGCTACGAGTACTTTCTGCAAAAGTGGGCGGGGACTGCCGTCGTTGTACAAATAAAGATACTTTGTGAAATGAAAAGGGAGTGACATCTTTCAATTCGTGGCAAGACGCAGGGCCCTCTGGATAAGGTGAAACTAAGAAAAAGCTTACGGCACTTGGTAATCCCAGGCAGTCTCCCTACCAAGTACCAACCAAGCCCGGCCCCGCTTAGCTTCCGAGATCAGACGAGATCGGGCGCAGTCGGAACGGTATGGCCATAAGCGAGGGAAGCGTCCAGAATCAGCCCTTTTGTTTTCAGTTGAGGGTTTATTGAGAGTCGCACCGAGAGAAGAGCAGACGTCGATGCGGCATTGATGTCAAGATGTCTTTGAGAAAGTCGTTATTAAAATGAGGAAGAAAGCAGTGAGTTGTATACGATTGCTACGAGTACTTTCTGCAAAAGTGGGCGGGGACTGCCGTCGTTGTACAAATAAAGGTAATTTGTGAAATGAAAGGGGAGTGACATCTTTACATTCGTGGCAAGACGCAGGGCCCTCTGGATAAGGTGAAACTAAGAAAAAGCTTACGGCACTTGGTAATCCCAGGCAGTCTCCCAACCAAGTACTAACCAAGCCCGGCCCCGCTTAGCTTCCGAGATCAGACGAGATCGGGCGCAGTCGGAACGGTATGGCCGTAAGCGAGGGAAGCGGCCAGAATCAGCCCGTTTGTTTTCAGTTGAGGGTTTATTGAGAGTCGCACCGAGAGACGAGCAGACGTCGATGCGACATTGATGTCAAGATGTCTTTGAGAAAGACTTTATTAAAATGAGGAAGAAAGCGGTGAGTTGTATGCGATTGCTACGAGTACTTTCTGCAAAAGTGGGCGGGGACTGCCGTCATTGTACAAATAAAGATACTTTGTGAAATGATAGGGGAGTGACATCTTTACATTCGTGGCAAGAGGCAGGGCCCTCTGGATAAGGTGAAACTAAGAAAAAGCTTACGGCACTTGGTAATCCCAGGCAGTCTCCCAACCAAGTACTAACCAAGCCCGGCCCCGCTTAGCTTCCGAGATCAGACGAGATCGGGCGCAGTCGGAACGGTATGGCCGTAAGCGAGGGAAGCGGCCAGAATCAGCCCTTTTGTTTTCAGTTGAGGGTTTATTGAGAGTCGCACCGAGAGAAGAGCAGACGTCGATGTGGCATTGATGTCAAGATGTCTTTGAGAAAGTCGTTATTAAAATGAGGAAGAAAGCGGTGAGTTGTATGCGATTGCTACGAGTACTTTCTGCAAAAGTGGGCGGGGACTGCCGTCGTTGTACAAATAAAGGTACTTTGTGAAATGATAGGGGAGTGACAGCTTTACATTCGTAGCAAGACGCTGGGCCCTCGGGATAAGGTGAAAGTAAGAAAAAGCTTACGGCACTTGGTAATCCCAGGCAGTCTCCCAACCAAGTACTAACCACGCCCGGCCCCGCTTAGCTTCCGAGATCAGACGAGATCGGGCGCAGTCGGAACGGTATGGCCGTAAGCAAGAGAAGTGGCCAGAATCAGCCCTTTTGATTTCAGTTGAGGGTTTATTGAGAGTCGCACCGAGAGAAGAGCAGACGTCGATGCGGCATTGATGTCAAGATGTCTTTGAGAAAGACTTTATTAAAATGAGGAAGAAAGCGGTGAGTTGTATGCGATTGCTACGAGTACTTTCTGCAAAAGTGGGCGGGGACTGCCGTCATTGTACAAATAAAGATTCTTTGTGAAATGATAGGGGAGTGACAGCTTTACATTCGTTGCAAGACGCTGGGCCCTCGGGATAAGGTGAAAGTAAGAAAAAGCTTACGGCACTTGGTAATCCCAGGCAGTCTCCCAACCAAGTACTAACCAAGCCCGGCCCCGCTTAGCTTCCGAGATCAGACGAGATCGGGCGCAGTCGGAACGGTATGGCCATAAGCGAGGGAAGCGGCCAGAATCAGCCCTTTTGTTTTCAGTTGAGGGTTTATTGAGAGTCGCACCGAGAGAAGAGCAGACGTCGATGCGGCATTGATGTCAAGATGTCTTTGAGAAAGTCGTTATTAAAATGAGGAAGAAAGCGGTGAGTTGTATACGATTGCTACGAGTACTTTCTGCAAAAGTGGGCGGGGACTGCCGTCGTTGTACAAATAAAGGTAATTTGTGAAATGAAAGGGGAGTGACATCTTTACATTCGTGGCAAGACGCAGGGCCCTCTGGATAAGGTGAAACTAAGAAAAAGCTTACGGCACTTGGTAATCCCAGGCAGTCTCCCAACCAAGTACTAACCAAGCCCGGCCCCGCTTAGCTTCCGAGATCAGACGAGATCGGGCGCAGTCGGAACGGTATGGCCGTAAGCGAGGGAAGCGGCCAGAATCAGCCCTTTTGTTTTCAGTTGAGGGTTTATTGAGAGTCGCACCGAGAGAAGAGCAGACGTCGATGCGGCATTGATGTCAAGATGTCTTTGAGAAAGTCGTTATTAAAATGAGGAAGAAAGCGGTGAGATGTATACGATTGCTACGAGTACTTTCTGCAAAAGTGGGCGGGGACTGCCGTCATTGTACAAATAAAGGTAATTTGTGAAATGAAAGGGGAGTGACATCTTTATATTCGTGGCAAGACGCAGGGCCCTCTGGAAAAAGTGAAAGTAAGAAAAAGTTTACGGCACTTGGTAATCCCAGGCAGTCTCCCAACCAAGTACTAACCAAGCCCGGCCCCGCTTAGCTTCCGAGATCAGACGAGATCGGGCGCAGTTTTCAGTTGAGGGTTTATTGAGAGTCGCACCGAGAGAAGAGCAGACGTCGATGCGGCATTGATGTCAAGATGTCTTTGAGAAAGTCGTTCTTAAAATGAGGAAGAAAGCGGTGAGTTGTATTCGATTGCTACGAGTACTTTCTGCAAAAGTGGGCTACCGTCCTTGTACAAATAAAGGTAATTTGTGAAATGAAAGGGGAGTGACATCTTTACATTCGTGGCAAGACGCAGGGCCCTCTGGATAAGGTGAAAGAAAGAAAAAGCTTACGGCACTTGGTAATCCCAGGCAGTCTCCCAACCAAGTAGTAACCAAGCCCGGCCCCGCTTAGCTTCCGAGATCAGACGAGATCGGGCGCAGTCGGAACGGTATGGCCGTAAGCAAGGGTAGTGGCCAGAATCAGCCCTTTTCTCTTCAGTTGAGGGTTTATTGAGAGTCGCACCGAGAGAAGAGCAGACGTCGATGCGACATTGATGTCAAGATGTCTTTCAGAAAGTCGTTATTAAAATGAGGAAGAAAGCGGTGAGTTGTATACGATTGCTACGAGTACTTTCTGCAAAAGTGGGCTGGGACTGCCGTTGTTGTACAAATTAAGGCAATTCGTGAAATGAAAGGGGAGTGATATCTTTCAATTCGTGGCAAGACGCAGGGCCCTCTGGATAAGTTGAAAGTAAGAAACAGCTTACGGCACTTGGTAATCCCGGGCAGTCTCCCAACCAAGTACTAACCAAGCCCGGCCCCGCTTAGCTTCCGAGATCAGACGAGATCGGGCGCAGTCGGAACGGTATGGCCGTAAGCGAGGGAAGCGGCCAGAATCAGCACTTTTGTTTTCAGTTGAGGGTTTATTGAGAGTCGCACCGAGAGAAGAGCAGACGTCGATGCGGCATTGATGTCAAGATGTCTTTGAGAAAGTCGTTATTAAAATGAGGAAGAAATCGGTGAGTTGTATACGATTGCTACGAGTACTTTCTGCAAAAGTGGGCGGGGACTGCCGTCTTTGTACAAATAAAGGTAATTTGTGAAATGAAAGGGTAGTGACATCTTTACATTCGTGGCAAGACGCAGGGCCCTCTGGATAAGGTGAAACTAAGAAAAAGCTTACGGCACTTGGTATTCCCAGGCAGTCTCCCAACCAAGTACTAACCAAGCCCGGCCCCGCTTAGCTTCCGAGATCAGACGAGATCGGGCGCAGTCGGAACGGTATGGCCGTAAGCGAGGGAAGCGGCCAGAATCAGCACTTTTGTTTTCAGTTGAGGGTTTATTGAGAGTCGCACCGAGAGAAGAGCAGACGTCGATGCGGCATTGATGTCAAGATGTCTTTGAGAAAGTCGTTATTAAAATGAGGAAGAAATCGGTGAGTTGTATACGATTGCTACGAGTACTTTCTGCAAAAGTGGGCGGGGACTGCCGTCTTTGTACAAATAAAGGTAATTTGTGAAATGAAAGGGTAGTGACATCTTTACATTCGTGGCAAGACGCAGGGCCCTCTGGATAAGGTGAAACTAAGAAAAAGCTTACGGCACTTGGTATTCCCAGGCAGTCTCCCAACCAAGTACTAACCAAGCCCGGCCCCGCTTAGCTTCCGAGATCAGACGAGATCGGGCGCAGTCGGAACGGTATGGCCGTAAGCGAGGGAAGCGGCCAGAATCAGCACTTTTGTTTTCAGTTGAGGGTTTATTGAGAGTCGCACCGAGAGAAGAGCAGACGTCGATGCGGCATTGATGTCAAGATGTCTTTGAGAAAGTCGTTATTAAAATGAGGAAGAAATCGGTGAGTTGTATACGATTGCTACGAGTACTTTCTGCAAAAGTGGGCGGGGACTGCCGTCTTTGTACAAATAAAGGTAATTTGTGAAATGAAAGGGTAGTGACATCTTTACATTCGTGGTAAGACGCAGGGCCCTCTGGATAAGGTGAAACTAAGAAAAAGCTTACGGCACTTGGTATTCCCAGGCAGTCTCCCAACCAAGTACTAACCAAGCCCGGCCCCGCTTAGCTTCCGAGAACAGACGAGATCGGGCGCAGTCGGAACGGTATGGCCGTAAGCGAGGGAAGCGTCCAGAATCAGCCCTTTTGTTTTCAGTTGAGGGTTTATTGAGAGTCGCACCGAGAGAAGAGCAGACGTCGATGCGGCATTGATGTCAAGATGTCTTTGAGAAAGTCGTTATTAAAATGAGGAAGAAAGCAGTGAGTTGTATACGATTGCTACGAGTACTTTCTGCAAAAGTGGGCGGGGACTGCCGTCGTTGTACAAATAAAGGTAATTTGTGAAATGAAAGGGGAGTGACATCTTTACATTCGTGGCAAGACGCAGGGCCCTCTGGATATGGTGAAACTAAGAAAAAGCTTACGGCACTTGGTAATCCCAGGCAGTCTCCCAACCAAGTACTAACCAAGCCCGGCCCCGCTTAGCTTCCGAGATCAGACGAGATCGGGCGCAGTCGGAACGGTATGGCCGTAAGCGAGGGAAGCGGCCAGAATCAGCCCTTTTGTTTTCAGTTGAGGGTTTATTGAGAGTCGCACCGAGAGAAGAGCAGACGTCGATGCGGCATTGATGTCAAGATGTCTTTGAGAAAGTCGTTATTAAAATGAGGAAGAAAGCGGTGAGTTGTATGCGATTGCTACGAGTACTTTCTGCAAAAGTGGGCGGGGACTGCCGTCGTTGTACAAATAAAGATACTTTGTGAAATGAAAAGGGAGTGACATCTTTCAATTCGTGGCAAGACGCAGGGCCCTCTGGATAAGGTGAAACTAAGAAAAAGCTTACGGCACTTGGTAATCCCAGGCAGTCTCCCTACCAAGTACCAACCAAGCCCGGCCCCGCTTAGCTTCCGAGATCAGACGAGATCGGGCGCAGTCGGAACGGTATGGCCATAAGCGAGGGAAGCGTCCAGAATCAGCCCTTTTGTTTTCAGTTGAGGGTTTATTGAGAGTCGCACCGAGAGAAGAGCAGACGTCGATGCGGCATTGATGTCAAGATGTCTTTGAGAAAGTCGTTATTAAAATGAGGAAGAAAGCAGTGAGTTGTATACGATTGCTACGAGTACTTTCTGCAAAAGTGGGCGGGGACTGCCGTCGTTGTACAAATAAAGGTAATTTGTGAAATGAAAGGGGAGTGACATCTTTACATTCGTGGCAAGACGCAGGGCCCTCTGGATAAGGTGAAACTAAGAAAAAGCTTACGGCACTTGGTAATCCCAGGCAGTCTCCCAACCAAGTACTAACCAAGCCCGGCCCCGCTTAGCTTCCGAGATCAGACGAGATCGGGCGCAGTCGGAACGGTATGGCCGTAAGCGAGGGAAGCGGCCAGAATCAGCCCGTTTGTTTTCAGTTGAGGGTTTATTGAGAGTCGCACCGAGAGACGAGCAGACGTCGATGCGACATTGATGTCAAGATGTCTTTGAGAAAGACTTTATTAAAATGAGGAAGAAAGCGGTGAGTTGTATGCGATTGCTACGAGTACTTTCTGCAAAAGTGGGCGGGGACTGCCGTCATTGTACAAATAAAGATACTTTGTGAAATGATAGGGGAGTGACATCTTTACATTCGTGGCAAGAGGCAGGGCCCTCTGGATAAGGTGAAACTAAGAAAAAGCTTACGGCACTTGGTAATCCCAGGCAGTCTCCCAACCAAGTACTAACCAAGCCCGGCCCCGCTTAGCTTCCGAGATCAGACGAGATCGGGCGCAGTCGGAACGGTATGGCCGTAAGCGAGGGAAGCGGCCAGAATCAGCCCTTTTGTTTTCAGTTGAGGGTTTATTGAGAGTCGCACCGAGAGAAGAGCAGACGTCGATGTGGCATTGATGTCAAGATGTCTTTGAGAAAGTCGTTATTAAAATGAGGAAGAAAGCGGTGAGTTGTATGCGATTGCTACGAGTACTTTCTGCAAAAGTGGGCGGGGACTGCCGTCGTTGTACAAATAAAGGTACTTTGTGAAATGATAGGGGAGTGACAGCTTTACATTCGTAGCAAGACGCTGGGCCCTCGGGATAAGGTGAAAGTAAGAAAAAGCTTACGGCACTTGGTAATCCCAGGCAGTCTCCCAACCAAGTACTAACCACGCCCGGCCCCGCTTAGCTTCCGAGATCAGACGAGATCGGGCGCAGTCGGAACGGTATGGCCGTAAGCAAGAGAAGTGGCCAGAATCAGCCCTTTTGATTTCAGTTGAGGGTTTATTGAGAGTCGCACCGAGAGAAGAGCAGACGTCGATGCGGCATTGATGTCAAGATGTCTTTGAGAAAGACTTTATTAAAATGAGGAAGAAAGCGGTGAGTTGTATGCGATTGCTACGAGTACTTTCTGCAAAAGTGGGCGGGGACTGCCGTCATTGTACAAATAAAGATTCTTTGTGAAATGATAGGGGAGTGACAGCTTTACATTCGTTGCAAGACGCTGGGCCCTCGGGATAAGGTGAAAGTAAGAAAAAGCTTACGGCACTTGGTAATCCCAGGCAGTCTCCCAACCAAGTACTAACCAAGCCCGGCCCCGCTTAGCTTCCGAGATCAGACGAGATCGGGCGCAGTCGGAACGGTATGGCCATAAGCGAGGGAAGCGGCCAGAATCAGCCCTTTTGTTTTCAGTTGAGGGTTTATTGAGAGTCGCACCGAGAGAAGAGCAGACGTCGATGCGGCATTGATGTCAAGATGTCTTTGAGAAAGTCGTTATTAAAATGAGGAAGAAAGCGGTGAGTTGTATACGATTGCTACGAGTACTTTCTGCAAAAGTGGGCGGGGACTGCCGTCGTTGTACAAATAAAGGTAATTTGTGAAATGAAAGGGGAGTGACATCTTTACATTCGTGGCAAGACGCAGGGCCCTCTGGATAAGGTGAAACTAAGAAAAAGCTTACGGCACTTGGTAATCCCAGGCAGTCTCCCAACCAAGTACTAACCAAGCCCGGCCCCGCTTAGCTTCCGAGATCAGACGAGATCGGGCGCAGTCGGAACGGTATGGCCGTAAGCGAGGGAAGCGGCCAGAATCAGCCCTTTTGTTTTCAGTTGAGGGTTTATTGAGAGTCGCACCGAGAGAAGAGCAGACGTCGATGCGGCATTGATGTCAAGATGTCTTTGAGAAAGTCGTTATTAAAATGAGGAAGAAAGCGGTGAGATGTATACGATTGCTACGAGTACTTTCTGCAAAAGTGGGCGGGGACTGCCGTCATTGTACAAATAAAGGTAATTTGTGAAATGAAAGGGGAGTGACATCTTTATATTCGTGGCAAGACGCAGGGCCCTCTGGAAAAAGTGAAAGTAAGAAAAAGTTTACGGCACTTGGTAATCCCAGGCAGTCTCCCAACCAAGTACTAACCAAGCCCGGCCCCGCTTAGCTTCCGAGATCAGACGAGATCGGGCGCAGTTTTCAGTTGAGGGTTTATTGAGAGTCGCACCGAGAGAAGAGCAGACGTCGATGCGGCATTGATGTCAAGATGTCTTTGAGAAAGTCGTTCTTAAAATGAGGAAGAAAGCGGTGAGTTGTATTCGATTGCTACGAGTACTTTCTGCAAAAGTGGGCTACCGTCCTTGTACAAATAAAGGTAATTTGTGAAATGAAAGGGGAGTGACATCTTTACATTCGTGGCAAGACGCAGGGCCCTCTGGATAAGGTGAAAGAAAGAAAAAGCTTACGGCACTTGGTAATCCCAGGCAGTCTCCCAACCAAGTAGTAACCAAGCCCGGCCCCGCTTAGCTTCCGAGATCAGACGAGATCGGGCGCAGTCGGAACGGTATGGCCGTAAGCAAGGGTAGTGGCCAGAATCAGCCCTTTTCTCTTCAGTTGAGGGTTTATTGAGAGTCGCACCGAGAGAAGAGCAGACGTCGATGCGACATTGATGTCAAGATGTCTTTCAGAAAGTCGTTATTAAAATGAGGAAGAAAGCGGTGAGTTGTATACGATTGCTACGAGTACTTTCTGCAAAAGTGGGCTGGGACTGCCGTTGTTGTACAAATTAAGGCAATTCGTGAAATGAAAGGGGAGTGATATCTTTCAATTCGTGGCAAGACGCAGGGCCCTCTGGATAAGTTGAAAGTAAGAAACAGCTTACGGCACTTGGTAATCCCGGGCAGTCTCCCAACCAAGTACTAACCAAGCCCGGCCCCGCTTAGCTTCCGAGATCAGACAAAATCGGGCGCAGTCAGAACGGTATGGCCGTTAGCGAGGGAAGCGGCCAGAATCATCACTTTTGTTTTCAGTTGAGGGTTAATTGAGAGTCGCACCGAGAGAAGAGCAGACGTCGATGCGGCATTGATGTCAAGATGTCTTTGAGAAAGTCGTTATTAAAATGAGGAAGAAAGCGGTGAGTTGTATACGATTGCTACGAGTACTTTCTGCAAAAGTGGGCGGGGACTGCCGTCGTTGTACAAATAAAGGTAATTTGTGAAATGAAAGGGGAGTGACATCTTTCAATTCGTGGCAAGACGCAGGGCCCTCTGGAAAAGGTGAAAGTAAGAAAAAGCTTACGGCACTTGGTAATCCCAGGCGATTTCTCCTCCAAGTCCCTATCCTCTGCTCAACCGGCCAATGGTTGAGCGATGTTGAGCAAAGTTGAGCGCGGCAACACCAATCATTGAGCGAGGCTCGTCCTCAACAGCGCTCAACCATTGGCCTGGCTCAACTGGCCAATGGTTGAGCATTCTCAACAGACCAATGGTTGAGCATTCCCAATTGAGTCAGCGATCGGCGGTAATTTCGTCTCACTTAGAAATATACTCTCTCAGCGGTAAATTACTCTCCTTCATCATTTTTAGCTGTTTTTACAAGACAGGTGTTTGGCATGTATGGCTGTGCTGATTTTGACAAAAGATTTCTCTGGAAACTGTCGACTAGCTGCTGCTATCGTTTACTGGCTTGTTTGTGTGACAATTTTGTCTAGTTGTATGTAGCTGATTGCTATGCGTATTCTATCACATAGAAGCACGTTTGTCAATCTACAAGGCTGTAATTATACAAATAACTATTTGTGTGTGTGTGTGTGTGTGTGCGCGTGTGTAAGGGGAGAGGGGAGGAGGATGGCTATCTGCTTCAGCTTTAAACCTTATCCTACATAAAGTGATTTACTGATTTTAAATGAGCTACCAAAGATGGGACTAAATATTTGTTTTGGCATAGCAACATATTGGAAAATTGGATTAACAGTGATCAATAACTCATATTATGTTTTATTGTACCACATTACCAACATCCAGTAATCAACATGGACCACCACAAATGCGAGGTGTGCGACAAGAACTTCACAGAGAAGTCGAACCTCACTCGCCACATGAAGATTCATACTCCAAAGGAGCATGACTGTGGCGTGTGTGGGAAGAGTTTCAGCACCAAACCCAACCTCCACCTGCATTTGAAGCAGCATCAATACCCCCGCATCCATCTCTACAGGCAGGGAGAGGCCTGGCTGCAGTGCACAGCTGCTGCCAAGGCTGTGGCAGAGGCCCCCAACAAGGTGGAGGACCCAACCTGGCTGGATGCTGCAAAGGCAGAGGCTTTTGCCAAAAAAGCTGGAGGAGAGATGTGGAAAGGCCAGCTAGTCCACACCTTTGGAAAGTATGCTGGGCAGTCATTCAGGTGGCTGCTGGAAAATGATGTTGGTTGGGTTGTGTGGTTGCTCGGCGAGTATTGCCAGAAGGGTGAGCAGAATGATCATCTGAAGTGGCAAAAGGAGCGCATGCTGGAGTATGTGCGAGACTTCCCCTCTGTCAGATGTCATCTAGACAAGAAGTTGAAGGTAAGATAACTGGGCTATCTTTTGACCTATGTTGAGCAACAATCAGCATTGGTGTGTGTATCTTACAGTTACTTATTTTTTTCAGAAACAGGCATCAAAGTCTGAGTCTTCTGTCTCCCAGTTCCAGCATGACGCTAACTATGCCAGTGATGCTGAGCTGTTGGCTGCTGCAGGTAATAGAATGCTCATATATGTCATAACTATGTAATGACCATTGTATCACTAGTAGAGCTACTAAGACTTGATGTTTTTTGCTTGTGTCATCATGTGAGTTCATTATTATAATTAAAGCAATGCACTTAATACTTTGTGTGTGTGTGTGTGTGTTTTGCAGAAAATCTCCTGGACGAGTCTTCCGCTGCCCGAAGCTCCTGCTCTGCCGTCGTCACTGCCGCCACCAGAGAGACCTCAAGTGCAGTACGAGCAGCTTCACCATGTCGCTGGGAAAAGGCATGGTGAGAAGCGGAGGTAAGTTTTTCAAGTGTTTCATTTATGTATTGTGAGGAGAGCAAAGGGTTAATGCACATAAATGAATACTCATGATCTCCTGTGTGTTCAATACATTTACAGGTTGGACTTTGAAGAGCCAGAGCCCAAGTCCAAGCTAGAGACAGGGCCTTCAGACCGGCCCATCCAGCGAAAGCCTGCTGTCGCCGCCTCCTACGTGCCACCCACAGTTTCAGCAGCACCGGTGCTTCTGGTGGTTCCAGCACAGCCACAGGCTCCATCAATTCAATTTACTGGGCCGTCTTGCACTCAGGCCTTTGTCCCTGTTTTACCATCCCCTGCACCCACCATCAAACCAATCATGCCCAGTAAATCCCAGAGGCCCTGTGGGGCTTGCCAGGTACCTCAGTGCGGTGGCCAACGGAAGAGGTACACACCTTCAAAGGACAAATCGGCTGGAAGCAGCCAGAAAAATTTTACGTATTGTCCTACTACTAATAAATCAACCACATCTGGTTTTGAAGGTGTAGTGTATACATGTTTTGAGTACTTTAAAAGTGTGGTGGACAAGGAACTGGAGAAGAGGAAAAAAAACTGACACCTCTAATCCTAACTTGTCTGTTCCTGTTCCCTCTCCTGTTCTCATGCCTGGACACTTTGGGCACTTCTGAATACAAAGAAAAACTGGCTATTATATGTTTCTGTTTTCAAATTTTATACCTGCTGTTTAAATTTTTTTTAATACAATATTTATTATGTTATATTTGTATATTTATAATATGTATTTTTACTTATAAATAATATTTTACTGATACTATATAATATTGATCAACATTAATATATAATATTAATTCAATTTTCAGATTTTATACCCGCTGTTGATACAATTTGTTGATACATTATTTATTATTTTATTTATATTCTTGTTTGTGATTTATAAACTCCATTTGATACAACTTAAGTGTAATATTAATAAAACAAATCTAGAATTTGAAAGTGTCTGTGTCTATTACTTGGTGTTTGCAAAGTTGTGTTAAAATAAAGTGACTGTGCAATGTCAACCCTTTGGTATGATGCCTCGATGCCTGCAAAGAGATGCCTCCAGAATCGTCAAGCAAGCCCCCTGAGAATCAGCCAAGGTCAACCTGGTAACCAGAGCACAAGTAAATACCTGAGTTACTGGTAACCAGAGCACAAGTAAATACTGTATTTACCTGAAATGACTGCATTTAAAACCTGTATGAAGGCAGTAAGGTATATGCTTTCAGATATGCTCTCGAATATATGGTTCATGAGGTCTAATCTGTTTCCCCTCAATTGCGTTGGCCCAATTGAAAATTACCATCCTAAATGAAAAAAACATCCTAAATGAATTAAATTTCAATTTACTGATGTCATGCCTCAACCGGCCAGCAGATGCCGCCAAAAAACATGCTAATCCAGGATTCTGCACAACCCAGGATCAGCCATAGTGACTTGGGGGGGTCATTTCCCATTCCCAGGCAGTCTCCCAACCAAGTACTAACCAAGCCCGGCCCCGCTTAGCTTCCGAGATCAGACGAGATCGGGCGCAGTCGGAACGGTATGGCCGTAAGCGAGGGAAGCGGCCAGAATCAGCCCTTTTGTTTTCAGTTGAGGGTTTATTGTGAGTCGCACCGAGAGAAGAGCAGACGTCGATGCGGCATTGATGTCAAGATGTCTTTGAGAAAGTCGTTATTAAAATGAGGAAGAAGGCGGTGAGTTGTATGCGATTGCTACGAGTACTTTCTGCAAAAGTGGGCGGGGACTGCCGTCGTTGTACAAATAAAGATACTTTGTGAAATGATAGGGGAGTGACAGCTTTACATTCGTGGCAAGACGCTGGGCCCTCGGGATAAAGTGAAAGTAAGAAAAAGCTTACGGCACTTGGTAATCCCAGGCAGTCTCCCAACCAAGTACTAACCAAGCCCGGCCCCGCTTAGCTTCCGAGATCAGACGAGATCGGGCACAGTCGGAACGGTATGGCCGTAAGCGAGGGAAGCGGCCAGAATCAGCCCTTTTGTTTTCAGTTGAGGGTTTATTGAGAGTCGCACCGAGAGAAGAGCAGACGTCGATGCGGCATTGATGTCAAGATGTCTTTGAGAAAGTCGTTATTAAAATGAGGAAGAAAGCGGTGAGTTGTATACGATTGCTACGAGTACTTTCTGCAAAAGTGGGCTGGGACTGCCGTCGTTGTACAAATAAAGGTAATTCGTGAAATGAAAGGGGAGTGATATCTTTACATTCGTGGCAAGACGCAGGGCCCTCTGGATAAAGTGAAAGTAAGAAAAAGCTTACGGCACTTGGTAATCCCAGGCAGTCTCCCAACCAAGTACTAACCAAGCCCGGCCCCGCTTAGCTTCCGAGATCAGACGAGATCGGGTGCAGTCGGAACGGTATGGCCGTAAGCGAGGGAAGCGGCCAGAATCAGCACTTTTGTTTTCAGTTGAGGGTTAATTGAGAGTCGCACCGAGTGAAGAGCAGACGTCGATGCGGCATTGATGTCAAGATGTCTTTCAGAAAGTCGTTATTTAAATGAGGAAGAAAGCGGTGAGTTGTATACGATTGCTACGAGTACTTTCTGCAAAAGTGGGCTACCGTCATTGTATAAATAAAGGTAATTTGTGAAATGAAAGGGGAGTGACATCTTTACATTCGTGGCAAGACGCAGGGCCCTCTGGATAAGGTGAAAGTAAGAAAAAGCTTACGGCACTTGGTAATCCCAGGCAGTCTCCCAACCAAGTACTAACCAAGCCCGGCCCCGATTAGATTCCAAGATCAGACGAGATCGGGCGCAGTCGGAACGGTATGGCCGTAAGCGAGGGAAGCGGCCAGAATCAGCCCTTTTGTTTTCAGTTGAGGGTTTATTGAGAGTCGCACCGAGAGAAGAGCAGACGTCGATGCGGCATTGATGTCAAGATGTCTTTGAGAAAATCGTTATTAAAATGAGGAAGAAAGCGGTGAGTTGTATGCGATTGCTACGAGTACTTTCTGCAAAAGTGGGCGGGGACTGCCGTCGTTGTACAAATAAAGATACTTTGTGAAATGATAGGGGAGTGACAGCTTTACATTCGTAGCAAGACGCTGGGCCCTCGGGATAAAGTGAAAGTAAGAAAAAGCTTACGGCACTTGGTAATCCCAGGCAGTCTCCCAACCAAGTACTAACCAAGCCCGGCCCCGCGTAGCTTCCGAGATCAGACGAGATCAGGCGCAGTTTTTTTTTTTTTTTTTTTTTTTTTTTTTTTTTTTTTTTTTTTATTAAACCACTCAGAACGACCGTGTCACACATACACCACAGCAGGGGGCGGTACAGGGAGAGGGGCCAGGGAACGGGGCACGCCCGCGCTCCAAGACCCCTACTCACAGGGTGCAGCAGTCCTCATCATGCAGGCGTGCAGTTTAATAAAAAGAAAAAAAACAAAGCACAAGCAATAAAAGCCAATCACTAAAAATTCCAATTAAAAGGAGCAACAGCCCCAACGACAAACAACACAGAAGACGGACAACAAGCAGCACATGACCCACCCACACAGACAAACCCAAGAAAAACAACCCACCCAAAACAGCAAAACAAGAGAAAACAAGCGACCCACCCTCAAAACACATCCCAAACCAATCGCCCACCCACAACAGACACAAAAGGAACCCGGTGCACATAATCACGTAAGAACCGGGGCATGCCATGAGGCCCGGCAGACAATAAAAACACCTTGGATAAAACCAGTCGCAGCCGATAGCGGCACATTAAAACGGGATCTAAAACCACGCGCTCATAGCGGGCCTTGTTGCGCCGCAACCAAACAACATACCTCGCGACTGCTAAAAACAAGTTAAGAAAGGTGCTGGCAGGGTGAGACTTGGGAACACCAAACAGGAACATGACCTGCCACCCCGCCTCAGTAAAAACAGGCACGGGCCCCACCGCCCCGGCTATTCGGTCCACCACCTCCAGAGCCCACACAATAAAATCAGCTAACTGTGAACAGCCAAAGAACATGTGCGTAAGGCCCTCCTCCACATCCCGGCACACTGGGCAGAGCGGAGACGCGGCGAAGCCCAGTCTATGAAGCCACGACATTGACCATAGGGCGTTGTGCCGCTGTCTGTAGTCGAAAAGGGCCAGGGCAGGGTCCACCGGGCAGACCAGCACGTTCCCCCACAACAGGTCAGGCCCCAGGGCGGGGAAGCGAGCGCTCCAAAAGGCCTGCGCCACCGGGGTAACAAAAGCACGCTGCCTGTAGAGGCGGGCAAAGTCACGGGTCACACACGCCCCCAAAGGGGCGAGGGACCCGGACAGCCGCCTCACATACACCGCGGGGAAACGGGGGGCCACATCCCGGGGGCCGCCGGCCCGCTCAATGTCACGCACCCACGCAGCAGGGAGGGCAGCCCTCGCCGCCAGACACTGCCTGGCAACAGTGACCCTGGAGGCCCTCTCGGCCACAGCCTCGACCTGGTCATAGACGGCCGCGGGAGGCAGGAAGCCAGGGCGCACCTCATAAAAGAGGTCTCGCACCTGACGCACCCCAGCCTCCCACCAGTGCCGGAACTCGAGGGGCCGCCCCCCGGAGAGGACGGGCGGGTTGAGCAGCAGCGGCTGCCGAAGCAGAAGCTGCCGCCCCTCAGGCACCACGACAGTGTGCTCCTGGAACTCAGCCCACGCCAAGAGGAGGTGTGCGTAGAAGGAGGGGATGCCACGCACCATGCCGGGCCGGAGACGCATCCAAAGAGCGTCTTCGGCCAGCTCCCTCCCCGCACACTGTCCCAGCCGGAGCGAGAGCACCACCTTCCACAGGGAGGGGCGGCTCTCGTCCAGGAAGGCTTGCAACATCCGGACACACAGGGCCTTCGACTGGACCAGAGGGTCCAGGAGGCCCAGGCCACCCTCGGCAGGGGGGCCAATCAAGGTAGCGTAAGCCACCATGACTCTGCCCCCCCCCCAGAGGAAGCGCAGGATGGCCTTCCGCAGCCTGGCGTAATGTCCGTGGGGCATGTGAGTGACGCTCAGGTGAAACCACAGCACAGACAACACCATTGCGTTCAACAGGAACACCTTCTGCTGCAGCGAGAGGAGACGGCCCGACCACCCGGCCAGCCGCCGCTCCACACCACCCGTCAGATCGTCCCACATCCTCCCAGTCGCATCGTCCGCACTCCTCCCGAGCAGAACACCCAGGAGGCGCACGTCCCCCTCGGCCTCAGTCAGCCCCAGCTCGGCGGGCAGAGGCCCGGCCGAACCGAGCCGCAGGTACACCGACTTCTGCAGGTTGACCCTGGCCCCAGTGATGTCACAGTACTGCTGCACGCTGCGTAACGCAGCCCCCACGCTGGCCCCGTCGGGCACGAGCAGGGTGGTGTCATCAGCGTACTGAAAGACCGGCGGAACGAAGCATGTCGGGCCGATGGGCACCCTAGCAATGCCACGAGAGGCGGCCACCAGGAGGCCGAGGGGCTCGACCGCCAAGGTGTACAAGGCGGCCGACAGGGGGCAGCCCTGCCGCACCGAACGCGTCATGCAGAAGGGCGCAGTGACGTAGCCGTTACAGGCGACCGCGGTCATGGCGGAGGCGCACAAGAGGCGCGTCCAGGCCAGGAAGCCCGGGCCGAAGCCGAAGACCTCCATCACACGCTGGAGGTAGGCGTGCTCGACCCTGTCAAAGGCCTTGGCGAAGTCGAGCTTCACCAAGTAACCGGGCGAACCCGCCGTCTCCATGAAACCCACCGCCGCCTGCACATCCCGGACAGTGTCCAGGATGGTGCGGCCCGTCACCCCGTACGTCTGGGTGGTGCGGATGAGGGACGGCAGCACCCGACTGAGCCGGGAGGCCAAGACCGAGGCCAACACCTTGTAATCGGTGTTGAGCATGGTGAGGGGCCTGTAATTAGCCAGCTCCCCCCTGTCTCCCGTGTGCTTAAAGAGCATCTTAATCAAACCCAGCCGGATGGTGCCGTGCATCTCACCGCGGGCGAGGACGTCACTATAAAGGGCCTGCAAGATGGGCACCAGCTCCCCCTTAAAGACCCTGTAAAAGTCTGCCGTGAGGCCGTCGGAGCCGGGACACTTTCGCGGCCGGAGCCGGTCAATGGCTGCCCCGATCTCATCACAGGACAAGGGGGCGTCACACAGGGCGACGCTCTCGGGCGAGAGGCGCGCCTCAATCAGCCCCGTGAGGGGGGAGAGGGCGTCCAGATCGATGCGCTCGCTGGTGAACATAGCGGCCCAGTAGTCCCGCACGACGCGCAGGACACCGGGTGCGTCGGACACCAACTGGCCGTCCGGGCAGCGCACCGAACGGAGCAGCCTCGCAGCCCCCCGGGACTCCTCCAGCGCCCTGAAATAGCGAGGAGAGAGCTCACCAGGGGCGACGAAACGCACCCCGCTCCGCAACGCCGCCCCGGCGTGCCTCCGCTCAGAGAGGAGAGCCAGCTCATCCTGCAGGGCCGAGACCCGCACGGGGTCCCCTGCATCCTGCTCGAGCGCCAGCAGTTCCAGCTGGAGATCACGCAGCAAGGCGCGCTCCTTCTGCCGAAAGCGTCCGGCTGCGGCCTTCCCGGCAGCCTGCAAAACGGCCGCCACCTCCCGCTTTAACAATTCCCACCCCGCCTGAATGTCGAGGGAGAACAGGGGCGACCGCACCCCAGTCCACAATGCGAAGCTCACCTTAGCAGGAACGGTACCATCGCTTAAGAGGGAGGGGTTGAGGATCCACGTGCCCCGCCCGCGCTGCACCTCCCCAGAGTCAAGCGTGCAGAGGAAGTAGTCGTGATCGCTCACGAGACACTCCCGATAGCACACCGTACGGACACGGGCAGCGACAGCAGGGGACACCAGAGCGTAGTCCAGCCTGCTGCCGTGCATCACGCCCCGGACACGCTGCGTCCTGGAAAGGACACGACGGTCAGGGTTGCGATCCCTCCACAGGTCCGTGAGATGACAGGCACGCATCAAGCGGAGGAGAGCTGCTCGCCCCGCATCGGCCCGCACGACTGCCCCCCTCCGCACGTCCAGGCGAGAGAGGGAGATGTTGAAGTCCCCGACCACGAGAGGACAGGGCCACCGCGCCACACGGGCAGCCAGGCGGTCGAAGAAGGAGGCACACCGGGCCCCGTCATTGGGCGCGTGCACGACCACGACGGTGCAGGCGAAACCCCCCTCCAGACAGAGCCCGACAGCCAGACACTTGCCCTCCCCGTCCGAGTACAGCAGGGATGCCGACTGGACACGCGGGCGGCGACAGAGCAGCGCGACACCCCAACCGACGACACCTGGCCCGACGGAGGCGGTGGAGAAGAAGACATCGCCCGACCATGCGTCCCGCACTCTATCAATAAAAGGCCCATCCCACCCAGTCTCTTGCAAACACACAACGGACGAGTCACAACACGAAGTTAAAACTGCCTGGGCCTTAGCCCAGGAGCGCAGCCCCCGGGCATTGAGGGAGGTCAGAGTCAGTGTCATTGGGATAAAAGAGTCTCTGTTAGGCACCAGGCAGGGGACACAGCACACAGACAAGACACCGGCACAGGAGGTAAAAGCCACACATACCCAGATAAAAGCGGGACGCTCCCAGCCGAACAGGCCCACCCAGACAACCACCCCACTAACCCACCCTGATGGTGGAGCGATGTCGCGGGAATCACACAGGTAAAAGGGACAAGCAACACAATAAGAACAATAAAAGAAACCATAAAAAGAACCATAAATACAATAAATAGGCGGGCCGTAAAAGAACACAATAAAACACAAGCAATCAATTAAAACGCACGGGACCTAGGGGACGGGGAGAAACGGGGACGACAGCGGCGTTAGCAGAGGGGGCAAAAGGCGACACGGACACGGTGATGGTACAATGAAAACAAAAAACCAAAAAAACAAAACCGGGGCGGCAGAAAAGCAAAACACAAGAAAAGACAAGAACCACGGGAAACAGGAGTCAATGAAGGGGGTTGGCAAAGGAACATCAGTCTGTGTCGCCGCTGTCGTCATGACCCGGGCTCGCAGCACGCAGGGCCGCCAAGGCCACCACCGCCGACCGCCGCCGCTCCTCCTGGCGCCGCAGGGTGTTGGTGAGGCCCGGCAGGGGGGGCTGATGAGACGCCCCGGACCTAGACCCCATACAAAAACGGAGCTTGTGCCTGGCCTTGCCAAGCTTATTCACCGGGGCCTTTCCCGAGTCGGGCTGGGTCCGTTGGGTGACGAAGGGGTCCGGGTCCAGGGCATCCAGCTGACGCAGGGTATCAGTGCCGAAGGGGGGAATGCCGGACCAGGGCGACGCCAGGGGCTGGACAAATGGAGGCAGAGGGGGGGGGGAAAAAGGAGCGGGGGCTGGGGGAGGGGGGCCATCCACAGTTGCACCCCCGGCCATCCGGGACGCCGGGCGCACTTCACCCGCGGCCGGAGCTGCGGGAAGGGACGGGGTGAGAGACGAGGGCGGGGCGGGCGGGGGCTCCGAAAACAGGGACTGGGAGACAGGCAAGGGCACTGGCAGCTCCACGGGGACCGCAGCTCCGGAGGGCAGCTCCATGTCCTCAACGCCCGACGCCCCAAGGAGGTCCTGTGCGGCCGGGGAGTCTCCGGCCCCCCCAAAGGGCACAGCGTCCACCCCCACGACGGGACCCCCACTCACCTCTCCCCCTGAGCCAGCCACAGGAGCAGCGAGGCGGTTGTTCGTCACAGGATCCAGGCAGTCAGCGGCAGCAGCCACAGGGGGTGTCGAAGGCATGGCGATGGCGGCAGCAGTACTGGGGACCTGGGGCGGAAGGAGAGACACCCCCTCGTCCCCCCCAGCGTGAGAGCCCGGGTCAACCCCGTCCCCGGCAGCGGAGGCCGGCCCGTCCCGACCAGGGGCGCCAGGGCAGGTGCACAGGGCGGCGGCCTTGTGGCAGCCGGCACAGCGGGCGGCAACACAGTCACGGGCGTAGTGCCCCTGCAGCCCGCAGACACGGCACACGTACTGGGGGCACTGGGCCACCACGTGCCCCGGCTGGAGGCACATCCGACAGAGACGGACCTGATTGTCATGGGCGACCCTTATGTAGCGGGGCCCCTCGGCCGTGTCAAATCGGGCACTGTAGGGCAAGGACACCACGCCGGCCGGGAAACGCACCCTGACGCAGCGGGTGCCGTCAGTGACCCGAGTGCCGGGCAGGAGCCGACGGCGCACCGGGAGGATGGGCTCCACACCCCATGCCGCAAGGCGATCGAGGATGACCTGATCGGGCACATACGCAGGCAGGTGCAGAAAGGAGACCACGCG
Source organism: Paramormyrops kingsleyae (assembly GCF_048594095.1). NCBI lineage: Eukaryota > Metazoa > Chordata > Actinopteri > Osteoglossiformes > Mormyridae > Paramormyrops > Paramormyrops kingsleyae. The sequence goes on along the minus strand of NC_132800.1, from coordinate 45,909,570 downwards.
CTCCGCCTGACAGAGGCGTCTGACCGGGCAGAGCTTGCCCTGTTCGGTGAGGCCGCCCGCAATGAGCTCGATGTATTCGGGGGCGGTGAAGGTAACCTCCACTGCCACGTTAGGGGCCGGGCACACGGCCAGCAGGGCGTCCTTCGGCACCAACAACAATATCGCCTTCGCCACCTCCAGCAAAGGCACGCTGTCAAACGCACTCAAGTCTACGGAGGCAGTGGCCTCCTTAGTATAAGGCCCCTTTGGGGCAGGGCCCTCGTCCCAGGCGCCTCGTGGCGCCGCACCCTGGCGCAGGACACCCGCACGCACCCCCGTGCCCACGCGCACACCTGCACCCGCCCGCTGCGCCCGACCGGCCTGAGCCACCCTCCCAGCATAGCTGTCAGGCGGAGAGATGGCACCGCCGACCCCCGCACCAGCACCATCACCGGCCCCGCCGCTCACCTTAGCGGGCGCCGCTCCCGACCCGGAAGCCGTCGCCGCCGCCGCCGCCCTCTTACGAGAAACAACCTTCACCCACTCACCGGGCCCCTGGTCACCCAGACCAGGCGGCTCCACCGCCATATCTACCTCCATTTCCACCCTACTAAAATCATCCAGGGAATAATCCCTACCAGTATCCAGCGCCCGTGCAGCCGCGGCTGCACGCGACACGTCATCACCATCATCATCACGGAACGCCCGTGCAGCCGCGGCTGCACGCGACGTGGATGGCTGCGGCTGAGCAGCCATGACCAAACGAGTAAGGGGAGGAGGGGGGGCAACCAACAAGGGAGCCCGGAGGACAAAACAAACAAGCAAGCAAGGGGGAAAAAGAAAAGCCGGTAAATAATAAACGCACAAAACACGGAAGTGGAAAACAAAACACAAGACCGGCGAAAAAAAAATCGAATGACAAGCCTCTCTCCCTAGCACAATAAAACGGCCAGGGAGAGGGGAAACGAACTGGGGCAGAAAGGAAAAGAAACAGTGATCCAAAAATAAGATAAACCAGAGCAAACTACAACAGATGAAAAACGCGCACAGAAACGGAGGGCGAAAACAAAACACAAATCAGGGGCGAAATAAAGGGTGACAAGCCTCCCCCCCCGGCCCAAAATGAGGCCAGGGAGAGGGAAAACAGAACCAGACAAAACAGAAAGGGAATAAACGCTGAAATGCCGCATCGACGTCTGCTCTTCTCTCGGTGCGACTCTCAATAAACCCTCAACTGAAAACAAAAGTGCTGATTCTGGCCGCTTCCCTCGCTTACGGCCATACCGTTCCGACTGCGCCCGATCTCGTCTGATCTCGGAAGCTAAGCGGGGCCGGGCTTGGTCAGTACTTGGTTGGGAGACTGCCTGGGAATACCAAGTGCCGTAAGCTTTTTCTTAGTTTCACCTTATCCAGAGGGCCCTGCGTCTTGCCACGAATGTAAAGATGTCACTACCCTTTCATTTCACAAATTACCTTTATTTGTACAAAGACGGCAGTCCCCGCCCACTTTTGCAGAAAGTACTCGTAGCAATCGTATACAACTCACCGATTTCTTCGTCATTTTAATAACGACTTTCTCAAAGACATCTTGACATCAATGCCGCATCGACGTCTGCTCTTCTCTCGGTGCGACTCTCAATAAACCCTCAACTGAAAACAAAAGTGCTGATTCTGGCCGCTTCCCTCGCTTACAGCCATACCGTTCCGACTGCGCCCGATCTCGACTGATCTCGGATGCTAAGCGGGGCCGGGCTTGGTCAGTACTTGGTTGGGAGACTGCCTGGGAATACCAAGTGCCGTAAGCTTTTTCTTAGTTTCACCTTATCCAGAGGGCCCTGCGTCTTGCCACGAATGTAAAGATGTCACTACCCTTTCATTTCACAAATTACCTTTATTTGTACAAAGACGGCAGTCCCCGCCCACTTTTGCAGAAAGTACTCGTAGCAATCGTATACAACTCACCGATTTCTTCCTCATTTTAATAACGACTTTCTCAAAGACATCTTGACATCAATGCTGCATCGACGTCTGCTCTTCTCTCGGTGCGACTCTCAATAAACCCTCAACTGAAAACAAAAGTGCTGATTCTGGCCGCTTCCCTCGCTTACGGCCATACCGTTCCGACTGCGCCCGATCTCGTCTGATCTCGGAAGCTAAGCGGGGCCGGGCTTGGTCAGTACTTGGTTGGGAGGCTGCCTGGGAATACCAAGTGCCGTAAGCTTTTTCTTAGTTTCACCTTATCCAGAGGGCCCTGCGTCTTGCCACGAATGTAAAGATGTCACTACCCTTTCATTTCACAAATTACCTTTATTTGTACAAAGACGGCAGTCCCCGCCCACTTTTGCAGAAAGTACTCGTAGCAATCGTATACAACTCACCGATTTCTTCCTCATTTTAATAACGACTTTCTCAAAGACATCTTGACATCAATGCTGCATCGACGTCTGCTCTTCTCTCGGTGCGACTCTCAATAAACCCTCAACTGAAAACAAAAGTGCTGATTCTGGCCGCTTCCCTCGCTTACGGCCATACCGTTCCGACTGCGCCCGATCTCGTCTGATCTCGGAAGCTAAGCGGGGCCGGGCTTGGTCAGTACTTGGTTGGGAGGCTGCCTGGGAATACCAAGTGCCGTAAGCTTTTTCTTAGTTTCACCTTATCCAGAGGGCCCTGCGTCTTGCCACGAATGTAAAGATGTCACTACCCTTTCATTTCACAAATTACCTTTATTTGTACAAAGACGGCAGTCCCCGCCCACTTTTGCAGAAAGTACTCGTAGCAATCGTATACAACTCACCGATTTCTTCCTCATTTTAATAACGACTTTCTCAAAGACATCTTGACATCAATGCCGCATCGACGTCTGCTCTTCTCTCGGTGCGACTCTCAATAAACCCTCAACTGAAAACAAAAGTGCTGATTCTGGCCGCTTCCCTCGCTTACGGCCATACCGTTCCGACTGCGCCCGATCTCGTCTGATCTCGGAAGCTAAGCGGGGCCGGGCTTGGTCAGTACTTGGTTGGGAGACTGCCTGGGAATACCAAGTGCCGTAAGCTTTTTCTTAGTTTCACCTTATCCAGAGGGCCCTGCGTCTTGCCACGAATGTAAAGATGTCACTACCCTTTCATTTCACAAATTACCTTTATTTGTACAAAGACGGCAGTCCCCGCCCACTTTTGCAGAAAGTACTCGTAGCAATCGTATACAACTCACCGATTTCTTCCTCATTTTAATAACGACTTTCTCAAAGACATCTTGACATCAATGCTGCATCGACGTCTGCTCTTCTCTCGGTGCGACTCTCAATAAACCCTCAACTGAAAACAAAAGTGCTGATTCTGGCCGCTTCCCTCGCTTACGGCCATACCGTTCCGACTGCGCCCGATCTCGTCTGATCTCGGAAGCTAAGCGGGGCCGGGCTTGGTCAGTACTTGGTTGGGAGGCTGCCTGGGAATACCAAGTGCCGTAAGCTTTTTCTTAGTTTCACCTTATCCAGAGGGCCCTGCGTCTTGCCACGAATGTAAAGATGTCACTACCCTTTCATTTCACAAATTACCTTTATTTGTACAAAGACGGCAGTCCCCGCCCACTTTTGCAGAAAGTACTCGTAGCAATCGTATACAACTCACCGATTTCTTCCTCATTTTAATAACGACTTTCTCAAAGACATCTTGACATCAATGCTGCATCGACGTCTGCTCTTCTCTCGGTGCGACTCTCAATAAACCCTCAACTGAAAACAAAAGTGCTGATTCTGGCCGCTTCCCTCGCTTACGGCCATACCGTTCCGACTGCGCCCGATCTCGTCTGATCTCGGAAGCTAAGCGGGGCCGGGCTTGGTCAGTACTTGGTTGGGAGGCTGCCTGGGAATACCAAGTGCCGTAAGCTTTTTCTTAGTTTCACCTTATCCAGAGGGCCCTGCGTCTTGCCACGAATGTAAAGATGTCACTACCCTTTCATTTCACAAATTACCTTTATTTGTACAAAGACGGCAGTCCCCGCCCACTTTTGCAGAAAGTACTCGTAGCAATCGTATACAACTCACCGATTTCTTCCTCATTTTAATAACGACTTTCTCAAAGACATCTTGACATCAATGCCGCATCGACGTCTGCTCTTCTCTCGGTGCGACTCTCAATAAACCCTCAACTGAAAACAAAAGTGCTGATTCTGGCCGCTTCCCTCGCTTACGGCCATACCGTTCCGACTGCGCCCGATCTCGTCTGATCTCGGAAGCTAAGCGGGGCCGGGCTTGGTCAGTACTTGGTTGGGAGGCTGCCTGGGAATACCAAGTGCCGTAAGCTTTTTCTTAGTTTCACCTTATCCAGAGGGCCCTGCGTCTTGCCACGAATGTAAAGATGTCACTACCCTTTCATTTCACAAATTACCTTTATTTGTACAAAGACGGCAGTCCCCGCCCACTTTTGCAGAAAGTACTCGTAGCAATCGTATACAACTCACCGATTTCTTCCTCATTTTAATAACGACTTTCTCAAAGACATCTTGACATCAATGCCGCATCGACGTCTGCTCTTCTCTCGGTGCGACTCTCAATAAACCCTCAACTGAAAACAAAAGTGCTGATTCTGGCCGCTTCCCTCGCTTACGGCCATACCGTTCCGACTGCGCCCGATCTCGTCTGATCTCGGAAGCTAAGCGGGGCCGGGCTTGGTCAGTACTTGGTTGGGAGGCTGCCTGGGAATACCAAGTGCCGTAAGCTTTTTCTTAGTTTCACCTTATCCAGAGGGCCCTGCGTCTTGCCACGAATGTAAAGATGTCACTACCCTTTCATTTCACAAATTACCTTTATTTGTACAAAGACGGCAGTCCCCGCCCACTTTTGCAGAAAGTACTCGTAGCAATCGTATACAACTCACCGATTTCTTCCTCATTTTAATAACGACTTTCTCAAAGACATCTTGACATCAATGCCGCATCGACGTCTGCTCTTCTCTCGGTGCGACTCTCAATAAACCCTCAACTGAAAACAAAAGTGCTGATTCTGGCCGCTTCCCTCGCTTACGGCCATACCGTTCCGACTGCGCCCGATCTCGTCTGATCTCGGAAGCTAAGCGGGGCCGGGCTTGGTCAGTACTTGGTTGGGAGACTGCCTGGGAATACCAAGTGCCGTAAGCTTTTTCTTAGTTTCACCTTATCCAGAGGGCCCTGCGTCTTGCCACGAATGTAAAGATGTCACTACCCTTTCATTTCACAAATTACCTTTATTTGTACAAAGACGGCAGTCCCCGCCCACTTTTGCAGAAAGTACTCGTAGCAATCGTATACAACTCACCGATTTCTTCCTCATTTTAATAACGACTTTCTCAAAGACATCTTGACATCAATGCCGCATCGACGTCTGCTCTTCTCTCGGTGCGACTCTCAATAAACCCTCAACTGAAAACAAAAGTGCTGATTCTGGCCGCTTCCCTCGCTTACGGCCATACCGTTCCGACTGCGCCCGATCTCGTCTGATCTCGGAAGCTAAGCGGGGCCGGGCTTGGTCAGTACTTGGTTGGGAGACTGCCTGGGAATACCAAGTGCCGTAAGCTTTTTCTTAGTTTCACCTTATCCAGAGGGCCCTGCGTCTTGCCACGAATGTAAAGATGTCACTACCCTTTCATTTCACAAATTACCTTTATTTGTACAAAGACGGCAGTCCCCGCCCACTTTTGCAGAAAGTACTCGTAGCAATCGTATACAACTCACCGATTTCTTCCTCATTTTAATAACGACTTTCTCAAAGACATCTTGACATCAATGCCGCATCGACGTCTGCTCTTCTCTCGGTGCAACTCTCAATAAACCCTCAACTGAAAACAAAAGTGCTGATTCTGGCCGCTTCCCTCGCTTACGGCCATACCGTTCCGACTGCGCCCGATCTCGGAAGCTAAGCGGGGCCGGGCTTGGTCAGTACTTGGTTGGGAGACTGCCTGGGAATATCAAGTGCCGTAAGCTTTTTCTTAGTTTCACCTTATCCAGAGGGCCCTGCGTCTTGCCACGAATGTAAAGATGTCACTACCCTTTCATTTCACAAATTACCTTTATTTGTACAAAGACGGCAGTCCCCGCCCACTTTTGCAGAAAGTACTCGTAGCAATCGTATACAACTCACCGATTTCTTCCTCATTTTAATAACGACTTTCTCAAAGACATCTTGACATCAATGCCGCATCGACGTCTGCTCTTCTCTCGGTGCGACTCTCAATAAACCCTCAACTGAAAACAAAAGTGCTGATTCTGGCCGCTTCCCTCGCTTACGGCCATACCGTTCCGACTGCGCCCGATCTCGTCTGATCTCGGAAGCTAAGCGGGGCCGGGCTTGGTCAGTACTTGGTTGGGAGACTGCCTGGGAATACCAAGTGCCGTAAGCTTTTTCTTAGTTTCACCTTATCCAGAGGGCCCTGCGTCTTGCCACGAATGTAAAGATGTCACTACCCTTTCATTTCACAAATTACCTTTATTTGTACAAAGACGGCAGTCCCCGCCCACTTTTGCAGAAAGTACTCGTAGCAATCGTATACAACTCACCGATTTCTTCCTCATTTTAATAACGACTTTCTCAAAGACATCTTGACATCAATGCCGCATCGACGTCTGCTCTTCTCTCGGTGCGACTCTCAATAAACCCTCAACTGAAAACAAAAGTGCTGATTCTGGCCGCTTCCCTCGCTTACGGCCATACCGTTCCGACTGCGCCCGATCTCGTCTGATCTCGGAAGCTAAGCGGGGCCGGGCTTGGTCAGTACTTGGTTGGGAGACTGCCTGGGAATACCAAGTGCCGTAAGCTTTTTCTTAGTTTCACCTTATCCAGAGGGCCCTGCGTCTTGCCACGAATGTAAAGATGTCACTACCCTTTCATTTCACAAATTACCTTTATTTGTACAAAGACGGCAGTCCCCGCCCACTTTTGCAGAAAGTACTCGTAGCAATCGTATACAACTCACCGATTTCTTCCTCATTTTAATAACGACTTTCTCAAAGACATCTTGACATCAATGCCGCATCGACGTCTGCTCTTCTCTCGGTGCGACTCTCAATAAACCCTCAACTGAAAACAAAAGTGCTGATTCTGGCCGCTTCCCTCGCTTACGGCCATACCGTTCCGACTGCGCCCGATCTCGTCTGATCTCGGAAGCTAAGCGGGGCCGGGCTTGGTCAGTACTTGGTTGGGAGACTGCCTGGGAATACCAAGTGCCGTAAGCTTTTTCTTAGTTTCACCTTATCCAGAGGGCCCTGCGTCTTGCCACGAATGTAAAGATGTCACTACCCTTTCATTTCACAAATTACCTTTATTTGTACAAAGACGGCAGTCCCCGCCCACTTTTGCAGAAAGTACTCGTAGCAATCGTATACAACTCACCGATTTCTTCCTCATTTTAATAACGACTTTCTCAAAGACATCTTGACATCAATGCCGCATCGACGTCTGCTCTTCTCTCGGTGCGACTCTCAATAAACCCTCAACTGAAAACAAAAGTGCTGATTCTGGCCGCTTCCCTCGCTTACGGCCATACCGTTCCGACTGCGCCCGATCTCGTCTGATCTCGGAAGCTAAGCGGGGCCGGGCTTGGTCAGTACTTGGTTGGGAGACTGCCTGGGAATACCAAGTGCCGTAAGCTTTTTCTTAGTTTCACCTTATCCAGAGGGCCCTGCGTCTTGCCACGAATGTAAAGATGTCACTACCCTTTCATTTCACAAATTACCTTTATTTGTACAAAGACGGCAGTCCCCGCCCACTTTTGCAGAAAGTACTCGTAGCAATCGTATACAACTCACCGATTTCTTCCTCATTTTAATAACGACTTTCTCAAAGACATCTTGACATCAATGCCGCATCGACGTCTGCTCTTCTCTCGGTGCGACTCTCAATAAACCCTCAACTGAAAACAAAAGTGCTGATTCTGGCCGCTTCCCTCGCTTACGGCCATACCGTTCCGACTGCGCCCGATCTCGTCTGATCTCGGAAGCTAAGCGGGGCCGGGCTTGGTCAGTACTTGGTTGGGAGACTGCCTGGGAATACCAAGTGCCGTAAGCTTTTTCTTAGTTTCACCTTATCCAGAGGGCCCTGCGTCTTGCCACGAATGTAAAGATGTCACTACCCTTTCATTTCACAAATTACCTTTATTTGTACAAAGACGGCAGTCCCCGCCCACTTTTGCAGAAAGTACTCGTAGCAATCGTATACAACTCACCGATTTCTTCCTCATTTTAATAACGACTTTCTCAAAGACATCTTGACATCAATGCCGCATCGACGTCTGCTCTTCTCTCGGTGCGACTCTCAATAAACCCTCAACTGAAAACAAAAGTGCTGATTCTGGCCGCTTCCCTCGCTTACGGCCATACCGTTCCGACTGCGCCCGATCTCGTCTGATCTCGGAAGCTAAGCGGGGCCGGGCTTGGTCAGTACTTGGTTGGGAGACTGCCTGGGAATACCAAGTGCCGTAAGCTTTTTCTTAGTTTCACCTTATCCAGAGGGCCCTGCGTCTTGCCACGAATGTAAAGATGTCACTACCCTTTCATTTCACAAATTACCTTTATTTGTACAAAGACGGCAGTCCCCGCCCACTTTTGCAGAAAGTACTCGTAGCAATCGTATACAACTCACCGATTTCTTCCTCATTTTAATAACGACTTTCTCAAAGACATCTTGACATCAATGCCGCATCGACGTCTGCTCTTCTCTCGGTGCGACTCTCAATAAACCCTCAACTGAAAACAAAAGTGCTGATTCTGGCCGCTTCCCTCGCTTACGGCCATACCGTTCCGACTGCGCCCGATCTCGTCTGATCTCGGAAGCTAAGCGGGGCCGGGCTTGGTCAGTACTTGGTTGGGAGGCTGCCTGGGAATACCAAGTGCCGTAAGCTTTTTCTTAGTTTCACCTTATCCAGAGGGCCCTGCGTCTTGCCACGAATGTAAAGATGTCACTACCCTTTCATTTCACAAATTACCTTTATTTGTACAAAGACGGCAGTCCCCGCCCACTTTTGCAGAAAGTACTCGTAGCAATCGTATACAACTCACCGATTTCTTCCTCATTTTAATAACGACTTTCTCAAAGACATCTTGACATCAATGCCGCATCGACGTCTGCTCTTCTCTCGGTGCGACTCTCAATAAACCCTCAACTGAAAACAAAAGTGCTGATTCTGGCCGCTTCCCTCGCTTACGGCCATACCGTTCCGACTGCGCCCGATCTCGTCTGATCTCGGAAGCTAAGCGGGGCCGGGCTTGGTCAGTACTTGGTTGGGAGGCTGCCTGGGAATACCAAGTGCCGTAAGCTTTTTCTTAGTTTCACCTTATCCAGAGGGCCCTGCGTCTTGCCACGAATGTAAAGATGTCACTACCCTTTCATTTCACAAATTACCTTTATTTGTACAAAGACGGCAGTCCCCGCCCACTTTTGCAGAAAGTACTCGTAGCAATCGTATACAACTCACCGATTTCTTCCTCATTTTAATAACGACTTTCTCAAAGACATCTTGACATCAATGCCGCATCGACGTCTGCTCTTCTCTCGGTGCGACTCTCAATAAACCCTCAACTGAAAACAAAAGTGCTGATTCTGGCCGCTTCCCTCGCTTACGGCCATACCGTTCCGACTGCGCCCGATCTCGTCTGATCTCGGAAGCTAAGCGGGGCCGGGCTTGGTCAGTACTTGGTTGGGAGGCTGCCTGGGAATACCAAGTGCCGTAAGCTTTTTCTTAGTTTCACCTTATCCAGAGGGCCCTGCGTCTTGCCACGAATGTAAAGATGTCACTACCCTTTCATTTCACAAATTACCTTTATTTGTACAAAGACGGCAGTCCCCGCCCACTTTTGCAGAAAGTACTCGTAGCAATCGTATACAACTCACCGATTTCTTCCTCATTTTAATAACGACTTTCTCAAAGACATCTTGACATCAATGCCGCATCGACGTCTGCTCTTCTCTCGGTGCGACTCTCAATAAACCCTCAACTGAAAACAAAAGTGCTGATTCTGGCCGCTTCCCTCGCTTACGGCCATACCGTTCCGACTGCGCCCGATCTCGTCTGATCTCGGAAGCTAAGCGGGGCCGGGCTTGGTCAGTACTTGGTTGGGAGACTGCCTGGGAATACCAAGTGCCGTAAGCTTTTTCTTAGTTTCACCTTATCCAGAGGGCCCTGCGTCTTGCCACGAATGTAAAGATGTCACTACCCTTTCATTTCACAAATTACCTTTATTTGTACAAAGACGGCAGTCCCCGCCCACTTTTGCAGAAAGTACTCGTAGCAATCGTATACAACTCACCGATTTCTTCCTCATTTTAATAACGACTTTCTCAAAGACATCTTGACATCAATGCCGCATCGACGTCTGCTCTTCTCTCGGTGCGACTCTCAATAAACCCTCAACTGAAAACAAAAGTGCTGATTCTGGCCGCTTCCCTCGCTTACGGCCATACCGTTCCGACTGCGCCCGATCTCGTCTGATCTCGGAAGCTAAGCGGGGCCGGGCTTGGTCAGTACTTGGTTGGGAGGCTGCCTGGGAATACCAAGTGCCGTAAGCTTTTTCTTAGTTTCACCTTATCCAGAGGGCCCTGCGTCTTGCCACGAATGTAAAGATGTCACTACCCTTTCATTTCACAAATTACCTTTATTTGTACAAAGACGGCAGTCCCCGCCCACTTTTGCAGAAAGTACTCGTAGCAATCGTATACAACTCACCGATTTCTTCCTCATTTTAATAACGACTTTCTCAAAGACATCTTGACATCAATGCCGCATCGACGTCTGCTCTTCTCTCGGTGCGACTCTCAATAAACCCTCAACTGAAAACAAAAGTGCTGATTCTGGCCGCTTCCCTCGCTTACGGCCATACCGTTCCGACTGCGCCCGATCTCGTCTGATCTCGGAAGCTAAGCGGGGCCGGGCTTGGTCAGTACTTGGTTGGGAGGCTGCCTGGGAATACCAAGTGCCGTAAGCTTTTTCTTAGTTTCACCTTATCCAGAGGGCCCTGCGTCTTGCCACGAATGTAAAGATGTCACTACCCTTTCATTTCACAAATTACCTTTATTTGTACAAAGACGGCAGTCCCCGCCCACTTTTGCAGAAAGTACTCGTAGCAATCGTATACAACTCACCGATTTCTTCCTCATTTTAATAACGACTTTCTCAAAGACATCTTGACATCAATGCCGCATCGACGTCTGCTCTTCTCTCGGTGCGACTCTCAATAAACCCTCAACTGAAAACAAAAGTGCTGATTCTGGCCGCTTCCCTCGCTTACGGCCATACCGTTCCGACTGCGCCCGATCTCGTCTGATCTCGGAAGCTAAGCGGGGCCGGGCTTGGTCAGTACTTGGTTGGGAGACTGCCTGGGAATACCAAGTGCCGTAAGCTTTTTCTTAGTTTCACCTTATCCAGAGGGCCCTGCGTCTTGCCACGAATGTAAAGATGTCACTACCCTTTCATTTCACAAATTACCTTTATTTGTACAAAGACGGCAGTCCCCGCCCACTTTTGCAGAAAGTACTCGTAGCAATCGTATACAACTCACCGATTTCTTCCTCATTTTAATAACGACTTTCTCAAAGACATCTTGACATCAATGCCGCATCGACGTCTGCTCTTCTCTCGGTGCGACTCTCAATAAACCCTCAACTGAAAACAAAAGTGCTGATTCTGGCCGCTTCCCTCGCTTACGGCCATACCGTTCCGACTGCGCCCGATCTCGTCTGATCTCGGAAGCTAAGCGGGGCCGGGCTTGGTCAGTACTTGGTTGGGAGACTGCCTGGGAATACCAAGTGCCGTAAGCTTTTTCTTAGTTTCACCTTATCCAGAGGGCCCTGCGTCTTGCCACGAATGTAAAGATGTCACTACCCTTTCATTTCACAAATTACCTTTATTTGTACAAAGACGGCAGTCCCCGCCCACTTTTGCAGAAAGTACTCGTAGCAATCGTATACAACTCACCGATTTCTTCCTCATTTTAATAACGACTTTCTCAAAGACATCTTGACATCAATGCCGCATCGACGTCTGCTCTTCTCTCGGTGCGACTCTCAATAAACCCTCAACTGAAAACAAAAGTGCTGATTCTGGCCGCTTCCCTCGCTTACGGCCATACCGTTCCGACTGCGCCCGATCTCGTCTGATCTCGGAAGCTAAGCGGGGCCGGGCTTGGTCAGTACTTGGTTGGGAGGCTGCCTGGGAATACCAAGTGCCGTAAGCTTTTTCTTAGTTTCACCTTATCCAGAGGGCCCTGCGTCTTGCCACGAATGTAAAGATGTCACTACCCTTTCATTTCACAAATTACCTTTATTTGTACAAAGACGGCAGTCCCCGCCCACTTTTGCAGAAAGTACTCGTAGCAATCGTATACAACTCACCGATTTCTTCCTCATTTTAATAACGACTTTCTCAAAGACATCTTGACATCAATGCCGCATCGACGTCTGCTCTTCTCTCGGTGCGACTCTCAATAAACCCTCAACTGAAAACAAAAGTGCTGATTCTGGCCGCTTCCCTCGCTTACGGCCATACCGTTCCGACTGCGCCCGATCTCGTCTGATCTCGGAAGCTAAGCGGGGCCGGGCTTGGTCAGTACTTGGTTGGGAGACTGCCTGGGAATACCAAGTGCCGTAAGCTTTTTCTTAGTTTCACCTTATCCAGAGGGCCCTGCGTCTTGCCACGAATGTAAAGATGTCACTACCCTTTCATTTCACAAATTACCTTTATTTGTACAAAGACGGCAGTCCCCGCCCACTTTTGCAGAAAGTACTCGTAGCAATCGTATACAACTCACCGATTTCTTCCTCATTTTAATAACGACTTTCTCAAAGACATCTTGACATCAATGCCGCATCGACGTCTGCTCTTCTCTCGGTGCGACTCTCAATAAACCCTCAACTGAAAACAAAAGTGCTGATTCTGGCCGCTTCCCTCGCTTACGGCCATACCGTTCCGACTGCGCCCGATCTCGTCTGATCTCGGAAGCTAAGCGGGGCCGGGCTTGGTCAGTACTTGGTTGGGAGGCTGCCTGGGAATACCAAGTGCCGTAAGCTTTTTCTTAGTTTCACCTTATCCAGAGGGCCCTGCGTCTTGCCACGAATGTAAAGATGTCACTACCCTTTCATTTCACAAATTACCTTTATTTGTACAAAGACGGCAGTCCCCGCCCACTTTTGCAGAAAGTACTCGTAGCAATCGTATACAACTCACCGATTTCTTCCTCATTTTAATAACGACTTTCTCAAAGACATCTTGACATCAATGCCGCATCGACGTCTGCTCTTCTCTCGGTGCGACTCTCAATAAACCCTCAACTGAAAACAAAAGTGCTGATTCTGGCCGCTTCCCTCGCTTACGGCCATACCGTTCCGACTGCGCCCGATCTCGTCTGATCTCGGAAGCTAAGCGGGGCCGGGCTTGGTCAGTACTTGGTTGGGAGGCTGCCTGGGAATACCAAGTGCCGTAAGCTTTTTCTTAGTTTCACCTTATCCAGAGGGCCCTGCGTCTTGCCACGAATGTAAAGATGTCACTACCCTTTCATTTCACAAATTACCTTTATTTGTACAAAGACGGCAGTCCCCGCCCACTTTTGCAGAAAGTACTCGTAGCAATCGTATACAACTCACCGATTTCTTCCTCATTTTAATAACGACTTTCTCAAAGACATCTTGACATCAATGCCGCATCGACGTCTGCTCTTCTCTCGGTGCGACTCTCAATAAACCCTCAACTGAAAACAAAAGTGCTGATTCTGGCCGCTTCCCTCGCTTACGGCCATACCGTTCCGACTGCGCCCGATCTCGTCTGATCTCGGAAGCTAAGCGGGGCCGGGCTTGGTCAGTACTTGGTTGGGAGGCTGCCTGGGAATACCAAGTGCCGTAAGCTTTTTCTTAGTTTCACCTTATCCAGAGGGCCCTGCGTCTTGCCACGAATGTAAAGATGTCACTACCCTTTCATTTCACAAATTACCTTTATTTGTACAAAGACGGCAGTCCCCGCCCACTTTTGCAGAAAGTACTCGTAGCAATCGTATACAACTCACCGATTTCTTCCTCATTTTAATAACGACTTTCTCAAAGACATCTTGACATCAATGCCGCATCGACGTCTGCTCTTCTCTCGGTGCGACTCTCAATAAACCCTCAACTGAAAACAAAAGTGCTGATTCTGGCCGCTTCCCTCGCTTACGGCCATACCGTTCCGACTGCGCCCGATCTCGTCTGATCTCGGAAGCTAAGCGGGGCCGGGCTTGGTCAGTACTTGGTTGGGAGGCTGCCTGGGAATACCAAGTGCCGTAAGCTTTTTCTTAGTTTCACCTTATCCAGAGGGCCCTGCGTCTTGCCACGAATGTAAAGATGTCACTACCCTTTCATTTCACAAATTACCTTTATTTGTACAAAGACGGCAGTCCCCGCCCACTTTTGCAGAAAGTACTCGTAGCAATCGTATACAACTCACCGATTTCTTCCTCATTTTAATAACGACTTTCTCAAAGACATCTTGACATCAATGCCGCATCGACGTCTGCTCTTCTCTCGGTGCGACTCTCAATAAACCCTCAACTGAAAACAAAAGTGCTGATTCTGGCCGCTTCCCTCGCTTACGGCCATACCGTTCCGACTGCGCCCGATCTCGTCTGATCTCGGAAGCTAAGCGGGGCCGGGCTTGGTCAGTACTTGGTTGGGAGACTGCCTGGGAATACCAAGTGCCGTTAGCTTTTTCTTAGTTTCACCTTATCCAGAGGGCCCTGCGTCTTGCCACGAATGTAAAGATGTCACTACCCTTTCATTTCACAAATTACCTTTATTTGTACAAAGACGGCAGTCCCCGCCCACTTTTGCAGAAAGTACTCGTAGCAATCGTATACAACTCACCGATTTCTTCCTCATTTTAATAACGACTTTCTCAAAGACATCTTGACATCAATGCCGCATCGACGTCTGCTCTTCTCTCGGTGCGACTCTCAATAAACCCTCAACTGAAAACAAAAGTGCTGATTCTGGCCGCTTCCCTCGCTTACGGCCATACCGTTCCGACTGCGCCCGATCTCGTCTGATCTCGGAAGCTAAGCGGGGCCGGGCTTGGTCAGTACTTGGTTGGGAGACTGCCTGGGAATACCAAGTGCCGTAAGCTTTTTCTTAGTTTCACCTTATCCAGAGGGCCCTGCGTCTTGCCACGAATGTAAAGATGTCACTACCCTTTCATTTCACAAATTACCTTTATTTGTACAAAGACGGCAGTCCCCGCCCACTTTTGCAGAAAGTACTCGTAGCAATCGTATACAACTCACCGATTTCTTCCTCATTTTAATAACGACTTTCTCAAAGACATCTTGACATCAATGCCGCATCGACGTCTGCTCTTCTCTCGGTGCGACTCTCAATAAACCCTCAACTGAAAACAAAAGTGCTGATTCTGGCCGCTTCCCTCGCTTACGGCCATACCGTTCCGACTGCGCCCGATCTCGTCTGATCTCGGAAGCTAAGCGGGGCCGGGCTTGGTCAGTACTTGGTTGGGAGACTGCCTGGGAATACCAAGTGCCGTAAGCTTTTTCTTAGTTTCACCTTATCCAGAGGGCCCTGCGTCTTGCCACGAATGTAAAGATGTCACTACCCTTTCATTTCACAAATTACCTTTATTTGTACAAAGACGGCAGTCCCCGCCCACTTTTGCAGAAAGTACTCGTAGCAATCGTATACAACTCACCGATTTCTTCCTCATTTTAATAACGACTTTCTCAAAGACATCTTGACATCAATGCCGCATCGACGTCTGCTCTTCTCTCGGTGCGACTCTCAATAAACCCTCAACTGAAAACAAAAGTGCTGATTCTGGCCGCTTCCCTCGCTTACGGCCATACCGTTCCGACTGCGCCCGATCTCGTCTGATCTCGGAAGCTAAGCGGGGCCGGGCTTGGTCAGTACTTGGTTGGGAGACTGCCTGGGAATACCAAGTGCCGTAAGCTTTTTCTTAGTTTCACCTTATCCAGAGGGCCCTGCGTCTTGCCACGAATGTAAAGATGTCACTACCCTTTCATTTCACAAATTACCTTTATTTGTACAAAGACGGCAGTCCCCGCCCACTTTTGCAGAAAGTACTCGTAGCAATCGTATACAACTCACCGATTTCTTCCTCATTTTAATAACGACTTTCTCAAAGACATCTTGACATCAATGCCGCATCGACGTCTGCTCTTCTCTCGGTGCGACTCTCAATAAACCCTCAACTGAAAACAAAAGTGCTGATTCTGGCCGCTTCCCTCGCTTACGGCCATACCGTTCCGACTGCGCCCGATCTCGTCTGATCTCGGAAGCTAAGCGGGGCCGGGCTTGGTCAGTACTTGGTTGGGAGACTGCCTGGGAATACCAAGTGCCGTAAGCTTTTTCTTAGTTTCACCTTATCCAGAGGGCCCTGCGTCTTGCCACGAATGTAAAGATGTCACTACCCTTTCATTTCACAAATTACCTTTATTTGTACAAAGACGGCAGTCCCCGCCCACTTTTGCAGAAAGTACTCGTAGCAATCGTATACAACTCACCGATTTCTTCCTCATTTTAATAACGACTTTCTCAAAGACATCTTGACATCAATGCCGCATCGACGTCTGCTCTTCTCTCGGTGCGACTCTCAATAAACCCTCAACTGAAAACAAAAGTGCTGATTCTGGCCGCTTCCCTCGCTTACGGCCATACCGTTCCGACTGCGCCCGATCTCGTCTGATCTCGGAAGCTAAGCGGGGCCGGGCTTGGTCAGTACTTGGTTGGGAGACTGCCTGGGAATACCAAGTGCCGTAAGCTTTTTCTTAGTTTCACCTTATCCAGAGGGCCCTGCGTCTTGCCACGAATGTAAAGATGTCACTACCCTTTCATTTCACAAATTACCTTTATTTGTACAAAGACGGCAGTCCCCGCCCACTTTTGCAGAAAGTACTCGTAGCAATCGTATACAACTCACCGATTTCTTCCTCATTTTAATAACGACTTTCTCAAAGACATCTTGACATCAATGCCGCATCGACGTCTGCTCTTCTCTCGGTGCGACTCTCAATAAACCCTCAACTGAAAACAAAAGTGCTGATTCTGGCCGCTTCCCTCGCTTACGGCCATACCGTTCCGACTGCGCCCGATCTCGTCTGATCTCGGAAGCTAAGCGGGGCCGGGCTTGGTCAGTACTTGGTTGGGAGACTGCCTGGGAATACCAAGTGCCGTAAGCTTTTTCTTAGTTTCACCTTATCCAGAGGGCCCTGCGTCTTGCCACGAATGTAAAGATGTCACTACCCTTTCATTTCACAAATTACCTTTATTTGTACAAAGACGGCAGTCCCCGCCCACTTTTGCAGAAAGTACTCGTAGCAATCGTATACAACTCACCGATTTCTTCCTCATTTTAATAACGACTTTCTCAAAGACATCTTGACATCAATGCCGCATCGACGTCTGCTCTTCTCTCGGTGCGACTCTCAATAAACCCTCAACTGAAAACAAAAGTGCTGATTCTGGCCGCTTCCCTCGCTTACGGCCATACCGTTCCGACTGCGCCCGATCTCGTCTGATCTCGGAAGCTAAGCGGGGCCGGGCTTGGTCAGTACTTGGTTGGGAGACTGCCTGGGAATACCAAGTGCCGTAAGCTTTTTCTTAGTTTCACCTTATCCAGAGGGCCCTGCGTCTTGCCACGAATGTAAAGATGTCACTACCCTTTCATTTCACAAATTACCTTTATTTGTACAAAGACGGCAGTCCCCGCCCACTTTTGCAGAAAGTACTCGTAGCAATCGTATACAACTCACCGATTTCTTCCTCATTTTAATAACGACTTTCTCAAAGACATCTTGACATCAATGCCGCATCGACGTCTGCTCTTCTCTCGGTGCGACTCTCAATAAACCCTCAACTGAAAACAAAAGTGCTGATTCTGGCCGCTTCCCTCGCTTACGGCCATACCGTTCCGACTGCGCCCGATCTCGTCTGATCTCGGAAGCTAAGCGGAGCCGGGCTTGGTCAGTACTTGGTTGGGAGGCTGCCTGGGAATACCAAGTGCCGTAAGCTTTTTCTTAGTTTCACCTTTTCCAGAGGGCCCTGCGTCTTGCCACGAATGTAAAGATGTCACTACCCTTTCATTTCACAAATTACCTTTATTTGTACAAAGACGGCAGTCCCCGCCCACTTTTGCAGAAAGTACTCGTAGCAATCGTATACAACTCACCGATTTCTTCCTCATTTTAATAACGACTTTCTCAAAGACATCTTGACATCAATGCCGCATCGACGTCTGCTCTTCTCTCGGTGCGACTCTCAATAAACCCTCAACTGAAAACAAAAGTGCTGATTCTGGCCGCTTCCCTCGCTTACGGCCATACCGTTCCACCTGCGCCCGATCTCGTCTGATCTCGGAAGCTAAGCGGGGCCGGGCTTGGTCAGTACTTGGTTGGGAGACTGCCTGGGAATACCAAGTGCCGTAAGCTTTTTCTTAGTTTCACCTTATCCAGAGGGCCCTGCGTCTTGCCACGAATGTAAAGATGTCACTACCCTTTCATTTCACAAATTACCTTTATTTGTACAAAGACGGCAGTCCCCGCCCACTTTTGCAGAAAGTACTCGTAGCAATCGTATACAACTCACCGATTTCTTCCTCATTTTAATAACGACTTTCTCAAAGACATCTTGACATCAATGCCGCATCGACGTCTGCTCTTCTCTCGGTGCGACTCTCAATAAACCCTCAACTGAAAACAAAAGTGCTGATTCTGGCCGCTTCCCTCGCTTACGGCCATACCGTTCCGACTGCGCCCGATCTCGTCTGATCTCGGAAGCTAAGCGGGGCCGGGCTTGGTCAGTACTTGGTTGGGAGGCTGCCTGGGAATACCAAGTGCCGTAAGCTTTTTCTTAGTTTCACCTTATCCAGAGGGCCCTGCGTCTTGCCACGAATGTAAAGATGTCACTACCCTTTCATTTCACAAATTACCTTTATTTGTACAAAGACGGCAGTCCCCGCCCACTTTTGCAGAAAGTACTCGTAGCAATCGTATACAACTCACCGATTTCTTCCTCATTTTAATAACGACTTTCTCAAAGACATCTTGACATCAATGCCGCATCGACGTCTGCTCTTCTCTCGGTGCGACTCTCAATAAACCCTCAACTGAAAACAAAAGTGCTGATTCTGGCCGCTTCCCTCGCTTACGGCCATACCGTTCCGACTGCGCCCGATCTCGTCTGATCTCGGAAGCTAAGCGGGGCCGGGCTTGGTCAGTATTTGGTTGGGAGACTGCCTGGGAATACCAAGTGCCGTAAGCTTTTTCTTAGTTTCACCTTATCCAGAGGGCCCTGCGTCTTGCCACGAATGTAAAGATGTCACTACCCTTTCATTTCACAAATTACCTTTATTTGTACAAAGACGGCAGTCCCCGCCCACTTTTGCAGAAAGTACTCGTAGCAATCGTATACAACTCACCGATTTCTTCCTCATTTTAATAACGACTTTCTCAAAGACATCTTGACATCAATGCCGCATCGACGTCTGCTCTTCTCTCGGTGCGACTCTCAATAAACCCTCAACTGAAAACAAAAGTGCTGATTCTGGCCGCTTCCCTCGCTTACGGCCATACCGTTCCGACTGCGCCCGATCTCGTCTGATCTCGGAAGCTAAGCGGGGCCGGGCTTGGTCAGTACTTGGTTGGGAGGCTGCCTGGGAATACCAAGTGCCGTAAGCTTTTTCTTAGTTTCACCTTATCCAGAGGGCCCTGCGTCTTGCCACGAATGTAAAGATGTCACTACCCTTTCATTTCACAAATTACCTTTATTTGTACAAAGACGGCAGTCCCCGCCCACTTTTGCAGAAAGTACTCGTAGCAATCGTATACAACTCACCGATTTCTTCCTCATTTTAATAACGACTTTCTCAAAGACATCTTGACATCAATGCCGCATCGACGTCTGCTCTTCTCTCGGTGCGACTCTCAATAAACCCTCAACTGAAAACAAAAGTGCTGATTCTGGCCGCTTCCCTCGCTTACGGCCATACCGTTCCGACTGCGCCCGATCTCGTCTGATCTCGGAAGCTAAGCGGGGCCGGGCTTGGTCAGTACTTGGTTGGGAGACTGCCTGGGAATACCAAGTGCCGTAAGCTTTTTCTTAGTTTCACCTTATCCAGAGGGCCCTGCGTCTTGCCACGAATGTAAAGATGTCACTACCCTTTCATTTCACAAATTACCTTTATTTGTACAAAGACGGCAGTCCCCGCCCACTTTTGCAGAAAGTACTCGTAGCAATCGTATACAACTCACCGATTTCTTCCTCATTTTAATAACGACTTTCTCAAAGACATCTTGACATCAATGCCGCATCGACGTCTGCTCTTCTCTCGGTGCGACTCTCAATAAACCCTCAACTGAAAACAAAAGTGCTGATTCTGGCCGCTTCCCTCGCTTACGGCCATACCGTTCCGACTGCGCATGATCGTGCCTGATCCTGCGCGGCTCAGTGTGTGTGTGGTGGTGCGTGTGTGTGGTGGTGCTTTTTTTTGCCTTTGCAGTTCACTTGGTTTTCCGTTTCTTTCTCCGTTTTATTTCATAATTGTTTTGGTTTAGTTTTGCCTTGGTTAGCCTCCCCTCTCCCTGGCTGCTTCGTTGCGCCGGAGGGGGAGGCTTGTCACTCGTTTTGTGTGTCTTTTTTTGCATTTATTTCTGTTCGTTTGGTTTCCTTTGCGCGGTGCGCGTTTACTTCCGGGTTTGTCAATTAGGCTTTTTTTCGTTTATTTCAGCGTTTCTTCAGTTTCTTTTTGTGCTGGTTCTGTTTTCCCTCTCCCTGGCCTCATTTTGGGCCGGGGGGGAGGCTTGTCACCCTTTATTTCGCCCCTGATTTGTGTTTTGTTTTCGCCCTCCGTTTCTGTGCGCGTTTTTCATCCGTTGTAGTTTGCTCTGGTTTATCTTGTTTTTGGATCACTGTTCCTTTTCTTTTCTGTCCCAGTTCGTTTCCCCTCTCCCTGGCCGTTTTATTGTGCTAGGGAGAGAGGCTTGTCATTCGATTTTTTTCGCCGGT
Organism: Paramormyrops kingsleyae; assembly: GCF_048594095.1. NCBI lineage: Eukaryota > Metazoa > Chordata > Actinopteri > Osteoglossiformes > Mormyridae > Paramormyrops > Paramormyrops kingsleyae. The sequence continues at coordinate 45,888,581 of NC_132800.1, read as the reverse complement.
CTTGTGTTTTGTTTTCCACTTCCGTGTTTTGCGCGTTTATTATTTACCGGCTTTTCTTTTTCCCCCTTGATTGCTGGTTTGTTTTGTCCCCCGGGCTCCCTTATTGGTTGCCCCCCCTCCTCCCCTTCATTGTTTGATCATGGCTGCTCAGCCGCAGCCATCCACGTCGCGTGCAGCCGCGGCTGCACAGGCGTTCGGTGTTGATGATGGTGATGACGTGTCGCGTGCAGCCGCGGCTGCACGGGCGCTGGATTCTGACAAGGTTTATTCTCTGGATGATTTTGGTAGGGTGGAAATGGAGGTAGATATGGCGGTGGAGCCGCCTGGTCTGGGTGACCAGGGGCCCGGTGAGTGGGTGAAGGTTGTTTCTCGTAAGAGGGCGGCGGCGGCGGCGACGGCTTCCGGGTCGGGAGCGGTGCCCGCTAAGGTGAGCGGCGGGGCCGGTGATGGTGCTGGTGCGGGGGTCGGCGGTGCCATCTCTCCGCCTGACAGCTATGCTGGGAGGGTGGCTCAGGCCGGTCGGGCGCAGCGGGCGGGTGCAGGTGTGCGCGTGGGCACGGGGGTGCGTGCGGGTGTCCTGCGCCAGGGTGCGGCGCCACGAGGCGCCTGGGACGAGGGCCCTGCCCCAAAGGGGCCTTATACTAAGGAGGCCACTGCCTCCGTAGACTTGAGTGCGTTTGACAGCGTGCCTTTGCTGGAGGTGGCGAAGGCGATATTGTTGTTGGTGCCGAAGGACGCCCTGCTGGCCGTGTGCCCGGCCCCTAACGTGGCAGTGGAGGTTACCTTCACCGCCCCCGAATACATCGAGCTCATTGAGGGCGGCCTCACCGTACAGGGCAAGCTCTGCCCGGTCAGACGCCTCTGTCAGGCGGAGCGCGTGGTCTCCTTTCTGCACCTGCCTGCGTATGTGCCCGATCAGGTCATTCTCGATCGCCTTGCGGCATGGGGAGTGGAGCCCATCCTCCCGGTGCGCCGTCGGCTCCTGCCCGGCACTCAAGTCACTGACGGCACCCGCTGCGTCAGGGTGCGTTTCCCGGCCGGCGTGGTGTCCTTGCCCTACAGTGCCCGATTTGATACGGCCGAAGGGCCCCGCTACATTCGGGTCGCCCATGACAATCAGATCCGCCTCTGTCGGATGTGCCTCCAGCCGGGGCACGTGGTGGCCCAGTGCCCCCAGTACGTGTGCCGTGTCTGCGGGCTGCAGGGGCACTACGCCCGTGACTGTGTTGCCGCCCGCTGTGCTGGCTGCCGCAAGGCCGCCGCCCTGTGCACCTGCCCTGGTGCCCCTGGTCGGGACGGGCCGGCCTCCGCTGCCGGGGACGGGGTTGACCCTGGCTCTCACGCTGGGGGGGAAGAGGGGGTGTCTCTCCTTCCGCCCCAGGACCCCAGTAATGCTGCCGCCATCGCCATGCCTTTGACACCCCCTGTGGCTGCTGCCGCTGACTGCCTGGATTCCAGCATGACTGGCCACCTCCCTGCTCCTGTGGCTGGCCCGAGGGGAGAGGTGAGTGGGGGTCCCGTCATGGGGGTGGACGCTGTGCCCTTTGGGGGGGCCGGAGACCCCCCGGCCGCACAGGACCTCCTTGGGGCGTCGGGCGTTGAGGACATGGAGCTGCCCTCCGGAGCTGCGGTCCCTGTGGAGCTGCCAGTGCCCTTGCCTGTCTCCCAGTCCCTGTTTTCGGAGCCCCCGCCCGCCCCGCCCTCGTCTCTCACCCCGTCCCTTCCCGCAGCTCCGGCCGCGGGTGAAGTGCGCCCGGCGTCCCGGATGGCCGGGGGTGAGACTGTGGATGGCCCCCCTCCCCCAGCCCCCGCTCCCTCTTCCCCCTCCCCTCCGCCTCCATCTGCCGAGCCCCTGGCGTCGCCCTGGTCCGGCATTCCCCCCTTCGGCACTGATACCCTGCGTCAGCTCGATGCCCTGGACCCGGACCCCTTCGTCGCCCCGCGGTCCCAGACGGGTGCGGGCAAGGCCCCCGTGAATAAGCCTGGCAAGGCCAAGAACAAGCTCCGTTTTTGCATGGGGTCTAGGTCCGGGGCGTCCCATCAGCCCCCTCTGCCGGGCCTAGCCAACACTCTGCGGCGCCAGGAGGAGCGGCGGCAGTCGGCGGTGGCGGCCCTGGCGGCCATGCGTGCTGCGAGCCCGGGTCATGACGACAGCGGCGACACGGACTGATGCTTCATCGCCACACCCCCTTCATTGACTCATGTCTTCCTTTGGTTGTGTTGTCTTTCCGTGTGTATTGCTTTTCTGCTGCCCTGGTTTTGTTTTTGGTTTCTGTTTACATTATCCCGCCACCGTGTCCGTGTCGCCTTCTGCCCCTGCTATCGCCGCTGTCGTCCCCGCTTCGCCCCGTCCCCTAGGTCCCGTGCGTTTTAATTGATTGCTCGTGTTTTATTGTGTTTTTTTTACGGCCCGCCTATTTATTGTATTTATGGTTCTTTTTATGGTTTCTTTTATTGTTCTTATTGTGTTGCTTGTCCCTTTTACCTGTGTGTTTCCCGCGACATCGCTCCACCATCCGGGTGGGTTAGTGGGGTGGTTGTCTGGGTGGGCCTGTTCGGCTGGGAGCGTCCCGCTTTTATCTGGGTATGTGTGGCTTTTACCTCCTGTGCCGGTGTCTTGTCTGTGTGATGTGTCCCCTGCCTGGTGCCTAACAGAGACTCTTTTATCCCAATGACACTGACTCTGACCTCCCTCAATGCCCGGGGGCTGCGCTCCTGGGCTAAGGCCCAGGCAGTTTTAACTTCGTGTTGTGACTCGTCCGTTGTGTGTTTGCAAGAGACTGGGTGGGATGGGCCTTTTATTGATAGAGTGCGGGACGCATGGTCGGGCGATGTCTTCTTCTCCACCGCCTCCGTCGGGCCAGGTGTCGTCGGTTGGGGTGTCGCGCTGCTCTGTCGCCGCCCGCGTGTCCAGTCGGCATCCCTGCTGTACTCGGACAGGGAGGGCAAGTGTCTGGCTGTCGGGCTCTGTCTGGAGGGGGGTTTCGCCTGCACCGTCGTGGTCGTGCACGCGCCCAATGACGGGGCCCGGTGTGCCTCCTTCTTCGACCGCCTGGCTGCCCGTGTGGCGCGGTGGCCCTGTCCTCTCGTGGTCGGGGACTTCAACATCTCCCTCTCTCGCCTGGACGTGCGGAGGGGGGCAGTCGTGCGGGCCGATGCGGGGCGAGCAGCTCTCCTCCGCTTGATGCGTGCCTGTCATCTCACGGACCTGTGGAGGGATCGCAACCCTGACCGTCGTGTCCTTTCCAGGACGCAGCGTGTCCGGGGCGTGATGCACGGCAGCAGGCTGGACTACGCTCTGGTGTCCCCTGCTGTCGCTGCCCGTGTCCGTACGGTGTGCTATCGGGAGTGTCTCGTGAGCGATCACGACTACTTCCTCTGCACGCTTGACTCTGGGGTGGTGCAGCGCGGGCGGGGCACGTGGATTCTCAACCCCTCCCTCTTAAGCGATGGTACCGTTACTGCTAAGGTGAGCTTCGCATTGTGGACTGGGGTGCGGTCGCCCCTGTTCTCCCTCGACATTCAGGCGGGGTGGGAATTGTTAAAGCGGGAGGTGGCGGCCGTTTTGCAGGCTGCCGGGAAGGCCGCAGCCGGACGCTTTCGGCAGACGGAGCGCGCCTTGCTGCGTGATCTCCAGCTGGAACTGCTGGCGCTCGAGCAGGATGCAGGGGACCCCGTGCGGGTCTCGGCCCTGCAGGATGAGCTGGCTCTCCTCTCTGAGCGGAGGCACGCCGGGGCGGCGTTGCGGAGCGGGGTGCGTTTCGTCGCCCCTGGTGAGCTCTCTCCTCGCTATTTCAGGGCGCTGGAGGAGTCCCGGGGGGCTGCGAGGCTGCTCCGTTCGGTGCGCTGCCCGGACGGCCAGTTGGTGTCCGACGCACCCGGTGTCCTGCGCGTCGTGCGGGACTACTGGGCCGCTATGTTCACCAGCGAGCGCATCGATCTGGACGCCCTCTCCCCCCTCACGGGGCTGATTGAGGCGCGCCTCTCGCCCGAGAGCGTCGCCCTGTGTGACGCCCCCTTGTCCTGTGATGAGATCGGGGCAGCCATTGACCGGCTCCGGCCGCGAAAGTGTCCCGGCTCCGACGGCCTCACGGCAGACTTTTACAGGGTCTTTAAGGGGGAGCTGGTGCCCATCTTGCAGGCCCTTTATAGTGACGTCCTCGCCCGCGGTGAGATGCACGGCACCATCCGGCTGGGTTTGATTAAGATGCTCTTTAAGCATACGGGAGACAGGGGGGAGCTGGCTAATTACAGGCCCCTCACCATGCTCAACACCGATTACAAGGTGTTGGCCTCGGTCTTGGCCTCCCGGCTCAGTCGGGTGCTGCCGTCCCTCATCCGCACCACCCAGACGTACGGGGTGACGGGCCGCACCATCCTGGACACTGTCCGGGATGTGCAGGCGGCGGTGGGTTTCATGGAGACGGCGGGTTCGCCCGGTTACTTGGTGAAGCTCGACTTCGCCAAGGCCTTTGACAGGGTCGAGCACGCCTACCTCCAGCGTGTGATGGAGGTCTTCGGCTTCGGCCCGGGCTTCCTGGCCTGGACGCGCCTCTTGTGCGCCTCCGCCATGACCGCGGTCGCCTGTAACGGCTACGTCACTGCGCCCTTCCGCATGACGCGTTCGGTGCGGCAGGGCTGCCCCCTGTCGGCCGCCTTGTACACCTTGGCGGTCGAGCCCCTCGGCCTCCTGGTGGCCGCCTCTCGTGGCATTGCTAGGGTGCCCATCGGCCCGACATGCTTCGCTCCGCCGGTCTTTCAGTACGCTGATGACACCACCCTGCTCGTGCCCGACGGGGCCAGCGTGGGGGCTGCGTTACGCAGCGTGCAGCAGTACTGTGACATCACTGGGGCCAGGGTCAACCTGCAGAAGTCGGTGTACCTGCGGCTCGGTTCGGCCGGGCCTCTGCCCGCTGAGCTGGGGCTGACTGAGGCCGAGGGGGACGTGCGCCTCCTGGGCGTTCTGCTCGGGAGGAGTGCGGCCGATGCGACGGGGAGGATGTGGGACGATCTGACGGGTGGTGTGGAGCGGCGGCTGGCCGGGTGGTCGGGCCGTCTCCTCTCGCTGCAGCAGAAGGTGTTCCTGTTGAACGCAATGGTGTTGTCTGTGCTGTGGTTTCACCTGAGCGTCACTCACATGCCCCACGGACATTACGCCAGGCTGCGGAAGGCCGTCCTGCGCTTCCTCTGGGGGGGGGGCAGAGTCCTGGTGGCTTACGCTACCTTGATTGGCCCCCCTGCCGAGGGTGGCCTGGGCCTCCTGGACCCTCTGGTCCAGTCGAAGGCCCTGTGTGTCCGGATGTTGCAGGCCTTCCTGGACGAGAGCCGCCCCTCCCTGTGGAAGGTGGTGCTCTCGCTCCGGCTGGGACAGTGTGCGGGGAGGGAGCTGGCCGAGGACGCTCTTTGGATGCGTCTCCGGCCCGGCATGGTGCGTGGCATCCCCTCCTTCTACGCACACCTCCTCTTGGCGTGGGCTGAGTTCCAGGAGCACACTGTCGTGGTGCCTGAGGGGCGGCAGCTTCTGCTTCGGCAGCCGCTGCTGCTCAATCCGCGCGTCCTCTCCGGGGGGCGGCCCCTCGAGTTCCGGCACTGGTGGGAGGCTGGGGTGCGTCAGGTGCGAGACCTCTTTTATGAGGTGCGCCCTGGCTTCCTGCCTCCCGCGGCCGTCTATGACCAGGTTGAGGCTGTGGCCGAGAGGGCCTCCAGGGTCACTGTTGCCAGGCAGTGTCTGGCGGCGAGGGCTGCCCTCCCTGCTGCGTGGGTGCGTGACATTGAGCGGGCCGGCGGCCCCCGGGATGTGGCCCCCCGTTTCCCCGCGGTGTATGTGAGGCGGCTGTCCGGGTCCCTCGCCCCTTTGGGGGCGTGTGTGACCCGTGACTTTGCCCGCCTCTACAGGCAGCGTGCTTTTGTTACCCCGGTGGCGCAGGCCTTTTGGAGCGCTCGCTTCCCCGCCCTGGGGCCTGACCTGTTGTGGGGGAACGTGCTGGTCTGCCCGGCGGACCCTGCCTTGGCCCTTTTCGACTTCAGACAGCGGCACAACGCCCTATGGTCAATGTCGTGGCTTCATAGACTGGGCTTCGCCGCGTCTCCGCTCTGCCCAGTGTGCCGGGATGTGGAGGAGGGCCTTACGCACATGTTCTTTGGCTGTTCACAGTTAGCTGATTTCATTGTGTGGGCTCTGGAGGTGGTGGACAGGATAGCCGGGGCGGTGGGGCCCGTGCCTGTTTTTACTGAGGCGGGGTGGCAGGTCATGTTCCTGTTTGGTGTCCCCAAGGTCCACCCCGCCAGCACCTTTCTTAACTTGTTTTTAGCAGTCGCTAAATATGTTGTTTGGTTGCGGCGCAACAAGGCCCGCTATGAGCGCGTGGTTTTAGATCCTGTTTTAATGTGCCGCTATCGGCTGCGACTGGTTTTATCTAAGGTGTTTTTATTGTCTGCCGGGCCTCATGACATGCCCCGGTTCTTAAGTGATTATGTGCACCGGGTTCCTTTTGTGTCTGTTGTGGGTGGGCGGTTGGTTTGGGATGTGTTTTGAGGGTGGGCTGCTTGTTTTCTCTTGTTTTTCTGTTTTGGGTGGGTTGCTTGGGTTGTTTTTCTTGGGTTTGTCTGTGTGGGTGGGTCGTGTGCTGCTTGTTGTCCGTCTTCTGTGTTGTTCGATGTTGGGGCTGTTGCTCCTTTTAATTGGCATTTTAGTGATTGGCTTTTATTGCTTGTGCTTTGTTTTTCTTTTTATTAAACTGCATACCTGCATGATGAGGACTGCTGCACCCTGTGAGTAGGGGTCTTGGAGCGCGGGCTTGCCCCGTTCCCTGGCCCCTCTCCCTGTACCGCCCCCCCTGCTGTGGTGTATGTGTGGCACTGTCGTTCTGAGTGGTTTAATAAAAAAAAAAAAAAAAAACTGCGCCCGATCTCGTCTGATCTCGGAAGCTAAGCGGGGCCGGGCTTGGTCAGTACTTGGTTGGGAGACTGCCTGGGAATACCAAGTGCCGTAAGCTTTTTCTTAGTTTCACCTTATCCAGAGGGCCCTGCGTCTTGCCACGAATGTAAAGATGTCACTACCCTTTCATTTCACAAATTACCTTTATTTGTACAAAGACGGCAGTCCCCGCCCACTTTTGCAGAAAGTACTCGTAGCAATCGTATACAACTCACCGATTTCTTCCTCATTTTAATAACGACTTTCTCAAAGACATCTTGACATCAATGCCGCATCGACGTCTGCTCTTCTCTCGGTGCGACTCTCAATAAACCCTCAACTGAAAACAAAAGTGCTGATTCTGGCCGCTTCCCTCGCTTACGGCCATACCGTTCCGACTGCGCCCGATCTCGTCTGATCTCGGAAGCTAAGCGGGGCCGGGCTTGGTCAGTACTTGGTTGGGAGACTGCCTGGGAATACCAAGTGCCGTAAGCTTTTTCTTAGTTTCACCTTATCCAGAGGGCCCTGCGTCTTGCCACGAATGTAAAGATGTCACTACCCTTTCATTTCACAAATTACCTTTATTTGTACAAAGACGGCAGTCCCCGCCCACTTTTGCAGAAAGTACTCGTAGCAATCGTATACAACTCACCGATTTCTTCCTCATTTTAATAACGACTTTCTCAAAGACATCTTGACATCAATGCCGCATCGACGTCTGCTCTTCTCTCGGTGCGACTCTCAATAAACCCTCAACTGAAAACAAAAGTGCTGATTCTGGCCGCTTCCCTCGCTTACGGCCATACCGTTCCGACTGCGCCCGATCTCGTCTGATCTCGGAAGCTAAGCGGGGCCGGGCTTGGTCAGTACTTGGTTGGGAGACTGCCTGGGAATACCAAGTGCCGTAAGCTTTTTCTTAGTTTCACCTTATCCAGAGGGCCCTGCGTCTTGCCACGAATGTAAAGATGTCACTACCCTTTCATTTCACAAATTACCTTTATTTGTACAAAGACGGCAGTCCCCGCCCACTTTTGCAGAAAGTACTCGTAGCAATCGTATACAACTCACCGATTTCTTCCTCATTTTAATAACGACTTTCTCAAAGACATCTTGACATCAATGCCGCATCGACGTCTGCTCTTCTCTCGGTGCGACTCTCAATAAACCCTCAACTGAAAACAAAAGTGCTGAATCTGGCCGCTTCCCTCGCTTACGGCCATACCGTTCCGACTGCGCCCGATCTCGTCTGATCTCGGAAGCTAAGCGGGGCCGGGCTTGGTCAGTACTTGGTTGGGAGACTGCCTGGGAATACCAAGTGCCGTAAGCTTTTTCTTAGTTTCACCTTATCCAGAGGGCCCTGCGTCTTGCCACGAATGTAAAGATGTCACTACCCTTTCATTTCACAAATTACCTTTATTTGTACAAAGACGGCAGTCCCCGCCCACTTTTGCAGAAAGTACTCGTAGCAATCGTATACAACTCACCGATTTCTTCCTCATTTTAATAACGACTTTCTCAAAGACATCTTGACATCAATGCCGCATCGACGTCTGCTCTTCTCTCGGTGCGACTCTCAATAAACCCTCAACTGAAAACAAAAGTGCTGATTCTGGCCGCTTCCCTCGCTTACGGCCATACCGTTCCGACTGCGCCCGATCTCGTCTGATCTCGGAAGCTAAGCGGGGCCGGGCTTGGTCAGTACTTGGTTGGGAGACTGCCTGGGAATACCAAGTGCCGTAAGCTTTTTCTTAGTTTCACCTTATCCAGAGGGCCCTGCGTCTTGCCACGAATGTAAAGATGTCACTACCCTTTCATTTCACAAATTACCTTTATTTGTACAAAGACGGCAGTCCCCGCCCACTTTTGCAGAAAGTACTCGTAGCAATCGTATACAACTCACCGATTTCTTCCTCATTTTAATAACGACTTTCTCAAAGACATCTTGACATCAATGCCGCATCGACGTCTGCTCTTCTCTCGGTGCGACTCTCAATAAACCCTCAACTGAAAACAAAAGTGCTGATTCTGGCCGCTTCCCTCGCTTACGGCCATACCGTTCCGACTGCGCCCGATCTCGTCTGATCTCGGAAGCGAAGCGGAGCCGGGCTTGGTCAGTACTTGGTTGGGAGGCTGCCTGGGAATACCAAGTGCCGTAAGCTTTTTCTTAGTTTCACCTTTTCCAGAGGGCCCTGCGTCTTGCCACGAATGTAAAGATGTCACTACCCTTTCATTTCACAAATTACCTTTATTTGTACAAAGACGGCAGTCCCCGCCCACTTTTGCAGAAAGTACTCGTAGCAATCGTATACAACTCACCGATTTCTTCCTCATTTTAATAACGACTTTCTCAAAGACATCTTGACATCAATGCCGCATCGACGTCTGCTCTTCTCTCGGTGCGACTCTCAATAAACCCTCAACTGAAAACAAAAGTGCTGATTCTGGTCGCTTCCCTCGCTTACGGCCATACCGTTCCACCTGCGCCCGATCTCGTCTGATCTCGGAAGCTAAGCGGGGCCGGGCTTGGTCAGTACTTGGTTGGGAGACTGCCTGGGAATACCAAGTGCCGTAAGCTTTTTCTTAGTTTCACCTTATCCAGAGGGCCCTGCGTCTTGCCACGAATGTAAAGATGTCACTACCCTTTCATTTCACAAATTACCTTTATTTGTACAAAGACGGCAGTCCCCGCCCACTTTTGCAGAAAGTACTCGTAGCAATCGTATACAACTCACCGATTTCTTCCTCATTTTAATAACGACTTTCTCAAAGACATCTTGACATCAATGCCGCATCGACGTCTGCTCTTCTCTCGGTGCGACTCTCAATAAACCCTCAACTGAAAACAAAAGTGCTGATTCTGGCCGCTTCCCTCGCTTACGGCCATACCGTTCCGACTGCGCCCGATCTCGTCTGATCTCGGAAGCTAAGCGGGGCCGGGCTTGGTCAGTACTTGGTTGGGAGGCTGCCTGGGAATACCAAGTGCCGTAAGCTTTTTCTTAGTTTCACCTTATCCAGAGGGCCCTGCGTCTTGCCACGAATGTAAAGATGTCACTACCCTTTCATTTCACAAATTACCTTTATTTGTACAAAGACGGCAGTCCCCGCCCACTTTTGCAGAAAGTACTCGTAGCAATCGTATACAACTCACCGATTTCTTCCTCATTTTAATAACGACTTTCTCAAAGACATCTTGACATCAATGCCGCATCGACGTCTGCTCTTCTCTCGGTGCGACTCTCAATAAACCCTCAACTGAAAACAAAAGTGCTGATTCTGGCCGCTTCCCTCGCTTACGGCCATACCGTTCCGACTGCGCCCGATCTCGTCTGATCTCGGAAGCTAAGCGGGGCCGGGCTTGGTCAGTACTTGGTTGGGAGACTGCCTGGGAATACCAAGTGCCGTAAGCTTTTTCTTAGTTTCACCTTATCCAGAGGGCCCTGCGTCTTGCCACGAATGTAAAGATGTCACTACCCTTTCATTTCACAAATTACCTTTATTTGTACAAAGACGGCAGTCCCCGCCCACTTTTGCAGAAAGTACTCGTAGCAATCGTATACAACTCACCGATTTCTTCCTCATTTTAATAACGACTTTCTCAAAGACATCTTGACATCAATGCCGCATCGACGTCTGCTCTTCTCTCGGTGCGACTCTCAATAAACCCTCAACTGAAAACAAAAGTGCTGATTCTGGCCGCTTCCCTCGCTTACGGCCATACCGTTCCGACTGCGCCCGATCTCGTCTGATCTCGGAAGCTAAGCGGGGCCGGGCTTGGTCAGTACTTGGTTGGGAGGCTGCCTGGGAATACCAAGTGCCGTAAGCTTTTTCTTAGTTTCACCTTATCCAGAGGGCCCTGCGTCTTGCCACGAATGTAAAGATGTCACTACCCTTTCATTTCACAAATTACCTTTATTTGTACAAAGACGGCAGTCCCCGCCCACTTTTGCAGAAAGTACTCGTAGCAATCGTATACAACTCACCGATTTCTTCCTCATTTTAATAACGACTTTCTCAAAGACATCTTGACATCAATGCCGCATCGACGTCTGCTCTTCTCTCGGTGCGACTCTCAATAAACCCTCAACTGAAAACAAAAGTGCTGATTCTGGCCGCTTCCCTCGCTTACGGCCATACCGTTCCGACTGCGCCCGATCTCGTCTGATCTCGGAAGCTAAGCGGGGCCGGGCTTGGTCAGTACTTGGTTGGGAGGCTGCCTGGGAATACCAAGTGCCGTAAGCTTTTTCTTAGTTTCACCTTATCCAGAGGGCCCTGCGTCTTGCCACGAATGTAAAGATGTCACTACCCTTTCATTTCACAAATTACCTTTATTTGTACAAAGACGGCAGTCCCCGCCCACTTTTGCAGAAAGTACTCGTAGCAATCGTATACAACTCACCGATTTCTTCCTCATTTTAATAACGACTTTCTCAAAGACATCTTGACATCAATGCTGCATCGACGTCTGCTCTTCTCTCGGTGCGACTCTCAATAAACCCTCAACTGAAAACAAAAGTGCTGATTCTGGCCGCTTCCCTCGCTTACGGCCATACCGTTCCGACTGCGCCCGATCTCGTCTGATCTCGGAAGCTAAGCGGGGCCGGGCTTGGTCAGTACTTGGTTGGGAGGCTGCCTGGGAATACCAAGTGCCGTAAGCTTTTTCTTAGTTTCACCTTATCCAGAGGGCCCTGCGTCTTGCCACGAATGTAAAGATGTCACTACCCTTTCATTTCACAAATTACCTTTATTTGTACAAAGACGGCAGTCCCCGCCCACTTTTGCAGAAAGTACTCGTAGCAATCGTATACAACTCACCGATTTCTTCCTCATTTTAATAACGACTTTCTCAAAGACATCTTGACATCAATGCCGCATCGACGTCTGCTCTTCTCTCGGTGCGACTCTCAATAAACCCTCAACTGAAAACAAAAGTGCTGATTCTGGCCGCTTCCCTCGCTTACGGCCATACCGTTCCGACTGCGCCCGATCTCGTCTGATCTCGGAAGCTAAGCGGGGCCGGGCTTGGTCAGTACTTGGTTGGGAGGCTGCCTGGGAATACCAAGTGCCGTAAGCTTTTTCTTAGTTTCACCTTATCCAGAGGGCCCTGCGTCTTGCCACGAATGTAAAGATGTCACTACCCTTTCATTTCACAAATTACCTTTATTTGTACAAAGACGGCAGTCCCCGCCCACTTTTGCAGAAAGTACTCGTAGCAATCGTATACAACTCACCGATTTCTTCCTCATTTTAATAACGACTTTCTCAAAGACATCTTGACATCAATGCCGCATCGACGTCTGCTCTTCTCTCGGTGCGACTCTCAATAAACCCTCAACTGAAAACAAAAGTGCTGATTCTGGCCGCTTCCCTCGCTTACGGCCATACCGTTCCGACTGCGCCCGATCTCGTCTGATCTCGGAAGCTAAGCGGGGCCGGGCTTGGTCAGTACTTGGTTGGGAGGCTGCCTGGGAATACCAAGTGCCGTAAGCTTTTTCTTAGTTTCACCTTATCCAGAGGGCCCTGCGTCTTGCCACGAATGTAAAGATGTCACTACCCTTTCATTTCACAAATTACCTTTATTTGTACAAAGACGGCAGTCCCCGCCCACTTTTGCAGAAAGTACTCGTAGCAATCGTATACAACTCACCGATTTCTTCCTCATTTTAATAACGACTTTCTCAAAGACATCTTGACATCAATGCCGCATCGACGTCTGCTCTTCTCTCGGTGCGACTCTCAATAAACCCTCAACTGAAAACAAAAGTGCTGATTCTGGCCGCTTCCCTCGCTTACGGCCATACCGTTCCGACTGCGCCCGATCTCGTCTGATCTCGGAAGCTAAGCGGGGCCGGGCTTGTTCAGTACTTGGTTGGGAGACTGCCTGGGAATACCAAGTGCCGTAAGCTTTTTCTTAGTTTCACCTTATCCAGAGGGCCCTGCGTCTTGCCACGAATGTAAAGATGTCACTACCCTTTCATTTCACAAATTACCTTTATTTGTACAAAGACGGCAGTCCCCGCCCACTTTTGCAGAAAGTACTCGTAGCAATCGTATACAACTCACCGATTTCTTCCTCATTTTAATAACGACTTTCTCAAAGACATCTTGACATCAATGCCGCATCGACGTCTGCTCTTCTCTCGGTGCGACTCTCAATAAACCCTCAACTGAAAACAAAAGTGCTGATTCTGGCCGCTTCCCTCGCTTACGGCCATACCGTTCCGACTGCGCCCGATCTCGTCTGATCTCGGAAGCTAAGCGGGGCCGGGCTTGGTCAGTACTTGGTTGGGAGACTGCCTGGGAATACCAAGTGCCGTAAGCTTTTTCTTAGTTTCACCTTATCCAGAGGGCCCTGCGTCTTGCCACGAATGTAAAGATGTCACTACCCTTTCATTTCACAAATTACCTTTATTTGTACAAAGACGGCAGTCCCCGCCCACTTTTGCAGAAAGTACTCGTAGCAATCGTATACAACTCACCGATTTCTTCCTCATTTTAATAACGACTTTCTCAAAGACATCTTGACATCAATGCCGCATCGACGTCTGCTCTTCTCTCGGTGCGACTCTCAATAAACCCTCAACTGAAAACAAAAGTGCTGATTCTGGCCGCTTCCCTCGCTTACGGCCATACCGTTCCGACTGCGCCCGATCTCGTCTGATCTCGGAAGCTAAGCGGGGCCGGGCTTGGTCAGTACTTGGTTGGGAGACTGCCTGGGAATACCAAGTGCCGTAAGCTTTTTCTTAGTTTCACCTTATCCAGAGGGCCCTGCGTCTTGCCACGAATGTAAAGATGTCACTACCCTTTCATTTCACAAATTACCTTTATTTGTACAAAGACGGCAGTCCCCGCCCACTTTTGCAGAAAGTACTCGTAGCAATCGTATACAACTCACCGATTTCTTCCTCATTTTAATAACGACTTTCTCAAAGACATCTTGACATCAATGCCGCATCGACGTCTGCTCTTCTCTCGGTGCGACTCTCAATAAAGCCTCAACTGAAAACAAAAGTGCTGATTCTGGCCGCTTCCCTCGCTTACGGCCATACCGTTCCGACTGCGCCCGATCTCGTCTGATCTCGGAAGCTAAGCGGGGCCGGGCTTGGTCAGTACTTGGTTGGGAGACTGCCTGGGAATACCAAGTGCCGTTAGCTTTTTCTTAGTTTCACCTTATCCAGAGGGCCCTGCGTCTTGCCACGAATGTAAAGATGTCACTACCCTTTCATTTCACAAATTACCTTTATTTGTACAAAGACGGCAGTCCCCGCCCACTTTTGCAGAAAGTACTCGTAGCAATCGTATACAACTCACCGATTTCTTCCTCATTTTAATAACGACTTTCTCAAAGACATCTTGACATCAATGCCGCATCGACGTCTGCTCTTCTCTCGGTGCGACTCTCAATAAACCCTCAACTGAAAACAAAAGTGCTGATTCTGGCCGCTTCCCTCGCTTACGGCCATACCGTTCCGACTGCGCCCGATCTCGTCTGATCTCGGAAGCTAAGCGGGGCCGGGCTTGGTCAGTACTTGGTTGGGAGACTGCCTGGGAATGCCAAGTGCCGTAAGCTTTTTCTTAGTTTCACCTTATCCAGAGGGCCCTGCGTCTTGCCACGAATGTAAAGATGTCACTACCCTTTCATTTCACAAATTACCTTTATTTGTACAACGACGGCAGTCCCAGCCCACTTTTGCAGAAAGTACTCGTAGCAATCGTATACAACTCATCGCTTTCTTCCTCATTTTAAGAACTACTTTCTCAAAGACATCTTGACATCAATGCCGCATCGACGTCTGCTCTTCTCTCGGTGCGACTCTCAATAAACCCTCAACAGAAAACAAAAGGGCTGATTCTGGACACTTCCCTCGCTTATGGCCATACCGTTCCGACTGCGCCCGATCTCGTCTGATCTCCGAAGCTAAGCGGGGCCGGGCTTGGTTAGTACTTGGTTGGGAGACTGCCTGGGATTACCAAGTGCCGTAAGCATTTTCTTAGTTTCACCTTATCCAGAGGGCCCTGCGTCTTGCCACGAATTGAAAGATGTCACTCCCTTTTCATTTCACAAAGTATCTTTATTTGTACAACGACGGCAGTCCCCGCCCACTTTTGCAGAAAGTACTCGTAGCAATCGCATACAACTCACCGCTTTCTTCCTCATTTTAATAACGACTTTCTCAAAGACATCTTGACATCAATGCCGCATCGACGTCTGCTCTTCTCTCGGTGCGACTCTCAATAAACCCTCAACTGAAAACAAAAGGGCTGATTCTGGCCACTTCCCTCGCTTACGGCCATACCGTTCCGACTGCGCCCGATCTCGTCTGATCTCGGAAGCTAAGCGGGGCCGGGCTTGGTTAGTACTTGGTTGGGAGACTGCCTGGGATTACCAAGTGCCGTAAGCTTTTTCTTACTTTCACTTTATCCAGAGGGCCCTGCGTCTTGCCACGAATTGAAAGATGTCACTCCCTTTTCATTTCACAAATTACCTTTATTTGTACAACGACGGCAGTCCCAGCCCACTTTTGCAGAAAGTACTCGTAGCAATCGTATACAACTCACCGCTTTCTTCCTCATTTTAAGAACGACTTTCTCAAAGACATCTTGACGTCAATGCCGCATCGACGTCTGCTCTTATCTCGGTGCGACTCTCAATAAACCCTCAACCGAAAACAAAAGGGCTGATTCTGGCCGCTTCCCTTGCTTACGGCCATACCGTTCCGACTGCGCCCGATCTCGTCTGATCTCGGAAGCTAAGCGGGGCCGGGCTTGGTTAGTACTTGGTTGGGAGACTGCCTGGGATTACCAAGTGCCGTAAACTTTTTCTTACTTTCACTTTTTCCAGAGGGCCCTGCGTCTTGCCACGAATTGAACGATGTCACTCCCCTTTCATTTCATAAATTACCTTTATTTGTACAACGACGGCAGTCCCCGCCCACTTTTGCAGAAAGTACTCGTAGCAATCGTATACAACTCACCGCTTTCTTCCTCATTTTAAGAACGACTTTCTCAAAGACATCTTGACATCAATGCCGCATCGACGTCTGCTCTTCTCTCGGTGCGACTCTCAATAAACCCTCAACTGAAAACAAAAGGGCTGATTCTGGCCGCTTCCCTCGCTTATGGCCATACCGTTCCGACTGCGCCCGATCTCGTCTGATCTCGGAAGCTAAGCGGGGCCGGGCTTGGTTATTACTTGGTTGGGAGACTGCTTGGGATTACCAAGTGCCGTAAGCTTTTTCTTACTTTCACTTTATCCCGAGGGCCCAGCGTCTTGCTACGAATGTAAAGCTGTCACTCCCCTATCATTTCACAAAGTATCTTTATTTGTACAACGACGGCAGTCCCCGCCCACTTTTGCAGAAAGTACTCGTAGCAATCGCATACAACTCACTGCTTTCTTCCTCATTTTAATAACGACTTTCTCAAAGACATCTTGACATCAATGCCGCATCGACGTCTGCTTTTCTCTCGGTGCGACTCTCAATAAACCCTCAACTGAAAACAAAAGGGCTGATTCTGGCCGCTTCCCTCGCTTACGGCCATACCGTTCCGACTGCGCCTGATCTCGTCTGATCTCGGAAGCTAAGCGGGGCTGGGCTTGGTTAGTACTTGGTTGGGAGACTGCCTGGGATTACCAAGTGCCTTAAGCTTTTTCTTACTTTCACTTTATCCCGAGGGCCCTGCGTCTTGCCCCGAATGTAAAGATGTCACTCACCTTTCATTTCACAAATTAACTTTATTTGTACAACGACGGCAGTCCCCGCCCACTCTTGCAGAAAGTACTCGTAGCAATCGTATACAACTCACCGCTTTCTTCCTCATTTTAAGAACGACTTTCTCAAAATGGCGCCCCTCGAGGCAGACGTGTTTGCTTGCTCCGCTCTCAAATGCCGGTTTTCTTTAGTCTTTTGTGTGTTTTTTGTTCTTTTTGCACTGGATAAATGTTGTGCACTGGTAACTTACACAAGACAGGCACTACTGGACATCGGTAACTCACACAATGATCTGGACTTTACTGTTTTCATACCACCGGAGCTTCATCGTCACCACCGCCACCCCCAGTCCCGGGTATACCCCGAGGCGTCGAGTCCTGGCGAGCCGGCTGACCCCAGGAGAGCACTTCGGAGACGGCGACGCAAGCGAGGCAAGAGGGGGGGGCTACATGCTAGGCTAAAGGCTCGGGCTAGCCGACCACCGCTACCCAGCCTCTTACTGGCCAACGTGCGGTCCCTGGAAAACAAACTGGACGAACTACGAGCCAGGATCACAACGCAACGGGAAATAAGAGAATGTTGCGCTCTTATTTTCACTGAGACCTGGCTTTCAGACAAAGTTCCGGAATGCGCCGTTCAGCTACAAACACACTCAGTACACCGGGGAGATCGCACTGCAGCCTCCGGTAAGGCTATCGGGGGAGGTGTGTGTGCATTTATTAACAACTCGTGGTGTGTAGATGTACAGACTGTCCACAAGTACTGTTCGCCAGACTTGGAGCTTTTAATGCTGAAATGCCGCCCCTATTATCTGCCACGGGAGCTCTCGGCTGTGTTTTTGGGCATTGTTTACATCCAGCCGCGAGCTAACTGCACAGCGGCACTCGGCAAACTCCACGACGTCATCAGCTCGTTAGAGTCAACTCATTTAGACGCTGCTTTTATCGTCGCTGGTGACTTTAATAAGTGCAACTTACGGACTGTACTTCCAAAATACTACCAACATGTGGACATTCCCACACGGGACAAGAACACCTTAGACCACGTCTACAGTAACATACGCGGTTCATACAGGGCTGTACTGCGCCCCCCCTTTGGACAGTCGGACCACATCTCTCTGTTTATGTACCCAGCTTACAGACAGAAGCTGAAACAATCAAACCCTGTCATCAAACCTGTTACACGCTGGAGCTCAGAGACTGAGAGCATCCTGCAGGACTGTCTTGCCCAGACAGACTGGGATGTGTTTGAAACTGCAGCCACTATGGAGGACTGTTCTATTAATATACAGGACTATGCTGAGTGCGTGACTGGGTACATCAGCTTTTGTGTTGACAATATCGTGCCCACCACACAAGTGAGGAAGTTCCCCAATCAGAAGCCCTGGATTAACAGTCAGGTACGACATATGCTGCGCGCTCGCTCTCTTGCATTCAGATCAGGCAATGAGACGGAGTACAAAGCTGCGAAGTACAGACTGCGGAAAGCAATCACAGAGGCTAAGAGGCAGTACAGAGAGAAGCTGGATGGCTTCTACTCTTCTGCTGACCCCGGGAGGATGTGGCAAGGTCTGCAGCACATCACAGAGTATAAGGCCACTACCAGCACCATCAGTTCTGCAGGCAGCCTGCTGGATGACCTCAATGTGTTCTACACTCGTTTTGAGACCTCCCAGACCTCCAAGACCTGCCAGACTTCTCAGACTCTTCGAAACCAGACCTCCCAGAACCTCCAGATCACCCAATCCTCCCCCCCAGTACTTACAACAGACCAAGTATGCAGAGCCCTGAGGAGAATCAACCCCCGCAAAGCAACAGGACCAGACAACATTCCTGGACGGGCCCTTAAAGCATGTGCTAATGAGCTGGCTGATGTTCTCACCTCCATTTTTAATCTTTCCCTCAGCCAGAGCACCGTTCCCACATGCTTCAAGACAACAACCATTGTCCCCCTCCCCAAGAAAAGCCCAGCCACTTGCCTAAATGACTATAGACCAGTTGCACTCACTCCTATCATTGCAAAATGTTTTGAGAGAGTGGTGCTGGCCTACATCCAGAGCAACATCCCAGACACTCTGGACCCTCTGCAGTATGCCTACCAGCCTAATAGGTCCATATCAGACGCTATCGCTGCTGTCCTTCATTACTTCCTCTCCCACCTGGAAAACAAAGACTCCTACATTAGGGTACTTTTTGTTGATTACAGCTCTGCCTTTAACACAGTCATACCCCACAAACTCACCCACAAACTGACCACGCTCGGCCTGCACCCCACCCTCTGTGACTGGCTACAGGACTTTTTGACTGGCAGACCTCAATCTGTCAGGATTGGCAACAGGACTTCAGCCAGCATTATTACAAACACTGGCGTCCCGCAGGGCTGTGTCCTCAGCCCCATCCTCTACACCCTGTTCACCCACGACTGTGTCGCCACCAGTAAGGACAACATCATCCTGAAGTTCGCGGATGACACTGCAGTGATCGGTCGCATCACTGGAGGGGACGAAACGGCTTACAGGAGAGAGGTGGCCGGCCTGGTATCATGGTGTGAGGACAATAACCTCACCCTCAACACTGACAAAACAAAGGAAATGATAGTGGACATGGGGAAGACGAGGAGCCCCCGCCTGCCACTGTTTATCCGGGAGCTTGAAGTGGAGAGGGTGAGCAGCTTTAAATACCTGGGCATCTACATCTGTGAGGACCTCACCTGGACACTGAACACCACACAGCTGGTCAAGAAAGCTCAACAGCGGCTGTATTTCCTGAGGAGGCTGAGGAAGTTTGGCATGTCACGCAAGATCCTCAGCAATTTCTACAGCTGCATTGTGGAGAGCACACTGACCAGCTGTATCACCGCATGGTATGGCAGCACAACTGCTATGGACCGCAAACGCCTGCAGAGAGTGATAACAACTGCGGAGAAGATCATTAGGACTCCACTGCCCTCTTTGCAGAGCATTTACCATCGCAGAGCACTGAGGAGAGCTGCCTCCATCCTCAAAGACCCGACACACCCCCAACACGGACTGTTCACACTCCTGCCCTCAGGACGAAGGTTCAGAAGTGTGAAATCTAGAACATCCCGGCTAAACAACTCTTTCTTCCCCACTACAATCAGACTCCTAAATAGACGACCTACCTCAATTACATAACAGATCACTTTGCATATCATGACCTACCTCATTTGCACAACAGGTCACTTTGCACTTTAAGCTCTTTTTGCACTATTTTTCTCAAGTATGCTCTTTTGTACTTTAATTTAATTTAACCTGGCATTTGTGAGTGGACAGCAAAGTAAGAATTTCATTGTACTGAGAAATACTACTTTTCTGTACATATGATAATAAACGCTTTGAATCTTGAATCTTGAAAGACATCTTGACATCAATGCCGCATCGACGTCTGCTCTTCTCTCGGTGCGACTCTAAATAAACCCTCAACTGAAAACAAAAGGGCTGATTCTGGCCGCTTCCCTCGCTTACGGCCATACTGTTCCGACTGCGCCCGATCTCGTCTGATCTCGGAAGCTAAGCGGGGCCGGGCTTGGTTAGTACTTGGTTGGGAGACTGCCTGGGAATACCAAGTGCCGTAAGCTTTTTCTTAGTTTCACCTTATCCAGAGGGCCCTGCGTCTTGCCACGAATTGAAAGATGTCACTCCCTTTTCATTTCACAAATTACCTTTATTTGTACAACGACGGCAGTCCCAGCCCACTTTTGCAGAAAGTACTCGTAGCAATCGTATACAACTCACCGCTTTCTTCCTCATTTTAACTCTATGGAGGGCACCAGGGGCCCCTTGCATGGGGGGGCATTTCTTCCCTCTTTGGAATAATTACCTTATAACTTCAGATATAAAAGTCAAAGACACATGCCTGATACCTAAAATCAAAGTTGACCCCTTTACAATTGATTGTAGGAAGTTCAATAACGAAATGAATAACCTGTGTATAATTTATGGACATGCGAATATAACAAAAACAGCTGGAAAAATACAAAAACCTGTCTTTGTGTCTTGGATTTTTGTAAATATTTCAAAAACTACATGATGGAATAGGTCCAATTTTAAAAATCTGGTTCCCAAACTTGTTTTCTACATGTGTGCCCAATTTCATATCATTTGATGCAGCCCAACAGGTTTTACGGAGGAAAGAGCAAATGGTGCAACTGGGAGCCTTTCCTATCCAAAACCTAACCTAAACTAATCTGAAACTTATCCAAAATGGCAATAGTGTAACTAGCAGTGTTTTTTGGGGTAGCAACTTTCTTTCTAAATGCATTACCACTTATAGGTCATAAGTAACAATTTGTCACACATCATCACCACACATTTGTAGGAAAATCTATATTTTATTCACACGACTTGTGCCAAACTTATCCAAAACCTATCCAAACTGGCCACAGTGTAACTAGCAGTGTTTTTTGGGGTAGCGTCTTTCTTTCTAAATGCATTACCACTTATGGGTCATAAGTAACATTTTGTCACACAAAATCACCACACATTTGTAGGAAAATCTATATTTTATTCACACGACTTGTGCCAAACCTATCCAAAACCTATCCAAAATGGCCGCAGTGTAACTAGCAGTGTTTTGGGATAGCGTCTTTCTTTCTAAATGCATTACCACTTATGGGTCATAAGAAACATTTTGTTTCTAACCCTAACCCTGCATAACTGTGCCCAAACAAAGCCCGACAAGTGCCCCGCATAACTGTGCCCAAACAAAACCCGGCAAGTGCCCCGCATAACTTTGCCCAAACAAAGCCGACAAGTGCCCCGCATAACTTTGCCCAAACAAAGCCGACAAGTACCGTACATAATGTTGCCCAAACAAAGCCGACAAGTACTGTACATAACTTTGCTCAAACAAGGCCGACAAGTGCCCCGCATAACTTTGCCCAAACAAAGCCCCGCGTAACTTTGCCCAAGTGAAAGCCAAAAGCGCTGCATTACTTTGCACACTTCAAAGCTTGACAAAGGCGATGCAGAACTTTTCCCAATGTACCACAATACAAGTGTTACCAAAGCAAATGTTAATTGTAATTTACTGAATCACGGAATTATAAAAATCTATAGAATAAAAGAGTAAACTGTAAATAAATGTACTTATGTCGAGCGTTGCATCCTCTCCGCGCAAAAAAGCGTCCTCCTCCATCGAATCAATGGATAAAAGCGACACTTTCTTCCCCCGAACCACTCTTCAAAATCATCTTCTGTGCTTTCTCAACAGTGAAAGTCATCCGAGCCATTTTTCTTCAGTCAAAAAAGTTGTTGTCCGAAAATAACTGGGTAAACTCACGGAGACTACGTGCGCAATGCGTAATCGAGACACTCCCACAAATACTGCACCTGCAGAGAATAAGTTGCGCATTCATGTCCCCAGCGCGAAAAACAATGCCCAATCAGCACATCCCATACCATTTTGCAAACCTTAGACACACCTCTATTGGATGAAGCAAATGACACTGTAATTTGATGTTCATGTAAAAAGTTTATTATGGTGAAACATAACCATGGGCAAAGGTTCAGTGCGTAAAAAATTATGTGCTAGCAGGGAAGCAGAGCATATATCTGAAAAAATACTTGACAATGAAGGATTACAGTGATTGATTTATGTACATAAGAGATCAAGCTTTCAAACGAGGGTAACTTTGTCATTTTATTCATTGGTTTTCTTCTAAAACTCCGAAGATGAAAAACATTGCACGAATGTACAGAATGCCGACTGACATTTTTCCGCGATGAGTGAGCAAGCTATTTGAGAGCATTACAGTCATATTTATGGAAAAATGCGTGTTTTGTCTTAATACTGTGACGGTTTATGAAGTATTGGCCGTGAAAGAAATAGTTTGAAGTGCTTAGTTTTCATTTTATTAACACTTATATTTTACTTCCTGACACTCGACCCGTTTAAAGATGGCTACCATGGTCATTTTATTTTTACTTGTTACAAAAAAACCATGGCACAAAAATTGCGCAACTTTCTACAGATATTATCCGAAAGTTTTTTGTAGTGTAACAAGCCGTTTTTGGTTGATTTGATACATTTGTTTCTTTTATTGAACGTCATTTTTTTTTGTTATTGAAAATCCGGACGTATGCGTCCGAACCACTAGGCGGCGACAGTGAAAGAGTTAATAAAAAAAAAAGAAAAAAAAAAAAACTGCGCCCGATCTCGTCTGATCTCGGAAGCTAAGCGGGGCCGGGCTTGGTTAGTACTTGGTTGGGAGACTGCCTGGGATTACCAAGTGCCGTAAGCTTTTTCTTACTTTCACTTTATCCAGAGGGCCCTGCATCTTGCCACGAATGTAAAGATGTCACTCCCCTTTCATTTCACAAATTGCCTTTATTTGTACAATGACGGCAGTCCCCGCCCACTTTTGCAGAAAGTACTTGTAGCAATTGTATACAGCTCACCGCTTTCTTCCTCATTTTAAAAACGACTTTCTCAGACATCTTGACATCAATGCCGCATCGACGTCTGCTCTTCTCTCGGTGCGACTCTCAATTAACCCTCAACTGAAAAGAAAAGTGCTGATTCTGGCCGCTTCCCTCGCTTACGGCCATACCGTTCCGACTGCGCCCGATCTTGTCTGATCTCGGAAGCTAAGCGAGGCCGGGCTTGGTTAGTACTTGTAAATGGGAGTGACATCTTTACATTCGTGGCAAGACGCAGGGCCCTCTGGATAAAGTGAAAGTAAGAAAAAGCTTACGGCACTTGGTAATCCCAGGCAGTCTCCCAACCAAGTACTAATCAAGCCCGGCCCCGCTTAGCTTCCGAGATCAGACGAGATTGGGCGCAGTTTTTTTTTTTTCTTTTATTAAACCACTCAGAATGACATCGCCACACATACACCACAGCAGGAGGGGTGGTACAGGGAGAGGGGCCTGGGACATGGGCAAGCCCACGCTCCAAGACCCCTTCTCACAGGGTGCAGCTGTCTTCATCATGCAGGCGTGGAGTTTAATAAAAAGGTAAAAGCACAACAGGAACAATAAAAGCCAATCCATTAAAATGCAAATAAAAATAGGATCAAGGAGACCCTAAGACAAACAACACAGAACACAAACAACAAGCAGCATATAAACCCACCCACACACAACCCAGACAAAGAAAACAACCCAGGCAACCCAGCCAGAACAGGGAAACAAAAGGAAACAAACAGACCACCCTCAAACCACATCCCAAACCAAATGCCCACCCACAACAGAAACAAAAGGAACCCGGTCCACATAATCACGTAAGAACCGGGGCGTGTCATGAGGCCTGGCAGACAATAATAACACCTTTGATAAAACCAGTCGCAGTTGATATCGGCACATTAAAACCGGATCTAAAATCACACCCTCGTAGCGGGCCTTGTTGCGCCGCAACCACGCCACGTACTTAGCAAATGCTAAAT
Source organism: Paramormyrops kingsleyae (assembly GCF_048594095.1). NCBI lineage: Eukaryota > Metazoa > Chordata > Actinopteri > Osteoglossiformes > Mormyridae > Paramormyrops > Paramormyrops kingsleyae. The sequence continues at coordinate 45,864,551 of NC_132800.1, read as the reverse complement.
AAAGGTTAAGAAAGATGCTGGTGGGGTGCACCTTGGGGACACCAAAGAGGAACATGACCTGCCACCCCGCCTCCGTAAAAACAGGCACGGGCCCCACCGCCCGTGACGGGGACACTACGGGACGGCAGCGGCTCTAGAGAAGGGACTGACACCAAGGGAACACTATCAAAAAAGGATAAATACAGAGGAAAACAGAACCAGAAATACAACAAGAACAGCACATGAACAATACTAACGATGGCCATGAAATGTAACACAATGGGGGGGAATCAGTCCGTGTCGCCGCTGTCATCATGACCCAGGCTCGCAGCACGAAGGGCCGCCAAGGCCGCCGACTGCCGCCACTCCTCTTGCCGCCGGAGGGAGTTGGACAGACCAGGTAGGGGGGGCGGACGAACTGCCCCGGGCTGAGACCCCTTGACGTGCTTTAGTTTATACTTTGCCTTACTGAGCTTGTTGACGGGAGACTTGGATGAATCTGGATGACTTCGAGGGGTGACGAAGGGGTCCTGGCCCGAGGCATCCAGCTGGCAGAGCGTGTCGCTCCCAAAGGGGAACAGGGACCAGGGCGACACTGAGGTCTTGGTGGGCTGCTCCTCAAGAGGGAGGGAGGGAGCGGGGGAAGGGGGCCATCAACAGTCCTACCCCCGGCCTGATGGGACGCCGGGCGCGCTTGTCCCGCGGCCTGAGCTGCGGGGATGGACATAGTCAGAGTTGAGAGGGGAGGGGGCTCTGAAAAGAGAGTCTGGGAGACAGGCTGTGGCAGCTCTAGCAGTTCCTCGGAACCCGCAGCTCGGGAGGGCAGCTCCAGTTCATCAGCACCCGACGTCCCAGGATGGTCCTGCATGACCGGGGGGTCTCTGTCCCCCCCAAAGAGCACAGCGTCCACCCCTAGGATGGCACAGCAGGCGGCGGCACAGTCCCGGGCGTAGTGCCCCTGCTGCCCGCAGACACGGCAGACATATTACGGTCAGTCGGCCAGGATGTGGCCCAGCTGCATACACGTTCTGCACAGGCGCACTTGGTTGTCGTGAGCCACCCTGATGTAGCGGGGCCCCTCTGCCGTGTCAAATCGGGCGCTGTAGGGCAGGGACACCACGCTGGCCGTCAGTGTTGGGTTATAACTGAACAATTGGAGGTCTAATATTGCCACCACCATTGAGAACTACATTACCCAGAAGGCACCAGCAAAATGGCTGCCGATTGCTAATAAGAACACCTGAGCAGGAATGGTAGCTCTCAGTCTTCAATCAAGCAAAGGAACAGCACAGCAAGCTCTACTCATGTATTTACTCCAAAGACACCAATGGTCAGTAAATGTTATTTAGTTTATATTAGTTGCAATGCTTAATTTGTACCTGGAAAGGATCTTGTTTAATTGCTTTTAGACCATTAATTCATGATGTATTTTACAATGGTAAAAAGTTAAAAGACTAAAAGGAAAGAGCTTGATGTTTTAACTATTCAGTTGTTTGAAGTGAGCATTCCATTCTAATGAAATTGATTATTTGATTTAACTTAATTCCTTAGATTAATTTTTTCATACTTAAATGATTACATATATTTAATTTTAAATGATTTTCTGAAATGGTTTATTTGTTTACCTTAATTTAATTAATTTAATTAAAAAGCTCATGTATTGTTTGAATATTTTACAAAATGACATTGTTAACCTCTGTCTCTATGCTTTGAAGGTTATCAACCTGATGTTTCAAACATTGATTAATTTGAAACCAACAAGTTGGAAAATAAAAGTTAATGAAAGGTGAAAGCAAGAGTTGTCCCTGAGTGTCCTTTTGGAGTGAAACTAGAGTGGAACTTAACAGTTGATAACCAACGGAGCAGCTTGGAATGGAGGATAAAGGACTTCATACCAGAAAAGCTGTGGACGAAAAAAGAAATAAAGATGGCAGAAGAGGTCTTGGGGAAGACTGTTAAACTACTGAAGCAGGAGAGGACCAGTGCAAAAAGCAGCTTCACCAAACTGGCCAACTTCATTTCAAGGGGAGCAAACACCATGCTAAAAGCCGAATTAAAGGAGGAATTTGGAAACCTTTCAGACCGGTTTAGGTCAGTGCTTGATTCTAACGAGGACTACAGGATCGGACTGGAGGCTGATGTCAAGGTGGATAAAGAGGCAGAACTTGATGAGCAGCAAGAAACCGACATTAAGACAACCATAAAAGACGCAGAAATTAAAATGGAGGAAGTAAGGGATATTGCACAAACTAACCTGTGGGGAAGATATGGAAAGAACAAACTTAGAACATCGATTCTTGAAGCAGAAGAAGCAATTGAAGAAGCTGACAGAGTTCAAGTCAGAAGTGACATTCTAGTAGGCTATGAAGTCACCTCACCTTATTGGAAGGAAAGATAAATGCAGCCATCTCAGCAATGTCTGAGTGTGAAAGATGGATCCCTGAATCATCAAAAGATGACCTGGATGGGAGACTTAAAAGAACTGAGAGCGACCCACAACAGGCTAAAATTGAGAAAAGCAGAATTTGCCATATCAAGGAGGTTGGCTGATCAAGGCACAATTGGGAAACCTGTCCAACCACCACCACCTGTTGTGAAGATAAAACCAACTACTCTGCCTATCTTCCAGGGAAGTAAGAGAGAGTTCCGCAGGTGGAGAAAGGACTGGGAGAGCCTGCAAAGGCAGGGGGAGCCCACTGGCTCACCTGAAGTTCTGAAGATTCAGCTCCTGGAGAGTGTGAGTGAGACCATTGCAAAAGAACTAAGACTTTCAACCTATACAACGGCAGCTGACATGTTCAGAGTCCTGGACAATAGATACGGCAACAAGTCCACCATTTCAGTTGAAATCCTCGAAGAACTCGACAATATGCCTCCAGTGAAGGGGAACCAGCCGAGTAAAGTCATTGACCTGATTCAATCTGTGGAGAAAGCCCTGGCAGATCTGACAGAGCTGGGGAACGTGGGAGCCATGAAAGCAAGTTACCTGACTTTATAAAAAGAGACTGGCTAATGTTCCTGGTTAACCCTGAACATAATGTCACTGCAGATACTCATTTTGACATGCTCTTGAAATTCCTGAAGAATCAAGAAGAGATATTGGAGAGACTTGAACAACTTAAAATTGTGGACAAGATGGACAAGCCAGAGAAAAGGCATGAAAGAAAGTCTGCATCAACCAAAGCTACAAAGAAAGAAGTTGATGAGGGCTGTGGTGTCTTCTGCAAGAAATTTAAAGCTTTGAAACTGTCCGAAAAGAAGTCTGTTCTAAAGAAATTGGGAGCATGCAGCAAATGCTTAGAACACCATGATGATGACGGGTACTGCAGGGAAAAAATTTTATGCAGGAATGCAGACTGCAAAATGGGACGAACTGATCCAGACCACCATTATTTCCTGTGCCCAAAAACTGAATCCAGAAGAGGAGAAGGCTGCAAAGGTGGAAAAGATGAAAGAGGTAAAGGGAAGTTTACAGAGGAACAGGAGAAGTTCTTGTCACAACTTTCTCCAGAATTAGCAGAGCAGTGTAGAAAGGCATTCACCAACAGATCCTCAGTGACACTCAGAACAGCAGGCCAGCTGATGCAGGTGACGGCGAACACAGGTCAAAAGATTGGTACCCTCATTGACCTAGCATCTGACACCAATTACATAACCCACAAAGCTGCTGAAAGATTAGGCCTGAGGAGTGAGGAGAGAACCCTGGTCGTACATGGGGTTGGTGGAATGACCATGCGAGTCAATACAAGAAGGTACCTCCTAAAAGTCAGAGTCAAGACTCCAAAAGGGACTGAAAGAGCACATAAACTAGTCTGCTATGGCTTGGATGAAATTGCAAAGGTATATCAAACAATTCAGCCTGAGAAGTTGAAAAGATTCTTCCCAGATGTCCAGCTCGAAGACCTGAAGAGACCAGCCGAAGTTGAACTTCTCATAAGCCATCGAGAGGGAAGACTTGCACCTCAAAGAGTCAAAGTCATCGGAGATCTTGTTTTGTGGGATAGCCCATTGGGGAAAACAGTGGGCGGAGCCCATCCTGACTTGTTTGAAGAAGTGGAGGTAGCAGCGTATGAGTCAAGAACCCATTTCACTCGCTCCATGCGAACCGCAGCTGTCAGATATCAGGAAATCACAGTTCCAACAACCAAACCAGCCTGGCAACTACAGGAAGATGCGGCTCTGTCCAAATTTACATCTGCCAGTAAACGTGAGTTCCTTGAGTGGTGGCACTGGGACAGCATCGGAGCCGCATGCGAGCCAAGATGTGGAGGGTGTCGATGTGGAAACTGCCCACCAGGAGGAAGAGACATGACCTTAGCAGAGGAGAGGGAGCTTGAGATCATTAAAGGAGGCCTCACCTGCAAGGAAAAGGATGCTCACACAACTACTCCACACTGGGATACAAAGTATCCTTGGACTGAATGTCCTACTTCTCTCCCTAAAAACAAAAGGGCAGTCCAGGCTTGCTTCTTAAGGATGGAAAAGCAACTAAGCCAGGAACCAGAATGGAAAGTCACTTATGCAACCCAGATCTATGAAATGGTCGAAAGAGGTGTAGCCATGAAACTCACCAGTGAAGTTATGGAGAAGTGGACGGGACCAGTGTGGTATGTCAGCCACCTGGTGGCGCCTAACCCTCATTCAGTGACAACACCAGTTCGCATTGTCGAACAGTAGCCAGAAATACAAAGGTGTAAGCATGAATGATCTTCTTCTGAAGGGACCAGATGTCCTTAACCCCATTAGAGCTGTTCTACTAAGATTTAGAGAAGGCGTGCATGTAGCTCTAGGAGACGTAAAGAAGATGTATAACTCTGTCTGGTTAGAGGAGCGAGAGATGCATCTACACAGATTCCTGTGGAGAGACAGCCCAGAAAAGGAGATCTGTGAATACGCAATCACCAGAGTTAACATCGGTGACAAACCCGCTGGTTGCATTGCACAGTTGGCTATGAGGGAGACTGCAAACCTGCCCAAATTCGCTCACTTGGAGGATGAACGAAGAGTTATCGAAGAAGACAGTTATGTGGATGACCTCTTAACCTCCCACAATGACCTGAACAGACTTGACAACATCACAGCAAATGTTAACCCCCTGGGGCCTGAGGCCTTTTTTCCACTTTCGAGGTAGTCTGACATGCCTTGACATTTTAAAATATTTCACCTATCTAAAAAACATTTATCCCAAAGTGATACATTTGCTTTTATTCAGCACAAACTCAGCACCAATAATCTGAGACCTCTTAGAATGTTATTATTCTATTTTTTGTTAAAATCAACTTTAAACATATACTTTTCAAAAACCTATTTTCAGACATGCTGAGAAATTGTAAAAAATCACATTATAGACATTTCTAGGTAAGACTTTTGAGCTCTGAAGCTTATAGACACAGGGGTTGGCTACACATAGGTGAAAGTGACATTCAGAAATTTTATATGGTTTGATTACTAAAGTGTTAGAACTTTGGAGTGACACTCTCTTTTTCTCAAAGTCAGTGGTCTTCACAATGAATATTGATGAGATAGGTGTCCTCACACCTGTAGTAGTTTGCATACTGTCAATGGCCCATCAGTCTGGAATGTCACTGCACCCCACACCCATCACTTTGGAAAGGCAGTTTGAAACGCAAGAAAAGTAGCAACAATAAAATCCCTTTCACAGTTTATTGATAGATGGAATGAAAAATGAAAAACTGTGACTATATAAATATAGAAAGCGATAAATATGATGCAGTGACTATTATTGACACTCTGGGGACGAGGGCATCATCGACCGCGTATCTTTCTCGTGTATTTCAGTTTATATCTCGCTGAAATCATTATGTAGAATCATGAAAAAAACACTGACTAAATCCGTTATCTGTCTTCTTTTCAAAACTTCCATTGTCAGAAGTATTAACGTTTTAAAAATTAGGTTAAATAGGCAAAAACAAATCGTGTCATCTTTCTTTGTTTTACTTGCGTCGGGAGCGTGTAGGACCGCTCTCAGCGGAAGATCGCTATTCACGTTCTAAATACGCTGCGTTTGAATCGGCGACCACGTGATTGCAGGCACACAGGCTTAACCCACTGAGCTATGAACACAGGTATGAGCTTCGCTGCTGAAAGTGGCAACACTGGCGCAAAGCTTCAGCGGCAGAGACGTATCCGTGTGCTATATTGTAGCCGATCAGTTTAAACACTACCCAGACATGTGCTCTTGTTTATTTCGGTCACAATGGGCGTATTCACATATTTCTTTACCCAATACTAACTGTCGGATTATCATGTTATTATCATGCGAATAGCGCGATTTGCAAGTGGGTGGGCGATCAGAGCCGCTTCGAGACGCAGACGCTTAAGTCAGTCACTCTTGTTCTTTCAATTCGTATCACGAAGCTGTAAAAATATATTTAGTTTCTACCTATATATATTTGAAAAGTAGACCGTCCAAGGTTTCTGAGAGTATTTTTAAAATGTGTATAGGACAAAAACTCGCGGAGTTATTTAAACGGTTTTGCGAAATTTCTGTCAGATCCCGCCGGCGGGATCGCCGGTCCCAAGGGGTTAAAGAGATTCTAAAAGCTGGAGGCTTCTTCCTTAAACCATGGGTCCGGTCAGGGCAAAGTGGGAGGAACGGAGCTGAAGCAGATGTCCTAAGCCAGGAGCAAAGGAAAACCTTAATTCTTCCAAACCAAATGAGGGAAGGGGACAATGAAGCCCTGGGCATTGGCTACCAAGTGGATGAGGACAAGCTCTACATGCTGACCACAGTGAACTTTTTTTAAAAGGAAGAAGAAAATGCGAGTTGGCAAAGATCTTCTTGAAGAGGAGGTGAGAACTGAAACACCTAACCCATTGACTAGGAGAGCTCTCTTAAGCCAAGTTGCTGCACTGTATGACCCAATTGGCCTAGTTGCACCGGTCAAGCAGAAAGGAGCGATTCTTGTTCGTAAAGCATTCCAAGAAGGAGGGGGCGGCAAACTGACCCAAGAAACCTGGGATCAACCTCTCTCGGAAAGCCTCAGAGAAGAAGCTATACAGCTTTTCGAAGAATATGTGCAGCTTGGTCGAGTGAAATTCCACAGGAGCGTCACACCATCTGACTGGAAAGGAAAACCTTGGGGCATCACATTCTCTGATGGCAGTGACAAAACCTATGGAGCTGTCATGTACTTAAGATGGAAGACAACACAAGGCATTGAAGTCCGGTTAGTGGAGGCCAAAGCCAAACTCACACCCCTGCATCAAAAGGGAGATGCTGTGAAGGCAGAAATCTGTGGTGCAGTCTTTGCAGCTAGGATCAGGAAGCATATAGAGAAGCATGCACGGATAAAGATTGAGAGATGGTTCCATCTATTGGATAGTCAAACAATCCTAGGAGCCATTCAACGAGATAATTATAGATACCAAACTTTCTTCGCAAACAGAGTAGGTGAAATCCAGAAGGCTGGGCCAGTGCAAGACTGGTGGTGGATCCGTGGTGATCTAAATATAGCTGACATCATAACAAGAGGAGGCACTCCTGACGATTTGAAGGAGAAGTCCACATGGCAAAATGGACCAGAGTTCCAGAAGTGGCCAGTGGAGAAGTGGCCTATTCATTCAGCTGGAGAAGTTGCACCCCAGGCCAGGGAGAGTGTAAACAAGCTTCAAAGGAATGCATTTTCAGCTGCATTGACCAGAGCTCAAGCCAAAATGAGTCAACATAAAGAAGATCCACTGACCACTCAGGAAAGTCCTTGTCCAAAGGCAAAATCCACTCTGCCAAGAATGAGGCCCACTGGCTGGGTTAAACATCTCGTGGACATAACACGGTTCAGTAGTCTGACCAAAGTGAAGAGAGTAATTGCCTGGATCCGTCGAGCTGCCGAGCAGTGGCTGAAGAGGAATTCAAACCCAAAACAGCCAAAGTGGGAGGCAACAAAATGAGGAAGAAAGCGGTGAGTTGTATTCGATTGCTACGAGTACTTTCTGCAAAAGTGGGCTGGGACTGCCGTCGTTGTACAAATAAAGGTCATTTGTGAAATGAAAAGGGAGTGACATCTTTCAATTCGTGGCAAGACACAGGGCCCTCTGGATAAGGTGAAACTAAGAAAAAGCTTACGGCACTTGGTATTCCCAGGCAGTCATCCAACCAAGTACTAACCAAGCCCGGCCCCGCTTAGCTTCCAAAATCAGACGAGATCAGGCGCAGTCGGAACGGTATGGCCGTAAGCGAGGGAAGCGGCCAGAATCAGCCCTTTTGTTTTCAGTTGAGGGTTTATTGAGAGTCGCACCGAGAGAAGAGCAGACGTCGATGCGGCATTGATGTCAAGATGTCTTTGAGAAAGTCGTTCTTAAAATGAGGAAGAAAGCGGTGAGTTGTATACGATTGCTACGAGTACTTTCTGCAAAAGTGGGCTGGGACTGCCGTCGTTGTACAAATAAAGGTAATTTGTGAAATGAAAGGGGAATGACATCGTTCAATTCGTGGCAAGACGCAGGGCCCTCTGGAAAAAGTGAAAGTAAGAAAAAGTTTACGGCACTTGGTAATCCCAGGCAGTCTCCCAACCAAGTACTAACCAAGCCCGGTCCCGCTTAGCTTCCGAGATCAGACGAGATCGGGCGCAGTCGGAACGGTATGGCCGTAAGCGAGGGAAGCGGCCAGAATCAGGCCTTTTGTTTTCAGTTGAGGGTTTATTGAGAGTCGCACCGAGAGAAGAGCAGACGTCAATGCGGCATTGATGTCAAGATGTCTTTGAGAAAGTCGTTCTTAACACTAGAATCCCTAAAGCCTACGAAAAATCTCGGACGGACCTCTGGTGGAGCCCCCCCCTCACTCCCCACACAAACTGCCCGCCCCCTCATCAGCGCCAATCAACACCTATTGTTTTGCAAATGAAAGCGAGTTTCACGGTTTCAACCTCGGATCTGCTCAGAAACATCTTTCTAACAGTGTGGTCTGAGGAATCGTAAAATAAATGTATATTATAATCGTAATTTGAAATACAATTTAATCCCCATTTCTCTTGATTCAGCAATTGCGATTTCAGTTTCCCGACAGTATTTGAAAGAATAAATAAATGCATTTGCTTACTGTCTGTAACAATTGGTGTTAATCTCTTTTTCAGTTTTAAAGTTCGATCAGGGCTAAAAGACAAATTAATTAATTTATGTCGTTAAAATTACCCTGGCATTACATTAGCGCGATATATGCATTATAAATGTGCCGACAGACAAAGCATTTTTATAAGTAATGAAGAAAAAAAATGGAACTTGCAACTTAGAATGTTTAAAGACCGTATGAAGTCCAAGTAGGCTATCTTACAAAACACAATAAAGGTATGTGCTAAAACATACATTCAGCCTGTGAAAAAATGGCACAATGCACCTTGCAGGGAAACTTCGTACGTTACATGTGAAACATTGCGTAGTTATGAGCACAAAAAAGACTACTGATTACTATGTCCATCTGTTATGAGATGGCACAATGCACTTTGCAAGTATACACACTGACATCGCTACGTGCGAAAAAGATCGCGCAGTTATGAGCACACAACTATAAATTACTCCGGACGTATGTGCAATCATGTATAGGATTTTGAGATGCCACAGTGAACTTCACACGGAAACAGTTCACACGTTACATGTGAAACATTGCATAGTTATGAGCATACAAAATACTGTAAATCACTCCGGACGTGTGTGCAATCATGTATGGGATTATGAGATGCCACAGTGAACTTCACACGGAAACAGTTCACACGTTACATGTTTGGAGCACACAAAAGGGCTAATTACTCAGAAACAGATTGCGGTCCAAATATATTACGGCACAATAAAGAAGACTTTCGCGTATGTATGTTTCCGTATCACATTCAAGCGGTTATATTTGATATAATAAATACATACAGTTGATGTCTGCAACAATCTGTGTAACCTTATTCAGTTGTAAAAGTTAGAGCTAAAAGTTAAACTGATTTACGTATATCGGTAAAAGGACACTGGCATGACATTAGCGCGGTATATGCATTATAAATGTGTCACGCAGTAAAAACTAAATATTGTTTACTTGAGGGGTGCCAAAAATGTTATACGATGTAATGTGTAAAGTTCAACCTTTTGTCATAAAAAAAAATAAAAAATGCCACAGTGCACCTTCCACGGAAACAGTTCACACGTTACATGTGAAACATTGCGTAGTTATGAGCACACAAAAGACTGCAAATTACTCCGGACGTGTGTGCATGAAACAGGGCATGCAATAATGAGCACACAAAAGTGCTAATTACTCAGTCTGTGGGCGTGTTCTGATGTGACAGAATAAAAGTAGACACACAGATCCAGGTGAATCAATTGATTTCTTCTTGGTACCGTGTGGAGTGAACAGACACTGCAATGGAAAACAAGAAGCAGTACACCCCTTTGGAAGCTTTGGCTATCCTGAATTCAATGGATGATTGCGACTCTGATGGTGGCGAAGAACTCACTTTTGTGGTTGAAGAAGATGAAGATACCGATACAGATGGGCACTCGGCCATGTCAGCAGATGATGACGAGGATGGTACACTGGATAAAGAGAATAGCAGCCCTCCCTGCAAGAAACGTGTGGTAACTCAGAAGGACAACGCAGCTGCACTTAGCATGAAGGCTAAAGATGGCACTGTTTGGGAAAAAGAAGATGTTGGACGTCTCCCTGCCAGTGATCCCTCTGCATGTTTTTCCTTCAGTGAGACAGCAGGGCCTACAAAGCACGTCAAGGTATCATGCAAAGTTCCTGTGATTATGTTTTTTCTTGTTCTTTATATAAAAACAATTTAGAATGACATTTATTGTGTATATTCACCTTTATTTATTTATCTTCCTACAGCGTAGAATCACAAGCCGACTGCAGAGTTTTCTGTGTTTGATCGACATAGGGATGCTGATGACCATCAAGGACTGCACGATCCATGAAGGCTGCAGAACAGACCCCAGCTGGACCCTTTCTCTCTGTGAGCTGATGGCATTCATATCAATTTTGTTCACGAAAGCAACGACAAGCCTAGTTGGTGCAGTGGCTGATGCCTGGTCTGAATTATTTCTGGTGCCGGCAATCAAGAATACAATGCCCCGTGACCGCTACCAAGCAATTATGAGATATTTGCGCTTTGATAACAAGGACACCCGTGCAGAACGAGCAAAAACCGACAGATTTGCAGCAATCTCAGACATCTGGCAACGTTTCGTCTGTAACTGTATTTCAAGTTACAACCCAGGACAACATCTTACTGTGGACGAGCAGCTATTTCCGACCAAGGTCCGTTGTACTTTCTTGCAATACATCGCTACAAAGCCTGATAAATTTGGTATCAAGTTTTGGATTGCAGCTGATTTGGAGACCAAGTACATGTGCAACGCTAGTCCTTACTTAGGAAAGGATCCCAGTCGTCCCAAAGGAGAAAGACTTTCTGAGAATGTCGTCACAAAGCTCATGGAACCATATCTGGACAAGGGCAGAACTGTTACAACTGACAACTTCTTCACATCTCTGTCTCTAGCTAATAAACTACTGAAGCGCAACACGACTCTGCTTGGCACCATAAATAAGATACGACGGGAACTTCCACTTCAGGCTAAAGATGTGTCAGGACTGAAGGAATTCTCCACACAAGTGTTTAGAACAGGCCCTGTTATTCTGACAGTGTATGCACCCAAAAAGAAGAAGTCTGTCTGCATTCTGAGCACCATGCACCGAAACGTGGAGATTGGCAAGGATCGCAAGAAAAAACCAAACACGGTCACAGACTACAACTGTATGAAGGTATGTGAATGTACTTAATTTTTTTATATGTACTATACATGTCAATTGATTCAAAATGTAACACAAGTCTCTATTTTTTTAGTGTGGCGTCGACATCATGGACCAGAAGGTACGTGCCTACACGGTGCGAACAGGAACACGGCGGTGGCCAGTTGCCGTGTTCTACAACATTCTGGACCTGGCAGCGATGAACGCGCACATTCTCTACAAGGCGTGTACAGGATCCACAGAGAAAAGACGAGTGTTCATGGCCCACCTTGCAGAGGAACTTCGGCGTCGTTTTATGCAAGAAAAACAGATTGAAAAAGAAATGAAAATACAACTCAGACAAGCTTCTGTTCCTCAGCTTGCCGCTGGAAAGAAGACTCAGTGTCAGGTGCTCCGTCACTGTAATAGGAACCACAGCACAGAGAGATGTGTGCAGTGTGACAGGTACACCTGTCGCAAGTGTAGGAAGGAGGGTCCTTGGCTGTGTGACGACTGTTAGTGGCTAGAAATGGTTTTGTACCTTTTGTGTATATGCTTATTTTATATAATAAATGTGTATCTTCCACTTGAATGACACTGACTCCCTCTCTCTCTGTCATACACACACACATATGCTCTTTATCTTTATACCATCTGATACTTGAAATTTACACATTCTGTGTCTAAATTTCTGGCAGCTTGCACTCATGACTCAATAATGCAACTTTTTCCCATGTACCATATGAAGTGTTTATATCAAAAATGTACATGCATACATGTGTATAAGATTGCCTGCAAAACATAACATTTATTTGATCATAAATTTACACATATAGTTGTGTAAAGAACATAAATCAAGTATATGTATTTGTTATATCACATATTTGTCTAATTGACACCACGGTTACCCTAGTAGATTTGGGGGTTCCAATATATTTCAAATTATGCTGTATCAAAGCATGTATACGATTCCTTACAACACACCGCTAGATAAACTCTTTAGTGCAGACCTGAGCTGAAGAAGTGACTTCAAGCTGGGGGGTGACTTTGACTGAGTGACTGTGATTCATTTGCAAAACAAAAGGTGTTAATGGTGCTGCAGAGGGGGCGGGCAGCTTGTGTGGGGAGTAAGGGGGGGGGCTCCTCGTGAGGAGAGCCTCATTTTTCCAGGAGTTCTAGTGTTAAAATGAGGAAGAAAGCGGTGAGTTGTATACGATTGCTACGAGTACTTTCTGCAAAAGTGGGCTGGGACTGCCGTCGTTGTACAAATAAAGGTTATTTGTGAAATGAAAAGGGAGTGACATCTTTCAATTCGTGGCAAGACGCAGGGCCCTCTGGATAAGGTGAAACTAAGAAAAAGCTTACGGCACTTGGTATTCCCAGGCAGTCTCCCAACCAAGTACTAACCAAGCCCGGCCCCGCTTAGCTTCCGAGATCAGACGAGATCGGGCGCAGTCGGAACAGTATGGCCGTAAGCGAGGGAAGCGGCCAGAATCAGCCCTTTTGTTTTCAGTTGAGGGTTTATTTAGAGTCGCACCGAGAGAAGAGCAGACGTCGATGCGGCATTGATGTCAAGATGTCTTTGAGAAAGTCGTTCTTAAAATGAGGAAGAAAGCGGTGAGTTGTATACGATTGCTACGAGTACTTTCTGCAAAAGTGGGCGGGGACTGCCGTCTTTGTACAAATAAAGGTAATTTGTGAAATGAAAGGGTAGTGACATCTTTACATTCGTGGCAAGACGCAGGGCCCTCTGGATAAGGTGAAACTAAGAAAAAGCTTACGGCACTTGGTATTCCCAGGCAGTCTCCCAACCAAGTACTAACCAAGCCCGGCCCCGCTTAGCTTCCGAGATCAGACGAGATCGGGCGCAGTCGGAACGGTATGGCCGTAAGCGAGGGAAGCGGCCAGAATCAGCACTTTTGTTTTCAGTTGAGGGTTTATTGAGAGTCGCACCGAGAGAAGAGCAGACGTCGATGCGGCATTGATGTCAAGATCTCTTTGAGAAAGTCGTTATTAAAATGAGGAAGAAATCGGTGAGTTGTATACGATTGCTACGAGTACTTTCTGCAAAAGTGGGCGGGGACTGCCGTCTTTGTACAAATAAAGGTAATTTGTGAAATGAAAGGGTAGTGACATCTTTACATTCGTGGCAAGACGCAGGGCCCTCTGGATAAGGTGAAACTAAGAAAAAGCTTACGGCACTTGGTATTCCCAGGCAGTCTCCCAACCAAGTACTAACCAAGCCCGGCCCCGCTTAGCTTCCGAGATCAGACGAGATCGGGCGCAGTTTTTTTTTTTTTGTTTTATTAAACCACTCAGAACGACAGTGCCACACATACACCACAGCAGGGGGCGGTACAGGGAGAGGGGCCAGGGAACGGGGCAAGCCCACGCTCCAAGACCCCTACTCACAGGGTGCAGCAGTCTTCATCATGCAGGCGTGAAGTTTAATAAAAAGAAAAAGACCAGGCATAATCAATAAAAGCCAATCAAACAATAAAAATGCCAATTAAAAGGAGCAACAGCCCCAACATCGAACAACACAGAAGACGGACAACAAGCAGCACACGACCCACCCACACAGACAAACCCAAGAAAAACAACCCAAGCAACCCACCCAAAACAGAAAAACAAGAGAAAACAAGCAGCCCACCCTCAAAACACATCCCAAACCAACCGCCCACCCACAACAGACACAAAAGGAACCCGGTGCACATAATCACTTAAGAACCGGGGCATGTCATGAGGCCCGGCAGACAATAAAAACACCTTAGATAAAACCAGTCGCAGCCGATAGCGGCACATTAAAACAGGATCTAAAACCACGCGCTCATAGCGGGCCTTGTTGCGCCGCAACCAAACAACACATTTAGCGACTGCTAAAAACAAGTTAAGAAAGGTGCTGGCGGGGTGGACCTTGGGGACACCAAACAGGAACATGACCTGCCACCCCGCCTCAGTAAAAACAGGCACGGGCCCCACCGCCCCGGCTATCCTGTCCACCACCTCCAGAGCCCACACAATGAAATCAGCTAACTGTGAACAGCCAAAGAACATGTGCGTAAGGCCCTCCTCCACATCCCGGCACACTGGGCAGAGCGGAGACGCGGCGAAGCCCAGTCTATGAAGCCACGACATTGACCATAGGGCGTTGTGCCGCTGTCTGTAGTCGAAAAGGGCCAGGGCAGGGTCCGCCGGGCAGACCAGCACGTTCCCCCACAACAGGTCAGGCCCCAGGGCGGGGAAGCGAGCGCTCCAAAAGGCCTGCGCCACCGGGGTAACAAAAGCACGCTGCCTGTAGAGGCGGGCAAAGTCACGGGTCACACACTGTTGGGGAGCTGGAGGAAAGCGCCGTAGCTTTGACCCCCTCTCACCCTCACCTATGTGGAGGAAGCGCTGTCGCTTGCCACTCCACACATGCACTTCTTGGACTCAGGACTTAAAGAGACAGCACACTTCTTATCTTTTACTTGCGCAAGGGTGCCCACTCACTTAGATGCAACAGACAGTATCTGCGCCTCAGTTCAGTGTCACACCGGGCAGTCCCTTGGCTTCTTTATTTATACTTGGCGGGAGGGGCTTACATGGGGCGTAGTTTAAGTTGTTAATGCTGTTAGTACCTTTACAGACAAAGGTTTATCAGGAAACGCTACACAACCCAGGGTAGGCCTCCTTGGCCATGTTGACAAGCCTATCCCCCACCCAGAGTTATAGTTCCTGTTCTCTCATCCTTTGGCGTCTAGAGACCACTTCGTTCTGCCCTGTCTCTAGACGCAGGGGCTGATACATATATATTACATATTGCTAACACACATACTTAATATGATAAAAGTAATACATTTTCCACTCTAACAGTCCCTCCTGTTTATCATGTTAATTGTAAGAAAGCAGAATCACACTGAGGGTCTCCTCGAGCTTCAGGAGTGGTCCACGCCCTTTAGGTTTTCGGACCGTCCGTCATTGTGAGTTACACCTCTCCGGGCTCTTCTTCCATCTCCATATTGTCGGTAAGGGACAACAACATATTGTCTTGAGCTCGAAACGCGGAATGTAGAGCAGAATTAATCAGCATTTTCAAACATGGAATCACAGTGATACAGCAGCAGAAAAATAATATAAAAAACATCAGAAATGGTGCACATATTTTCATCAGAATGGTCCACCATGCTCCGGTGGTGAACCAGGACAACCACGAGAACCCTTGCTGGCTCTTTTCTTCGGTCATCACCGTCCGTAGATCTTTCAGCTTTTGCAAGGCATTCGTCATGTTGGAAGAATGTACATTGTCAGGAATATAAGTACAGCAGGTTTGATTCAGTAATACACACACCCCTCCCTGCGCCGCAGTGAGGAGATCTAGTGCCATTCTATTCTGTATCACCATCTGCCGGGTTATATCCAATTCTTTATTTTGTTGCTGCTCTATTGTTATGGAAGCATTCATGAACAAACCTAATCTGTAGGTCAGAGTTTCTACGCGGAGCAGTAGTTTTCCTACTCCCACGTGTGGAAACAAGGCAAGTATTACTTTCTTCCCTTCGGACCACAACTTTTGATCGTCGGGGACATCTGTTCCCCACACGCTATCATGTTGTTTCACGGTTTCTTCCGTGCTGCGTTTACGTCGTTTAGTTGTGTCCTCAGTACTTATTACATAGGTGTGATCTGAAACATAAATGGGTGCACAAACTCCGTACCAGCCGGGTGGTAACACAAAATAAGCACGGCTACCACACAACCAGGCTACGCCTTGCACCCAATAGGACCCATTGCTGGGGCCTGACATGTTGACTGGTGCTCCTTCACCTGAAACAGCAATTTGATCACAGTTTGTGGTGTTACCTAGGGGGTTTGTGCCATTCATTTGGTCATAGCACATAGTATGGTTGAATGTTCTCGGGTCTTTATTCATAAGGACCGGGAACGGGAATGAACTATTAGACTTGGTGACCTTGAAGTCAATCCAAAATAGTCGATCACGAGTGTTATTGTCGATCCCTGGGGCATATGGGTTTGTGTCATTTATTTTAATACCTATGTGCTGGTATCCGACGCCTCCGAATGAGGAAGCACATTTAGCCTGGGATCTGTTCATAGGTTTCCCGGTTAAAGTTGGGCCTTCACTGTGGTGTGGCATGACAGAGCAAACATAACAGTTAGACAGATTCTTTTGTTTCACAGCGTCATGTACATATCTGTACCAGTAATTCTGTAGGAACGGATGTTGTGCATCTCCGTTTATACGGGTGAGGTGAATCCCATCCGGGGTCCACTTTTTCCCTACATCCACATTCTCATCTCCAAATTGTAATATCAGTATAATTAGTATAACGAAAAGACCTCCAAACAGACTTTTAGCCCACCATGGGCACCCTGTCAGAGCCATCCTAAAGGAGTGCAGTTCAGTTGGTTTCTTCACCGGGTTGAGACAGCGAAAACCTATTGTATTTCGTGCCTTTGTAGCGGACTTCCACTGCTACTCCGCGAGTGAGGCGTCTGGCAGGGGCTTTATGAGCTTACAGTGACTTTTGTGAATCCACGACGGTCTTTCCGCAATCTTCAGTGCGGTGGGTGTTGTCAGGAGTACTTGATATGGTCCGTCCCACCGGGGCGTAGTCCAATCCTTACGCTGTAGGACTTTAATCAGTATCCAATCTCCAGGCTTCACAGAATCCTGTAACACAGACACAGATGCTTCTGGCACATTACTAGGATGTTGAGCGCTTTGTTTAGCGAGCAGTCTGCTCATCCAATCCGCAAGCGTTTGCTCATGTCCCGCCTTCCCTACGTCAGTGGTTTCCCCTATCAACGGAAACGGTCTCCCGTATACTATTTCAAAGGGGGTCAGTCCACTGACCGCAGGCGTGATACGCATCCATAGTTTCACTAGTGACAAACATTCTGGCCATGGTCTGCCTGTTTCTTCCATGGTTTTCTTTAGCCTATTTTTTATTGTTCCATTAGTTCGCTCCACTAGACCTGCACTCTGGGGGTGGTATGCGCAATGATTTTTTAGTGTAAATCCTAGTGCTTGTGAGCATAAGTCTAGTACTTTATTTACAAAATGTGAGCCGTTGTCTGATCGTATTATTTCGGGGATTCCATATGTCGGAAAGAATTGTCCCACTAAGCATTTAGCCACTGTGATTGCATCACAGCGTTTTGCTGGGTATATTTCTACCCACTTTGAAAAGGTGTCTATTATTACCAAACAGTATTTTGCACCTTGTGACCACGTCAATTCTATGAAATCCATGTGTATTGCTTGAAACGGCTGCTCCGGCATGGGGAACTGGCCTCGCTTAGGTCTCATGTTCCCTTGTGCATTATGTTTACAGCAAATCATGCACGCTCTGCAATAGTTTTTTGCAAAATCAGAAAAATTTATTGTGTAAAAGTGTTGTTGTATTATATGTACCATCCCTCCTGTTGAGACATGGGTCTTCCCATGACTCACTAAAGCTGCTGTTTTATACAGACTCCGCGGAAGGACTGGCTTCCCGTCCACTTCATACACATTATCTTTTTCTTGTGCCCCCCTTTTTGTCCATCTCTGCTTTTCTGCCTTTGGGGCATTCTGCTGCGCGTCTCGTAGTACATTAGTTTCCATGAGGAAGAGCCCATCGCTCTCTTCGAGCGGTGCGCTTTGGGCTGCTTCCTTAGCTGTTTGATCAGCGAAAGCATTCCCTTTCGCTTCCTCAGTTTCATTGGCCTGATGCGCTTTGCATTTGCAGAGTGCTAGTAGTTTTGGTTTCTGCACGACTTCTAACAGTTTTAGTAGTAACGCCGAATGAGTTAATGTGGTCCCTTGGGACGTCTTGAATCCTCTCGTTTTCCACACAGCTGCATGATGATGCACTGCTGAGAAAACGTACTGACTGTCTGTGTATATCGTAATTTCTTTCCCCTCATGTATTTCACAGGCTCGGATGACGGCATACAGTTCTGCAGCTTGTGCTGAACATGTCGGCGGCAACGCCTTTGCTTCTATCACTTTGTCTTGGGTTACTACCGCATACCCTACTCTGTTTTTGCCATACTGATCTTTAGATGCAGACCCGTCCACGAATAGGACTGTAGTCTGGGGTATGGGCGTTTGAGAGATGTCAGCTCGGGGTTTTGTTTGTTCTTCTATTATGGTTTTACAAGAATGCGCGTCTCCCTCTGCCTGAGACGGCAGGAGGGTGCTGGGGTTTAATGGTCCACACCTCTGCAAGGTTATATTAGGCTGTGAGAGCAGAAGTGAGACCAGGGTCAGGTGTCTAGCGTGCGTTAAGAAGGGTAGTGGTGTCTGGAGCAATATCAGCGATACGGCATGTGGTACTTTCAGGGTCAGGGGGTGGCATAACACTAGCTCTGCTGATATTTTCACTGCTTCCGCTGCTGCTGCACATGCCTGCAGGCAGCTTGGAAACCCTGCTGCCACAGCGTCTAGTCTTTTAGAGTAGAACGCTAATGGTCTGTGTTTAGTTCCAAACGGTTGTGTTAAAACAGCTTTCATATACCCTTCTTGTGCATCTACGCATAGCATGAAAGGCAATTCATAGTTTGGTAAGGCCAAGACTACATCTGTCTGCAGCATGTGTTTCAGTTTCTCAAATGCTGCTTCTCCCTTGCCGGTCCATTGTATTTGGTCTTTTAGTGTCATCTCCTTCCCATATATTAACTCCTGCAAAGGCTGTGCTAAGGTTGCATAGTCTGGTAACCATTCCCTACAGTAATTGCACAGTCCCAGGAAGGACATCATCTGTTGCTTTGTCCTTGGTTTAGGCGCCTCTCTAATCGCTTGCTTACGAGTTTCTAGGAGCGCCTTCCCTTCCCCCGTAAGATAATGACCTAAATATATGACCTTCTTCTGGCAATATTGTAGCTTTTCTTTCGAGGCCTTATGTCCTGTCTTGTACAAATGTTGGAGCACAGCCAAGGTCGTCTGCCGGCAATGTTCCTTAGTATCGGCTGCGACTAGGATATCATCCACGTACAACAATACTTGGCTGTGTTCCAGCACTGGGCACGTTTGCATAGAGAAGCGGAGGGCCATTGTGTACACATGTGGGCTTTCAGAAAAACCTTGCGGTAATCTAGTGTAAGTATATTTCTTCCCTTTGTAGGTGAACCCGAATAAATGTTGCGAGTCCTCATGTAGTGGCACTGAGAAAAAGGCATTACTCAAATCTATCACTGAGAACCACTTCTTGTCTCCCGTAAGGGAGTTAAGCAGTAAATGTGGATTAGGCACATCTGGTGCCGCATGCTGAACTATGTTATTTATTGGCCTTAAATCTTGCACCATCCTCCACTTTCCCGTTTGACCTTTCTGCACTGGGAATATGGGGGTGTTGCAAGTAGCCTCAGGTGCCTCTCTCAAGATCCCTGACCTCAACATGTCCTGTATCACCGGTGCTATTCCGGCTTCAGCTTCGGGTTTCAATGGATATTGTCTCACTATCGGTTCTTGTTGTGTTCGTACCTGTACCTTATATGGTGGGAAGTCTTTTACTAGCCCTACATCAGTGGGGGAGGAAGACCACAGCCCTTTAGGTATTACTGACAGCTCTGGGCTCTCAACCGTAGCTATCAATCAGGCTGGGTCCTCCATGTGTGTGACAGGGGTCACAGGCACTCGCCATCCCAAAGGGAATCTCCATATGTTTTGTGTTTCGTTATAGCTCCACTCTGTCCCTGGCTGCGTCGTATATTTAAGTTTTGGGTGTGATGCGCAGCTCACAAACTGTCCCAAATCTTTCCATCTATGCTTTTTCCCTTTTGAAAGAGAAATGTGTGGTGTGTCTTCTAGAAGCAATTTCCATTGCCTATTCGTCAGGGTGACGGATGCTGCTGCTAACCCATTTACTGTGTCCACATACAGATATGGGACCGTAATGCATTTATCAGTTTGTGCATGGAACAAGGCGTCATATGCTGGGTCTGGCCCTGGTACTGTTTTGTACCTCATTGTGACGTGCAGCGCATCACTCAGCATATATTGCGTTTGTGGTGCTTTCTGCTGCTGCCTAGTTTTCCTCAACATTTCTCTAGTTTGGTTCGTGTCTCCTAAATCTAAGGACCAATAATAGGTTGGGGTGTTATGTCCTTGTAACACACAAACATCCTCCTCTATTATGGCCTTCATTCCATTTGGGGTTGGCACCACGCCTATTCCTAATGCTTGCATTACATCTCTCCCTACCAGATTTACGGGGCAAGCAGGGCTTATGAGTACTTGTGCTTCGCACTCTTTTCTGGTCTCGACATCTATTATCAGCAGGGGGTTGGTAAGTTTATGGCTATCTGTTTGGCCTCCTGCTGTTTTCATATTCACTGTAGCCGTTGAAAAGGTAGTTTTAGGAGGTGCTACTGTCAGCACCGTCCTGCAGGCTCCAGTGTCGCACAAACACTCATAAGTTTCCCCATTTATAGACAATTGTCTGCTTGGTAATTCACACCATTGTTTTGACACTAACAGTTGTTGCACTGCTAGCAGGTCTACTTCCTCTTCTCCCTCTATTCGCACTGTTTCAACTTTACAGCGTCTTAGGGTCACGGGGGCACATTCCTCTGTTTCAGTATTTGAAATAGAGTCCCCCGTGGCTGGGAGTCACTGGGGTGGCTCACCGGAGGTGGACCTTCTATCGGGATTGGTTGTGGGGTCCCTTTTTTGTCTTAGTCTGCAATCCCTTGCCATGTGTCCTATCTTCCCACAATTCCAGCAGTCTATTACTCCTGGTTGGCCTCTTCCCAATCCCCCTCTACCTCTTCCTCTGTTCCTACCCCTGAAACCTCCTCTACCCCTTCCTTGGATCTGCGTATAGGCCACTAACTGATCGCTTTGATCTAAGAAAACAGTTTCTGGTTTTGTCTTCTGGGCTTTTTGAGCGTGTTGTGCATATTCTATTGCTTGTTGCACAGTTCCTGTATTCTGGTGCACCCAGTGTTTATCAATGTATCGCTTTAATTCTGGTCGCAACCCAGTTAGGAAGGCTCTTTTTAATTGTTGCTGATATACCCCGTTCTCATCTTCCGCATGAGGAATTCCTGAGTTCGTCCTGAACATAGGCCGTAATCTGTCCAGGAAATCCTCTGGCTCCTCTCCTTCTTTCTGCTTACACTGCGCTATTTTCCCATAATCAGCTCGTCTTGTGAATGTGGCCTCTAACCTTCCTCTCAACTGGTCTAGAGCCTGCTGTAATTCCATGGAGTCATGTGCTAGGGGCTGGTTTCTTGCTCCCTGACCCGTAAAGTCACCAGCTACCCGTCCCCATTTGTGACTTAGGACCTGTCTAAAACAGCGGAATAATTCTCTCCCATTAAGGTGAAAGCTGGTCTGTAGTTCCGTCATAGCTGTCCAGAACTCAGGCACACCGTCCTCTACGGCAGGGATGCCTTTCAGGGCGGCTGCTCTATCTTCTGCTGTCCATGGGCGGTAAACTAATATGGTGGCTGGTGGGGCTATGCCATCATCATCCAGGGCTATTCTTGGATTAGCCACTTCCACCATCGGGGCGAGGAACTCATCTTCCTCATCTAATTCTATTGCATGCCACTGAACTCTCCGATTTTCAGGGTTTATACGTTTTTGCAATTGTGGATCTGTCGCCCTGGTCTGATGTAACCTTGGTCTCTCTCCCTCCGCTCCCTGAGCCGCTTGCAAAGGTGCAGGCTTATTTTGATTATGATAAGGTGGTGGCTGTGGCCCTAGTGGCGCAGCCACAGGCACATGCGGGGGAGCAGTGGGCGATGTCTCCTCATCTATTTTAACCAATGCTGCTTGTAACTTCTCTTTTTTATTTTTCTGTTTCTCCTTCCTCGCTTTATCTCGGAGTTTGCTTTGCTCTAACCAAGCTTCAGACAGCATGTATTCTCTCTTTTTCTGTATTTTATCTTTCTCTGAACGGCAACTAGCCAGTATATCTAATTTTAACTCGGTCTGCAGTTTTAGAATGTCCCCTGTATTCAGATTTCCAGGAAATGTATATCTTTTCTGCCATTTCCGATTACTCACAACTCCTGCTCCTACTTTGTATGCTTCCATAAATTTCTCGTCTCCCGCCAATTCTACTTTGCTCTGACTCTGTCCCATTTTTTTCTACAAAAAACAACAACCCCTAGGTGCAAGTCCCTGGCATGAGACCTCAGGAGGACACTGACACGGCCTTCTACTGTCTCCTATGGAGACAGCGGTATCAGTTTTCAGGGGTGAAACCCGTCCTTTCTCCCTTGGTCACCAGTATGTTGTTGCACCCAGGCCAGACGTGCAGACCTTCTACTAGTCTCTTAATACACGTCTGTTCTCATTCACGCTGCAGCGTCGTGCTTCTCACCTGATCCTTTCGCGAAGTGCTTCTAGTTCTTGTCCGGAGGCCCATCAGACGTCGCCCCAGCCGTCGGGAACGGTCCTAACCACCGGCCTGTAGACGAATTCACGTCACAGGTCTTTCACACACTCTCTGTGAGTGAGACTGTCGACAGTTTTCGGTGTTGTTCGTCGGCGGACTGGTCGGCGTCTTCTGGTTTCCTCTCGGATCCGGCTCGAAGGACCAAGTTTTATGTTGGGGAGCTGGAGGAAAGCGCCGTAGCTTTGACCCCCTCTCACCCTCACCTATGTGGAGGAAGCGCTGTCGCTTGCCACTCCACACATGCACTTCTTGGACTCAGGACTTAAAGAGACAGCACACTTCTTATCTTTTACTTGCGCAAGGGTGCCCACTCACTTAGATGCAACAGACAGTATCTGCGCCTCAGTTCAGTGTCACACCGGGCAGTCCCTTGGCTTCTTTATTTATACTTGGCGGGAGGGGCTTACATGGGGCGTAGTTTAAACTGTTAATACTGCTAGTACCTTTACAGACAAAGGTTTATCAGGAAACGCTACACAACCCAGGGTAGGCCTCCTTGGCCATGTTGACAAGCCTATCCCCCACCCAGAGTTATAGTTCCTGTTCTCTCATCCTTTGGCGTCTAGAGACCACTTCGTTCTGCCCTGTCTCTAGACGCAGGGGCTGATACATATATATTACATATTGCTAACACACATACTTAATATGATAAAAGTAATACATTTTCCACTCTAACACACACGCCTGGCAACAGTGACCCTGGAGGCCCTCTCGGCCACAGCCTCGACCTGGTCATAGACGGCCGCGGGAGGCAGGAAGCCAGGGCGCACCTCATAAAAGAGGTCTCGCACCTGACGCACCCCAGCCTCCCACCAGTGCCGGAACTCGAGGGGCCGCCCCCCGGAGAGGACGCGCGGTTTGAGCAGCAGCGGCTGCCGAAGCAGAAGCTGCCGCCCCTCAGGCACCACGACAGTGTGCTCCTGGAACTCAGCCCACGCCAAGAGGAGGTGTGCGTAGAAGGAGGGGATGCCACGCACCATGCCGGGCCGGAGACGCATCCAAAGAGCGTCTTCGGCCAGCTCCCTCCCCGCACACTGTCCCAGCCGGAGCGAGAGCACCACCTTCCACAGGGAGGGGCGGCTCTCGTCCAGGAAGGCTTGCAACATCCGGACACACAGGGCCTTCGACTGGACCAGAGGGTCCAGGAGGCCCAGGCCACCCTCGGCAGGGGGGCCAATCAAGGTAGCGTAAGCCACCATGACTCTGCCCCCCCCCCAGAGGAAGCGCAGGATGGCCTTCCGCAGCCTGGCGTAATGTCCGTGGGGCATGTGAGTGACGCTCAGGTGAAACCACAGCACAGACAACACCATTGCGTTCAACAGGAACACCTTCTGCTGCAGCAAGAGGAGACGGCCCGACCACCCGGCCAGCCGCCGCTCCACACCACCCGTCAGATCGTCCCACATCCTCCCCGTCGCATCGTCCGCACTCCTCCCGAGCAGAACGCCCAGGAGGCGCACGTCCCCCTCGGCCTCAGTCAGCCCCAGCTCGGCGGGCAGAGGCCCGGCCGAACCGAGCCGCAGGTACACCGACTTCTGCAGGTTGACCCTGGCCTCAGTGATGTCACAGTACTGCTGCACGCTGCGCAACGCAGCCCCCACGCTGGCCACATCGGGCACGAGCAGGGTGGTGTCGTCAGCGTACTGGAAGACCGGCGGAGCGAAGCATGTCGGGCCGATGGGCACCCTAGCAATGCCACGAGAGGCGGCCACCAGGAGGCCGAGGGGCTCGACCGCCAAGGTGTACAAGGCGGCCGACAGGGGGCAGCCCTGCCGCACCGAACGCGTCATGCGGAAGGGCGCAGTGACGTAGCCGTTGCAGGTGACCGCGGTCATGGCGGAGGCGCACAAGAGGCGCGTCCAGGCCAGGAAGCCCGGGCCGAAGCCGAAGACCTCCAGTACACGCTGGAGGTAGGCGTGCTCGACCCTGTCAAATGCCTTGGCAAAGTCGAGCTTCACCAAGTAACCGGGCGAACCTGCCGTTTCCATGAAGCCCACCGCCGCCTGCACATCCCGGACGGTGTCCAGGATGGTGCGGCCCGTCACCCCGTACGTCTGGGTGGTGCGGATGAGGGACGGCAGCACCTGACTGAGCCGGGAGGCCAAGACCGAGGCCAACACCTTGTAATCGGTGTTGAGCATGGTGAGGGGCCT
This sequence comes from Paramormyrops kingsleyae, assembly GCF_048594095.1. Classification (NCBI taxonomy): domain Eukaryota; kingdom Metazoa; phylum Chordata; class Actinopteri; order Osteoglossiformes; family Mormyridae; genus Paramormyrops; species Paramormyrops kingsleyae. The sequence goes on along the minus strand of NC_132800.1, from coordinate 45,839,292 downwards.
GTAATTAGCCAGCTCCCCCCTGTCTCCCGTGTGCTTAAAGAGCATCTTAATCAAACCAAGCCGGATGGTGCCGTGCATTTCACCGCGGGCGAGGACGTCACTATAAAGGGCCTGCAAGATGGGCACGAGCTCCTCCTTAAATACCCTGTAAAAGTCTGCCGTGAGCCCGTCGGAGCCGGGACACTTTCGCGGCCGGAGCCGGTCAATAGCTGCCCCAATCTCATCACAGGACAAGGGGGCGTCACACAGGGCGACGCTCTCGGGCGAAAGGCGCGCCTCAATCAGCCCCGTGAGGGGGGAGAGGGCGTCCAGATCGATGCGCTCGCTGGTGAACATAGCGGCCCAGTAGTCCCGCACGACGCGCAGGACACCGGGTGCGTCGGACACCAACTGGCCGTCCGGGCAGCGCACCGAACGGAGCAGCCTCGCAGCCCCCCGGGACTCCTCCAGCGCCCTGAAATAGCGAGGAGAGAGCTCACCAGGGGCGACGAAACGCACCCCGCTCCGCAACGCCGCCCCGGCGTGCCTCCGCTCAGAGAGGAGAGCCAGCTCGTCCTGCAGGGCCGAGACCCGCACGGGGTCCCCTGCATCCTGCTCGAGCGCCAGCAGTTTCAGCTGGAGATCACGCAGCAAGGCGCGCTCCCCCTGCCGAAAGCGTCCGGCTGCGGCCTTCCCGGCAGCCTGTAAAACGGTCGCCACCTCCCGCTTTAACAATTCCCACCCCGCCTGAATATCGAGGGAGAACAGGGGCGACCGCACCCCAGTCCACAATGCGAAGCTCACCTTCTCAGTAACGGTACCATCGCTTAAGAGGGAGGGGTTGAGGATCCACGTGCCCCGCCCGCGCTGCACCTCCCCAGAATCGAGCGTGCAAAGGAAGTAGTCGTGATCGCTCACGAGACACTCCCGATAGCACACCGTACGGACACGGGCAGCGACAGCAGGGGACATCAGAGCGTAGTCCAGCCTGCTGCCGTGCATCACGCCCCGGACATGCTGCGTCCTGGAGAGGACACGACGGTCAGGGTTGCGATCCCTCCACAGGTCCGTGAGATGACAGACACGCATCAAGCGGAGGAGAGCTGCTCGCCCCGCATCGGCCCGCACGACCGCCCCCCTCCGCACGTCCAGGCGAGAGAGGGAGATGTTGAAGTCCCCGACCACGAGAGGACAGGGCCACAGCGCCACACGGGCAGCCAGGCGGTCGAAGAAGGAGGCACACCGTGCCACATCATTGGGCGCGTGCACGACCACGACGGTGCAGGCGAAACCCCCCTCCAGACAGAGCCCGACAGCCAGACACTTGCCCTCCCCGTCCGAGTACAGCAGGGATGCCGACTGGACACGCGGGCGGCGACAGAGCAGCGCGACACCCCAACCGACGACCCCTGGCCGAACAGAGGCGGTGGAGAAGAAGACATCGCCCGACCATGCGTCCCGCACTCTATCAATAAAAGGCCCATCCCACCCAGTCTCTTGCAAACACACAACGGACGAGTCACAACACGAAGTTAAAACTGCCTGGGCCTTAGCCCAGGAGCGCAGCCCCCAGGCATTGAGGGAGGTCAGAGTCAGTGTCATTGGGATAAAAGAGTCTCTGTTAGGCACCAGGCAGGGGACACATCACGACAGACACAACACTGGCACAGGAGGTAAAAGCCACACACACCCAGATAAAAGCGGGACGCACCCAGCCGAACAGGCCCACCCAGACAACCACCCCACTAACCCACCCGGATGGTGGAGCGATGTCGCGGGAAACACACAGGTAAAAGGGACAAGCAACACAATAAGAACAATAAAAGAAACCATAAAAAGAACCATAAATAAAATAAGAAGACAATAAATAGGCGGGCCGTAAAAGAACACAATAAAACACGAGTAATCACTTAAAACGCACGGGACCTAGGGGACGGGGAGAAGCAGGGACGACAGCGGCGATAGCAGGGGCAGAAGGCGACACGGACACGGTGATGGACAATGAAAACAGAAACCAAAAACAAAACCGGGGCGGCAGAAAAGCAATACACAACGAAAGACAAGAACCACGGGAAACATGAGTCAATGAAGGGGGATGGCGAAGGAACATCAGTCCGTGTCGCCGCTGTCGTCATGACCCGGGCTCGCAGCACGCATGGCCGCCAGGGCCGCCACCGCCGACTGCCGCCGCTCCTCCTGGCGCCGCAGAGTGTTGGCGAGGCCCGGCAGAGGGGGCTGATGAGACGCCCCGGACCTAGACCCCATGCAAAAGCGGGACTTGTGCTTGGCCTTGCCAAGCTTAGTCATTACAGGCTTGCCCGAGTCGGGCTGGGTCCGTGGGGCGACGAAGGGGTCCGGGTCCAGGGCGTCCAGCTGACGCAGGGTGTCAGCGCCGAAGGGGGGGACGCCGGACCAGGGCGACGCCAGGGGCTGGACAGATGGAGGCAGAGGGGGGGGGGAAGAGGGAGCGGGGGCTGGGGGAGGGGGGCCATCCACAGGCCTACCCCCGGCCAACCGGGACGCCGGGCGCACTTCACCCGCGGCCGGAGCTGCGGGAAGGGACGGGGTGAGAGACGAGGGGGGGGCGGGCGGGGGCTCCGAGTAGAGGGACTGGGAGACAGGCATGGGCACTGGCAGCTCCACGGGACCCGCAGCTCCGGAGGGCAGCTCCATGTCCTCAACGCCCGACGCCCCAAGGAGGTCCTGTGCGGCCGGGGGGTCTCCGGCCCCCCCAAAGGGCACAGCGTCCACCCCCACGACGGGACCCCCACTCACCTCTCCCCTCGGGCCAGCCACAGGAGCGGCGAGGAGGTCGTCCACGACAGGAGCCAGGCAGTCAACGGCAGCAGCCACAGGGGGTGTCGAAAGCGCGGCGATGGCGGCAGCATTACTGGGGTCCTGGGGTGGAAGGAGAGACACCCCCTCGTCCCCCCCAGCGTGAGAGCCCGGGTCAACCCCGTCCCTGGCAGCGGAGGCCGGCCCGTCCCGACCAGGGGCGCCAGGGCAGGTGCACAGGGCGGCGGCCTTGCGGCAGCCGGCACAGCGGGCGACAACACAGTCACGGGCGTAGTGTCCCTGCAGCCCGCAGACACGGCACACGTACTGAGGGCACTGGGCCACCACGTGCCCCGGCTGGAGGCACATGCGGCAGAGGCGGACCTGGTTGTCGTGAGCGACACGAATGTAGCGGGGCCCCTCGGCCATATCAAATCGGGCACTGTAGGGCAAGGACACCACGCCGGCCGGGAAACGCACCCTGACGCAGCGGGTGCCGTCAGTGACCTGAGTGCCGGGCAGGAGCCGACGGCGCACCGGGAGGATGGGCTCCACACCCCATGCCGCAAGGCGATCGAGGATGACCTGATCGGGCACATACGCAGGCAGGTGCAGAAAGGAGACCACGCGCTCCGCCTGACAGAGGCATCTGACCGGGCAGAGCTTGCCCTGTACGGTGAGGCCGCCCTCAACGAGCTCGATGTACTTGGGGGCGGTGAAGGTAACCTCCACTGCCACATTAGGAGCCGGGCACACGGCCAGCAGGGCGTCCTTCGGCACCAACAACAATATCGCCTTAGCCACCTCAAGCAAAGGCACGCTGTCAAACGCACTCAGGTCCACGGAGGCAGTGGCCTCCTTAGTATAAGGCCCCTTCGGGGCAGGGCCCTCGTCCCAGGCACCCCGCGAAGCCGCACCCTGACGCAGGACGCCCGCTCGCACCCCCGTGCCCACCTGCACCCGCCCGCTGCGCCCGACCGGCCTGAGCCACCCTCCCAGCATAGCTGTCGGGCGGAGAGACGGCACCGCCGACCCCCGCACCAGCACCAGCACCGGCCCCGCTGCTCACCTTGGCGGGCGCCACTCCCGGCCCAGAAGCCACCGCTGCCGCTGCCGCCGCCCTCTTTCGAGACACGACCTGCACCCACTCACCGGGCCCCCGGTCATCCAGACCAGGCGGCTCCACCGCCATATCTACCTCCATGTCCGCCCTACTAAAATCATCCAGTGAATTAACCGTATCAGCATCCAGCGCCCGTGCAGCCGCGGCTGCACGCGACACGTCATCACTTCCCACACCTCTGAACGCCCGTGCAGCCGCGGCTGCACGCGACATGGACGGCTGCGGCTGAGCAGCCATGATCAAACAATTAAGGGGAGGAGGGGGGGCAACCAAGAAGGGAGCCCGGGGGACAAAACAAACAAGCAATCAAGGGGGAAAAAGAAAAGCCGGTAAATAATAAACGCGCAAAACACGGAAGTGGAAAACAAAACACAAGACCGGCGAAAAAAAATCTAATGACAAGCCTCTCTCCCTAGCACAATAAAACGGCCAGGGAGAGGGGAAACGAACTGGGGCAAAAAAGAAAAGAAACAGTGATCCAAAAACAAGATAAACCAGAGCAAACTACAACGGATGAAAAACGCGCACAGAAACGGAGGGCGAAAACAAAACACAAATCAGGGGCGAAATAAAGGGTGACAAGCCTCCCCCCCCGGCCCAAAATGAGGCCAGGGAGAGGGAAAACAGAACCAGACGAAACAGAAACTTAAGAAACGCCGAAATAAATGAAAAAAAGCCTAATTGGCAAACCAGGAAGTAAAACGCGCAGCGCGCAAAGAAAGCCAAACGAACAGAAATAAATGCAAAAAAAGACACTCAAAACGAGTGACAAGCCTCCCCCTCCGGCGCAACGAAGCGGCCAGGGAGAGGGGAGGCTAACCAAGGCAAAACTAAACCAAAACAGGTATTAAATAAAACGGAGAAAGAAACGGAAAACCAAGCAAACAGCAGAGACTAAAAAAAACACCACCGCACACACGCACCACCACACACACACTGAGCCGCGCAGGATCAGGCACGATCATGCGCAGTCGGAACGGTATGGCCGTAAGCGAAGGAAGCGGCCAGAATCAGCACTTTTGTTTTCAGTTGAGGGTTAATTGAGAGTCGCACCGAGAGAAGAGCAGACGTCGATGCGTCATTGATGTCAAGATGTCTTTGAGAAAGTCGTTCTTAAAATGACGAAGAAAGCGGTGAGTTGTATACGATTGCTACGAGTACTTTCTGCAAAAGTGGGCTGCCGTCATTGTATAAATAAAGGTAATTTGTGAAATGAAAGGGGAGTGACATCTTTACATTCGTGGCAAGATGCAGGGCCCTCTGGATAAAGTGAAAGTAAGAAAAAAGTTACGGCACTTGGTAATCCCAAGCAGTCTCCCAACCAAGTACTAACCAAGCCCAGCCCCGCTTACCTTCCGAAAGCAGACGAGATCGGGCGCAGTCGGAACGGTATGGCCGTAAGCGAGGGAAGCGGCCAGAATCAGCCCTTTTGTTTTCAGTTGAGGGTTTATTGAGAGTCGCACCGAGAGAAGAGCAGACGTCGATGCGGCATTAATGTCAAGATGTCTTTGAGAAAGTCGTTATTAAAATGAGGAAGAAAGCGGTGAGTTGTATACGATTGCTATGAGTACTTTCTGCAAAAGTGGGCGGGGACTGCCGTTGTTGTACAAATAAAGGCAATTCGTGAAATGAAAGGGGAGTGATATCTTTACATTCGTGGCAAGACGCAGGGCCCTCTGGATAAAGTGAAATTAAGAAAAAGCTTACGGCACTTGGTAATCCCAGGCAGTCTCCCAACCAAGTACTAACCAAGCCCGGCCCCGCTTAGTTTCCGAGATCAGACGAGATTGGGCGCAGTCGGAATGGTATGGCTGTAAGCGAGGGAAGCGGCCAGAATCAGCCCTTTTGTTTTCAGTTGAGGGTTTATTGAGAGACGCACCAAGAGAAGAGCAGACGTCGGTGCGGCATTGATGTCAGGATGTCTTTGAGAAAGTCGTTATTAAAATGAGGAAGAAAGCGGTGAGTTGTATACGATTGCTACGAGTACTTTCTGCAAAAGTGGGCGGGGACTGCTGTCGTTCTACAAATAAAGGTAATTTGTGAAATGAAAGGGTAGTGACATCTTTACATTCGTGGCAAGACGCAGGGCCCTCTGGATAAGGTGAAACTAAGAAAAAGCTTACGGCACTTGGTATTCCCAGGCAGTCTCCCAACCAAGTACTAACCAAGCCCGACCCCGCTTAGCTTCCGAGATCAGACGAGATCTGGCGCAGTCGGAACGGTATGGCCGTAAGCGAGGGAAGCGGCCAGAATCAGCTCTTTTGTTTTCAGTTGAGGGTTTATTTAGAGTCGCACCGAGAGAAGAGCAGACGTCGATGCGGCATTGATGTCAAGATGTCTTTGAGAAAGTCGTTCTTAAAATGAGGAAGAAAGCGGTGAGTTGTATACGATTGCTACGAGTACTTTCTGCAAGAGTGGGCCGGGACTGCCGTCGTTGTACAAATAAAGTTAATTTGTGAAATGAAAGGGGAGTGACAGCTTTACATTCGTAGCAAGACGCTGGGCCCTCGGGATAAGGTGAAAGTAAGAAAAAGCTTACGGCACTTGGTAATCCCAGGCAGTCTCCCAACCAAGTACTAACCAAGCCCGGCCCCGCTTAGCTTCCGAGATCAGACGAGATCGGGCGCAGTCGGAACGGTATGGCCGTAAGCGAGGGAAGCGGCCAGAATCAGCCCTTTTGTTTTCAGTTGAGGGTTTATTGAGAGTCGCACCGAGAGAAGAGCAGACGTCGATGCGGCATTAATGTCAAGATGTCTTTGAGAAAGTCGTTATTAAAATGAGGAAGAAAGCGGTGAGTTGTATACGATTGCTATGAGTACTTTCTGCAAAAGTGGGCGGGGACTGCCGTTGTTGTACAAATAAAGGCAATTCGTGAAATGAAAGGGGAGTGATATCTTTACATTCGTGGCAAGACGCAGGGCCCTCTGGATAAGGTGAAACTAAGAAAAAGCTTACGGCACTCGGTATTCCCAGGCAGCCTCCCAACCAAGCACTAACCAAGCCCGGCCCCGCTTAGCTTCCGAGATCAGACGAGATCGGGCGCAGTCGGAACGGTATGGCCGTAAGCAAGGGAAGCGGCCAGAATCAGCACTTTTGTTTTCAGTTGAGGGTTTATTGAGAGTCGCACCGAGAGAAGAGCAGACGTCGATGCGGCATTGATGTCAAGATGTCTTTGAGAAAGTCGTTATTAAAATGAGGAAGAAATCGGTGAGTTGTATACGATCGCTACGAGTACTTTCTGCAAAAGTGGGCGGGGACTGCCGTCTTTGTACAAATAAAGGTAATTTGTGAAATGAAAGGGTAGTGACATCTTTACATTCGTGGCAAGACGCAGGGCCCTCTGGATAAGGTGAAACTAAGAAAAAGCTTACGGCACTCGGTATTCCCAGGCAGCCTCCCAACCAAGCACTAACCAAGCCCGGCCCCGCTTAGCTTCCGAGATCAGACGAGATCGGGCGCAGTCGGAACGGTATGGCCGTAAGCAAGGGAAGCGGCCAGAATCAGCACTTTTGTTTTCAGTTGAGGGTTTATTGACAGTCGCACCGAGAGAAGAGCAGACGTCGATGCGGCATTGATGTCAAGATGTCTTTGAGAAAGTCGTTATTAAAATGAGGAAGAAATCGGTGAGTTGTATACGATTGCTACGAGTACTTTCTGCAAAAGTGGGCGGGGACTGCCGTCTTTGTACAAATAAAGGTAATTTGTGAAATGAAAGGGTAGTGACATCTTTACATTCGTGGCAAGACGCAGGGCCCTCTGGATAAGGTGAAACTAAGAAAAAGCTTACGGCACTCGGTATTCCCAGGCAGCCTCCCAACCAAGCACTAACCAAGCCCGGCCCCGCTTAGCTTCCGAGATCAGACGAGATCGGGCGCAGTCGGAACGGTATGGCCGTAAGCAAGGGAAGCGGCCAGAATCAGCACTTTTGTTTTCAGTTGAGGGTTTATTGAGAGTCGCACCGAGAGAAGAGCAGACGTCGATGCGGCATTGATGTCAAGATGTCTTTGAGAAAGTCGTTATTAAAATGAGGAAGAAATCGGTGAGTTGTATACGATTGCTACGAGTACTTTCTGCAAAAGTGGGCGGGGACTGCCGTCTTTGTACAAATAAAGGTAATTTGTGAAATGAAAGGGTAGTGACATCTTTACATTCGTGGCAAGACGCAGGGCCCTCTGGATAAGGTGAAACTAAGAAAAAGCTTACGGCACTCGGTATTCCCAGGCAGCCTCCCAACCAAGCACTAACCAAGCCCGGCCCCGCTTAGCTTCCGAGATCAGACGAGATCGGGCGCAGTCGGAACGGTATGGCCGTAAGCAAGGGAAGCGGCCAGAATCAGCACTTTTGTTTTCAGTTGAGGGTTTATTGAGAGTCGCACCGAGAGAAGAGCAGACGTCGATGCGGCATTGATGTCAAGATGTCTTTGAGAAAGTCGTTATTAAAATGAGGAAGAAATCGGTGAGTTGTATACGATTGCTACGAGTACTTTCTGCAAAAGTGGGCGGGGACTGCCGTCTTTGTACAAATAAAGGTAATTTGTGAAATGAAAGGGTAGTGACATCTTTACATTCGTGGCAAGACGCAGGGCCCTCTGGATAAGGTGAAACTAAGAAAATGCTTACGGCACTCGGTATTCCCAGGCAGCCTCCCAACCAAGCACTAACCAAGCCCGGCCCCGCTTAGCTTCCGAGATCAGACGAGATCGGGCGCAGTCGGAACGGTATGGCCGTAAGCAAGGGAAGCGGCCAGAATCAGCACTTTTGTTTTCAGTTGAGGGTTTATTGAGAGTCGCACCGAGAGAAGAGCAGACGTCGATGCGGCATTGATGTCAAGATGTCTTTGAGAAAGTCGTTATTAAAATGAGGAAGAAATCGGTGAGTTGTATACGATTGCTACGAGTACTTTCTGCAAAAGTGGGCGGGGACTGCCGTCTTTGTACAAATAAAGGTAATTTGTGAAATGAAAGGGTAGTGACATCTTTACATTCGTGGCAAGACGCAGGGCCCTCTGGATAAGGTGAAACTAAGAAAAAGCTTACGGCACTCGGTATTCCCAGGCAGCCTCCCAACCAAGCACTAACCAAGCCCGGCCCCGCTTAGCTTCCGAGATCAGACGAGATCGGGCGCAGTCGGAACGGTATGGCCGTAAGCAAGGGAAGCGGCCAGAATCAGCACTTTTGTTTTCAGTTGAGGGTTTATTGAGAGTCGCACCGAGAGAAGAGCAGACGTCGATGCGGCATTGATGTCAAGATGTCTTTGAGAAAGTCGTTATTAAAATGAGGAAGAAATCGGTGAGTTGTATACGATTGCTACGAGTACTTTCTGCAAAAGTGGGCGGGGACTGCCGTCTTTGTACAAATAAAGGTAATTTGTGAAATGAAAGGGTAGTGACATCTTTACATTCGTGGCAAGACGCAGGGCCCTCTGGATAAGGTGAAACTAAGAAAATGCTTACGGCACTCGGTATTCCCAGGCAGCCTCCCAACCAAGCACTAACCAAGCCCGGCCCCGCTTAGCTTCCGAGATCAGACGAGATCGGGCGCAGTCGGAACGGTATGGCCGTAAGCAAGGGAAGCGGCCAGAATCAGCACTTTTGTTTTCAGTTGAGGGTTTATTGAGAGTCGCACCGAGAGAAGAGCAGACGTCGATGCGGCATTGATGTCAAGATGTCTTTGAGAAAGTCGTTATTAAAATGAGGAAGAAATCGGTGAGTTGTATACGATCGCTACGAGTACTTTCTGCAAAAGTGGGCGGGGACTGCCGTCTTTGTACAAATAAAGGTAATTTGTGAAATGAAAGGGTAGTGACATCTTTACATTCGTGGCAAGACGCAGGGCCCTCTGGATAAGGTGAAACTAAGAAAAAGCTTACGGCACTCGGTATTCCCAGGCAGCCTCCCAACCAAGCACTAACCAAGCCCGGCCCCGCTTAGCTTCCGAGATCAGACGAGATCGGGCGCAGTCGGAACGGTATGGCCGTAAGCAAGGGAAGCGGCCAGAATCAGCACTTTTGTTTTCAGTTGAGGGTTTATTGAGAGTCGCACCGAGAGAAGAGCAGACGTCGATGCGGCATTGATGTCAAGATGTCTTTGAGAAAGTCGTTATTAAAATGAGGAAGAAATCGGTGAGTTGTATACGATCGCTACGAGTACTTTCTGCAAAAGTGGGCGGGGACTGCCGTCTTTGTACAAATAAAGGTAATTTGTGAAATGAAAGGGTAGTGACATCTTTACATTCGTGGCAAGACGCAGGGCCCTCTGGATAAGGTGAAACTAAGAAAAAGCTTACGGCACTCGGTATTCCCAGGCAGCCTCCCAACCAAGCACTAACCAAGCCCGGCCCCGCTTAGCTTCCGAGATCAGACGAGATCGGGCGCAGTCGGAACGGTATGGCCGTAAGCAAGGGAAGCGGCCAGAATCAGCACTTTTGTTTTCAGTTGAGGGTTTATTGAGAGTCGCACCGAGAGAAGAGCAGACGTCGATGCGGCATTGATGTCAAGATGTCTTTGAGAAAGTCGTTATTAAAATGAGGAAGAAATCGGTGAGTTGTATACGATCGCTACGAGTACTTTCTGCAAAAGTGGGCGGGGACTGCCGTCTTTGTACAAATAAAGGTAATTTGTGAAATGAAAGGGTAGTGACATCTTTACATTCGTGGCAAGACGCAGGGCCCTCTGGATAAGGTGAAACTAAGAAAAAGCTTACGGCACTCGGTATTCCCAGGCAGCCTCCCAACCAAGCACTAACCAAGCCCGGCCCCGCTTAGCTTCCGAGATCAGACGAGATCGGGCGCAGTCGGAACGGTATGGCCGTAAGCAAGGGAAGCGGCCAGAATCAGCACTTTTGTTTTCAGTTGAGGGTTTATTGAGAGTCGCACCGAGAGAAGAGCAGACGTCGATGCGGCATTGATGTCAAGATGTCTTTGAGAAAGTCGTTATTAAAATGAGGAAGAAATCGGTGAGTTGTATACGATCGCTACGAGTACTTTCTGCAAAAGTGGGCGGGGACTGCCGTCTTTGTACAAATAAAGGTAATTTGTGAAATGAAAGGGTAGTGACATCTTTACATTCGTGGCAAGACGCAGGGCCCTCTGGATAAGGTGAAACTAAGAAAAAGCTTACGGCACTCGGTATTCCCAGGCAGCCTCCCAACCAAGCACTAACCAAGCCCGGCCCCGCTTAGCTTCCGAGATCAGACGAGATCGGGCGCAGTCGGAACGGTATGGCCGTAAGCAAGGGAAGCGGCCAGAATCAGCACTTTTGTTTTCAGTTGAGGGTTTATTGAGAGTCGCACCGAGAGAAGAGCAGACGTCGATGCGGCATTGATGTCAAGATGTCTTTGAGAAAGTCGTTATTAAAATGAGGAAGAAATCGGTGAGTTGTATACGATCGCTACGAGTACTTTCTGCAAAAGTGGGCGGGGACTGCCGTCTTTGTACAAATAAAGGTAATTTGTGAAATGAAAGGGTAGTGACATCTTTACATTCGTGGCAAGACGCAGGGCCCTCTGGATAAGGTGAAACTAAGAAAAAGCTTACGGCACTCGGTATTCCCAGGCAGCCTCCCAACCAAGCACTAACCAAGCCCGGCCCCGCTTAGCTTCCGAGATCAGACGAGATCGGGCGCAGTCGGAACGGTATGGCCGTAAGCAAGGGAAGCGGCCAGAATCAGCACTTTTGTTTTCAGTTGAGGGTTTATTGAGAGTCGCACCGAGAGAAGAGCAGACGTCGATGCGGGATTGATGTCAAGATGTCTTTGAGAAAGTCGTTATTAAAATGAGGAAGAAATCGGTGAGTTGTATACGATTGCTACGAGTACTTTCTGCAAAAGTGGGCGGGGACTGCCGTCTTTGTACAAATAAAGGTAATTTGTGAAATGAAAGGGTAGTGACATCTTTACATTCGTGGCAAGACGCAGGGCCCTCTGGATAAGGTGAAACTAAGAAAAAGCTTACGGCACTCGGTATTCCCAGGCAGCCTCCCAACCAAGCACTAACCAAGCCCGGCCCCGCTTAGCTTCCGAGATCAGACGAGATCGGGCGCAGTCGGAACGGTATGGCCGTAAGCAAGGGAAGCGGCCAGAATCAGCACTTTTGTTTTCAGTTGAGGGTTTATTGAGAGTCGCACCGAGAGAAGAGCAGACGTCGATGCGGCATTGATGTCAAGATGTCTTTGAGAAAGTCGTTATTAAAATGAGGAAGAAATCGGTGAGTTGTATACGATTGCTACGAGTACTTTCTGCAAAAGTGGGCGGGGACTGCCGTCTTTGTACAAATAAAGGTAATTTGTGAAATGAAAGGGTAGTGACATCTTTACATTCGTGGCAAGACGCAGGGCCCTCTGGATAAGGTGAAACTAAGAAAAAGCTTACGGCACTCGGTATTCCCAGGCAGCCTCCCAACCAAGCACTAACCAAGCCCGGCCCCGCTTAGCTTCCGAGATCAGACGAGATCGGGCGCAGTCGGAACGGTATGGCCGTAAGCAAGGGAAGCGGCCAGAATCAGCACTTTTGTTTTCAGTTGAGGGTTTATTGAGAGTCGCACCGAGAGAAGAGCAGACGTCGATGCGGCATTGATGTCAAGATGTCTTTGAGAAAGTCGTTATTAAAATGAGGAAGAAATCGGTGAGTTGTATATGATCGCTACGAGTACTTTCTGAAAAAGTGGGCGTGGACTGCCGTCGTTGTACAAATAAAGGTAATTTGTGAAATGAAAGGGGAGTGACATCATTCAATTCGTGGCAAGACGCAGGGCCCTCTGGATAAAGTGAAAGTAAGAAAGAGCTTACGGCACTTGGTAATCCCAGGCAGTCTCCCAACCAAGTACTAACCAAGCCCAGCCCCGCTTAGCTTCCGAGATCAGACGAGATCGGGCGCAGTCGGAACGGTATGGCCGTAAGCGAGGGAAGTGGCCAGAATCAGCCCTTTTGTTTTCAGTTGAGGGTTTATTGAGAGTCGCACCGAGAGAAGAGCAGACGTCGATGCGGCATTGATGTCAAGATGTCTTTGAGAAAGTCGTTCTTAAAATGAGGAAGAAAGCGGTGAGTTGTATACGATTGCTATGAGTACTTTCTGAAAAAGTGGGCGTGGACTGCCGTCGTTGTACAAATAAAGGTAATTTGTGAAATGAAAGGGGAGTGACATCTTTCAATTCGTGGCAAGACGCAGGGCCCTCTGGATAAAGTGAAAGTAAGAAAGAGCTTACGGCACTTGGTAATCCCAGGCAGTCTCCCAAACAAGTACTAACCAAGCCCGGCCCCGCTTAGCTTCCGAGATCAGACGAGATCGGGCGCAGTCGGAACGGTATGGCCGCAAGCGAGGGAAGCGGCCAGAATCAGCACTTTTGTTTTCAGTTGAGGGTTTATTGAGAGTCGCACCGAGAGAAGAGCAGACGTCGATGCGGCATTGATGTCAAGATGTCTTTGAGAAAGTCGTTATTAAAATGAGGAAGAAATCGGTGAGTTGTATACGATTGCTACGAGTACTTTCTGCAAAAGTGGGCGGGGACTGCCGTCTTTGTACAAATAAAGGTAATTTGTGAAATGAAAGGGTAGTGACATCTTTACATTCGTGGCAAGACGCAGGGCCCTCTGGATAAGGTGAAACTAAGAAAAAGCTTACGGCACTTGGTATTCCCAGGCAGTCTCCCAACCAAGTACTAACCAAGCCCGGCCCCGCTTAGCTTCCGAGATCAGACGAGATCGGGCGCAGTCGGAACGGTATGGCCGCAAGCGAGGGAAGCGGCCAGAATCAGCACTTTTGTTTTCAGTTGAGGGTTTATTGAGAGTCGCACCGAGAGAAGAGCAGACGTCGATGCGGCATTGATGTCAAGATGTCTTTGAGAAAGTCGTTATTAAAATGAGGAAGAAATCGGTGAGTTGTATACGATTGCTACGAGTACTTTCTGCAAAAGTGGGCGGGGACTGCCGTCTTTGTACAAATAAAGGTAATTTGTGAAATGAAAGGGTAGTGACATCTTTACATTCGTGGCAAGACGCAGGGCCCTCTGGATAAGGTGAAACTAAGAAAAAGCTTACGGCACTTGGTATTCCCAGGCAGTCTCCCAACCAAGTACTAACCAAGCCCGGCCCCGCTTAGCTTCCGAGATCAGACGAGATCGGGCGCAGTCGGAACGGTATGGCCGCAAGCGAGGGAAGCGGCCAGAATCAGCACTTTTGTTTTCAGTTGAGGGTTTATTGAGAGTCGCACCGAGAGAAGAGCAGACGTCGATGCGGCATTGATGTCAAGATGTCTTTGAGAAAGTCGTTATTAAAATGAGGAAGAAATCGGTGAGTTGTATACGATTGCTACGAGTACTTTCTGCAAAAGTGGGCGGGGACTGCCGTCTTTGTACAAATAAAGGTAATTTGTGAAATGAAAGGGTAGTGACATCTTTACATTCGTGGCAAGACGCAGGGCCCTCTGGATAAGGTGAAACTAAGAAAAAGCTTACGGCACTTGGTATTCCCAGGCAGTCTCCCAACCAAGTACTAACCAAGCCCGGCCCCGCTTAGCTTCCGAGATCAGACGAGATCGGGCGCAGTCGGAACGGTATGGCCGCAAGCGAGGGAAGCGGCCAGAATCAGCACTTTTGTTGTCAGTTGAGGGTTTATTGAGAGTCGCACCGAGAGAAGAGCAGACGTCGATGCGGCATTGATGTCAAGATGTCTTTGAGAAAGTCGTTATTAAAATGAGGAAGAAATCGGTGAGTTGTATACGATTGCTACGAGTACTTTCTGCAAAAGTGGGCGGGGACTGCCGTCTTTGTACAAATAAAGGTAATTTGTGAAATGAAAGGGTAGTGACATCTTTACATTCGTGGCAAGACGCAGGGCCCTCTGGATAAGGTGAAACTAAGAAAAAGCTTACGGCACTCGGTATTCCCAGGCAGTCTCCCAACCAAGTACTAACCAAGCCCGGCCCCGCTTAGCTTCCGAGATCAGACGAGATCGGGCGCAGTCGGAACGGTATGGCCGTAAGCAAGGGAAGCGGCCAGAATCAGCACTTTTGTTTTCAGTTGAGGGTTTATTGAGAGTCGCACCGAGAGAAGAGCAGACGTCGATGCGGCATTGATGTCAAGATGTCTTTGAGAAAGTCGTTATTAAAATGAGGAAGAAATCGGTGAGTTGTATACGATCGCTACGAGTACTTTCTGCAAAAGTGGGCGGGGACTGCCGTCTTTGTACAAATAAAGGTAATTTGTGAAATGAAAGGGTAGTGACATCTTTACATTCGTGGCAAGACGCAGGGCCCTCTGGATAAGGTGAAACTAAGAAAAAGCTTACGGCACTCGGTATTCCCAGGCAGTCTCCCAACCAAGTACTAACCAAGCCCGGCCCCGCTTAGCTTCCGAGATCAGACGAGATCGGGCGCAGTCGGAACGGTATGGCCGTAAGCAAGGGAAGCGGCCAGAATCAGCACTTTTGTTTTCAGTTGAGGGTTTATTGAGAGTCGCACCGAGAGAAGAGCAGACGTCGATGCGGCATTGATGTCAAGATGTCTTTGAGAAAGTCGTTATTAAAATGAGGAAGAAATCGGTGAGTTGTATACGATTGCTACGAGTACTTTCTGCAAAAGTGGGCGGGGACTGCCGTCTTTGTACAAATAAAGGTAATTTGTGAAATGAAAGGGTAGTGACATCTTTACATTCGTGGCAAGACGCAGGGCCCTCTGGATAAGGTGAAACTAAGAAAAAGCTTACGGCACTCGGTATTCCCAGGCAGCCTCCCAACCAAGCACTAACCAAGCCCGGCCCCGCTTAGCTTCCGAGATCAGACGAGATCGGGCGCAGTCGGAACGGTATGGCCGTAAGCAAGGGAAGCGGCCAGAATCAGCACTTTTGTTTTCAGTTGAGGGTTTATTGAGAGTCGCACCGAGAGAAGAGCAGACGTCGATGCGGCATTGATGTCAAGATGTCTTTGAGAAAGTCGTTATTAAAATGAGGAAGAAATCGGTGAGTTGTATACGATCGCTACGAGTACTTTCTGCAAAAGTGGGCGGGGACTGCCGTCTTTGTACAAATAAAGGTAATTTGTGAAATGAAAGGGTAGTGACATCTTTACATTCGTGGCAAGACGCAGGGCCCTCTGGATAAGGTGAAACTAAGAAAAAGCTTACGGCACTCGGTATTCCCAGGCAGTCTCCCAACCAAGCACTAACCAAGCCCGGCCCCGCTTAGCTTCCGAGATCAGACGAGATCGGGCGCAGTCGGAACGGTATGGCCGTAAGCAAGGGAAGCGGCCAGAATCAGCACTTTTGTTTTCAGTTGAGGGTTTATTGAGAGTCGCACCGAGAGAAGAGCAGACGTCGATGCGGCATTGATGTCAAGATGTCTTTGAGAAAGTCGTTATTAAAATGAGGAAGAAATCGGTGAGTTGTATACGATTGCTACGAGTACTTTCTGCAAAAGTGGGCGGGGACTGCCGTCTTTGTACAAATAAAGGTAATTTGTGAAATGAAAGGGTAGTGACATCTTTACATTCGTGGCAAGACGCAGGGCCCTCTGGATAAGGTGAAACTAAGAAAAAGCTTACGGCACTCGGTATTCCCAGGCAGCCTCCCAACCAAGCACTAACCAAGCCCGGCCCCGCTTAGCTTCCGAGATCAGACGAGATCGGGCGCAGTCGGAACGGTATGGCCGTAAGCAAGGGAAGCGGCCAGAATCAGCACTTTTGTTTTCAGTTGAGGGTTTATTGAGAGTCGCACCGAGAGAAGAGCAGACGTCGATGCGGCATTGATGTCAAGATGTCTTTGAGAAAGTCGTTATTAAAATGAGGAAGAAATCGGTGAGTTGTATACGATTGCTACGAGTACTTTCTGCAAAAGTGGGCGGGGACTGCCGTCTTTGTACAAATAAAGGTAATTTGTGAAATGAAAGGGTAGTGACATCTTTACATTCGTGGCAAGACGCAGGGCCCTCTGGATAAGGTGAAACTAAGAAAAAGCTTACGGCACTCGGTATTCCCAGGCAGCCTCCCAACCAAGCACTAACCAAGCCCGGCCCCGCTTAGCTTCCGAGATCAGACGAGATCGGGCGCAGTCGGAACGGTATGGCCGTAAGCAAGGGAAGCGGCCAGAATCAGCACTTTTGTTTTCAGTTGAGGGTTTATTGAGAGTCGCACCGAGAGAAGAGCAGACGTCGATGCGGCATTGATGTCAAGATGTCTTTGAGAAAGTCGTTATTAAAATGAGGAAGAAATCGGTGAGTTGTATACGATTGCTACGAGTACTTTCTGCAAAAGTGGGCGGGGACTGCCGTCTTTGTACAAATAAAGGTAATTTGTGAAATGAAAGGGTAGTGACATCTTTACATTCGTGGCAAGACGCAGGGCCCTCTGGATAAGGTGAAACTAAGAAAAAGCTTACGGCACTCGGTATTCCCAGGCAGCCTCCCAACCAAGCACTAACCAAGCCCGGCCCCGCTTAGCTTCCGAGATCAGACGAGATCGGGCGCAGTCGGAACGGTATGGCCGTAAGCAAGGGAAGCGGCCAGAATCAGCACTTTTGTTTTCAGTTGAGGGTTTATTGAGAGTCGCACCGAGAGAAGAGCAGACGTCGATGCGGCATTGATGTCAAGATGTCTTTGAGAAAGTCGTTATTAAAATGAGGAAGAAATCGGTGAGTTGTATACGATTGCTACGAGTACTTTCTGCAAAAGTGGGCGGGGACTGCCGTCTTTGTACAAATAAAGGTAATTTGTGAAATGAAAGGGTAGTGACATCTTTACATTCGTGGCAAGACGCAGGGCCCTCTGGATAAGGTGAAACTAAGAAAAAGCTTACGGCACTCGGTATTCCCAGGCAGCCTCCCAACCAAGCACTAACCAAGCCCGGCCCCGCTTAGCTTCCGAGATCAGACGAGATCGGGCGCAGTCGGAACGGTATGGCCGTAAGCAAGGGAAGCGGCCAGAATCAGCACTTTTGTTTTCAGTTGAGGGTTTATTGAGAGTCGCACCGAGAGAAGAGCAGACGTCGATGCGGCATTGATGTCAAGATGTCTTTGAGAAAGTCGTTATTAAAATGAGGAAGAAATCGGTGAGTTGTATACGATTGCTACGAGTACTTTCTGCAAAAGTGGGCGGGGACTGCCGTCTTTGTACAAATAAAGGTAATTTGTGAAATGAAAGGGTAGTGACATCTTTACATTCGTGGCAAGACGCAGGGCCCTCTGGATAAGGTGAAACTAAGAAAAAGCTTACGGCACTCGGTATTCCCAGGCAGCCTCCCAACCAAGCACTAACCAAGCCCGGCCCCGCTTAGCTTCCGAGATCAGACGAGATCGGGCGCAGTCGGAACGGTATGGCCGTAAGCAAGGGAAGCGGCCAGAATCAGCACTTTTGTTTTCAGTTGAGGGTTTATTGAGAGTCGCACCGAGAGAAGAGCAGACGTCGATGCGGCATTGATGTCAAGATGTCTTTGAGAAAGTCGTTATTAAAATGAGGAAGAAATCGGTGAGTTGTATACGATTGCTACGAGTACTTTCTGCAAAAGTGGGCGGGGACTGCCGTCTTTGTACAAATAAAGGTAATTTGTGAAATGAAAGGGTAGTGACATCTTTACATTCGTGGCAAGACGCAGGGCCCTCTGGATAAGGTGAAACTAAGAAAAAGCTTACGGCACTCGGTATTCCCAGGCAGCCTCCCAACCAAGCACTAACCAAGCCCGGCCCCGCTTAGCTTCCGAGATCAGACGAGATCGGGCGCAGTCGGAACGGTATGGCCGTAAGCAAGGGAAGCGGCCAGAATCAGCACTTTTGTTTTCAGTTGAGGGTTTATTGAGAGTCGCACCGAGAGAAGAGCAGACGTCGATGCGGCATTGATGTCAAGATGTCTTTGAGAAAGTCGTTATTAAAATGAGGAAGAAATCGGTGAGTTGTATACGATTGCTACGAGTACTTTCTGCAAAAGTGGGCGGGGACTGCCGTCTTTGTACAAATAAAGGTAATTTGTGAAATGAAAGGGTAGTGACATCTTTACATTCGTGGCAAGACGCAGGGCCCTCTGGATAAGGTGAAACTAAGAAAAAGCTTACGGCACTCGGTATTCCCAGGCAGCCTCCCAACCAAGCACTAACCAAGCCCGGCCCCGCTTAGCTTCCGAGATCAGACGAGATCGGGCGCAGTCGGAACGGTATGGCCGTAAGCGAGGGAAGCGGCCAGAATCAGCACTTTTGTTTTCAGTTGAGGGTTTATTGAGAGTCGCACCGAGAGAAGAGCAGACGTCGATGCGGCATTGATGTCAAGATGTCTTTGAGAAAGTCGTTATTAAAATGAGGAAGAAATCGGTGAGTTGTATACGATTGCTACGAGTACTTTCTGCAAAAGTGGGCGGGGACTGCCGTCTTTGTACAAATAAAGGTAATTTGTGAAATGAAAGGGTAGTGACATCTTTACATTCGTGGCAAGACGCAGGGCCCTCTGGATAAGGTGAAACTAAGAAAAAGCTTACGGCACTCGGTATTCCCAGGCAGCCTCCCAACCAAGCACTAACCAAGCCCGGCCCCGCTTAGCTTCCGAGATCAGACGAGATCGGGCGCAGTCGGAACGGTATGGCCGTAAGCGAGGGAAGCGGCCAGAATCAGCACTTTTGTTTTCAGTTGAGGGTTTATTGAGAGTCGCACCGAGAGAAGAGCAGACGTCGATGCGGCATTGATGTCAAGATGTCTTTGAGAAAGTCGTTATTAAAATGAGGAAGAAATCGGTGAGTTGTATACGATTGCTACGAGTACTTTCTGCAAAAGTGGGCGGGGACTGCCGTCTTTGTACAAATAAAGGTAATTTGTGAAATGAAAGGGTAGTGACATCTTTACATTCGTGGCAAGACGCAGGGCCCTCTGGATAAGGTGAAACTAAGAAAAAGCTTACGGCACTCGGTATTCCCAGGCAGTCTCCCAACCAAGCACTAACCAAGCCCGGCCCCGCTTAGCTTCCGAGATCAGACGAGATCGGGCGCAGTCGGAACGGTATGGCCGTAAGCGAGGGAAGCGGCCAGAATCAGCACTTTTGTTTTCAGTTGAGGGTTTATTGAGAGTCGCACCGAGAGAAGAGCAGACGTCGATGCGGCATTGATGTCAAGATGTCTTTGAGAAAGTCGTTATTAAAATGAGGAAGAAATCGGTGAGTTGTATACGATTGCTACGAGTACTTTCTGCAAAAGTGGGCGGGGACTGCCGTCTTTGTACAAATAAAGGTAATTTGTGAAATGAAAGGGTAGTGACATCTTTACATTCGTGGCAAGACGCAGGGCCCTCTGGATAAGGTGAAACTAAGAAAATGCTTACGGCACTCGGTATTCCCAGGCAGCCTCCCAACCAAGCACTAACCAAGCCCGGCCCCGCTTAGCTTCCGAGATCAGACGAGATCGGGCGCAGTCGGAACGGTATGGCCGTAAGCGAGGGAAGCGGCCAGAATCAGCACTTTTGTTTTCAGTTGAGGGTTTATTGAGAGTCGCACCGAGAGAAGAGCAGACGTCGATGCGGCATTGATGTCAAGATGTCTTTGAGAAAGTCGTTATTAAAATGAGGAAGAAATCGGTGAGTTGTATACGATTGCTACGAGTACTTTCTGCAAAAGTGGGCGGGGACTGCCGTCTTTGTACAAATAAAGGTAATTTGTGAAATGAAAGGGTAGTGACATCTTTACATTCGTGGCAAGACGCAGGGCCCTCTGGATAAGGTGAAACTAAGAAAAAGCTTACGGCACTCGGTATTCCCAGGCAGCCTCCCAACCAAGCACTAACCAAGCCCGGCCCCGCTTAGCTTCCGAGATCAGACGAGATCGGGCGCAGTCGGAACGGTATGGCCGTAAGCAAGGGAAGCGGCCAGAATCAGCACTTTTGTTTTCAGTTGAGGGTTTATTGAGAGTCGCACCGAGAGAAGAGCAGACGTCGATGCGGCATTGATGTCAAGATGTCTTTGAGAAAGTCGTTATTAAAATGAGGAAGAAATCGGTGAGTTGTATACGATTGCTACGAGTACTTTCTGCAAAAGTGGGCGGGGACTGCCGTCTTTGTACAAATAAAGGTAATTTGTGAAATGAAAGGGTAGTGACATCTTTACATTCGTGGCAAGACGCAGGGCCCTCTGGATAAGGTGAAACTAAGAAAAAGCTTACGGCACTCGGTATTCCCAGGCAGCCTCCCAACCAAGCACTAACCAAGCCCGGCCCCGCTTAGCTTCCGAGATCAGACGAGATCGGGCGCAGTCGGAACGGTATGGCCGTAAGCAAGGGAAGCGGCCAGAATCAGCACTTTTGTTTTCAGTTGAGGGTTTATTGAGAGTCGCACCGAGAGAAGAGCAGACGTCGATGCGGCATTGATGTCAAGATGTCTTTGAGAAAGTCGTTATTAAAATGAGGAAGAAATCGGTGAGTTGTATACGATTGCTACGAGTACTTTCTGCAAAAGTGGGCGGGGACTGCCGTCTTTGTACAAATAAAGGTAATTTGTGAAATGAAAGGGTAGTGACATCTTTACATTCGTGGCAAGACGCAGGGCCCTCTGGATAAGGTGAAACTAAGAAAAAGCTTACGGCACTCGGTATTCCCAGGCAGCCTCCCAACCAAGCACTAACCAAGCCCGGCCCCGCTTAGCTTCCGAGATCAGACGAGATCGGGCGCAGTCGGAGCGGTATGGCCGTAAGCAAGGGAAGCGGCCAGAATCAGCACTTTTGTTTTCAGTTGAGGGTTTATTGAGAGTCGCACCGAGAGAAGAGCAGACGTCGATGCGGCATTGATGTCAAGATGTCTTTGAGAAAGTCGTTATTAAAATGAGGAAGAAATCGGTGAGTTGTATACGATTGCTACGAGTACTTTCTGCAAAAGTGGGCGGGGACTGCCGTCTTTGTACAAATAAAGGTAATTTGTGAAATGAAAGGGTAGTGACATCTTTACATTCGTGGCAAGACGCAGGGCCCTCTGGATAAGGTGAAACTAAGAAAATGCTTACGGCACTCGGTATTCCCAGGCAGCCTCCCAACCAAGCACTAACCAAGCCCGGCCCCGCTTAGCTTCCGAGATCAGACGAGATCGGGCGCAGTCGGAACGGTATGGCCGTAAGCAAGGGAAGCGGCCAGAATCAGCACTTTTGTTTTCAGTTGAGGGTTTATTGAGAGTCGCACCGAGAGAAGAGCAGACGTCGATGCGGCATTGATGTCAAGATGTCTTTGAGAAAGTCGTTATTAAAATGAGGAAGAAATCGGTGAGTTGTATACGATTGCTACGAGTACTTTCTGCAAAAGTGGGCGGGGACTGCCGTCTTTGTACAAATAAAGGTAATTTGTGAAATGAAAGGGTAGTGACATCTTTACATTCGTGGCAAGACGCAGGGCCCTCTGGATAAGGTGAAACTAAGAAAAAGCTTACGGCACTCGGTATTCCCAGGCAGCCTCCCAACCAAGCACTAACCAAGCCCGGCCCCGCTTAGCTTCCGAGATCAGACGAGATCGGGCGCAGTCGGAACGGTATGGCCGTAAGCAAGGGAAGCGGCCAGAATCAGCACTTTTGTTTTCAGTTGAGGGTTTATTGAGAGTCGCACCGAGAGAAGAGCAGACGTCGATGCGGCATTGATGTCAAGATGTCTTTGAGAAAGTCGTTATTAAAATGAGGAAGAAATCGGTGAGTTGTATACGATTGCTACGAGTACTTTCTGCAAAAGTGGGCGGGGACTGCCGTCTTTGTACAAATAAAGGTAATTTGTGAAATGAAAGGGTAGTGACCTCTTTACATTCGTGGCAAGACGCAGGGCCCTCTGGATAAGGTGAAACTAAGAAAAAGCTTACGGCACTCGGTATTCCCAGGCAGCCTCCCAACCAAGCACTAACCAAGCCCGGCCCCGCTTAGCTTCCGAGATCAGACGAGATCGGGCGCAGTCGGAACGGTATGGCCGTAAGCGAGGGAAGCGGCCAGAATCAGCACTTTTGTTTTCAGTTGAGGGTTTATTGAGAGTCGCACCGAGAGAAGAGCAGACGTCGATGCGGCATTGATGTCAAGATGTCTTTGAGAAAGTCGTTATTAAAATGAGGAAGAAATCGGTGAGTTGTATACGATCGCTACGAGTACTTTCTGCAAAAGTGGGCGGGGACTGCCGTCTTTGTACAAATAAAGGTAATTTGTGAAATGAAAGGGTAGTGACATCTTTACATTCGTGGCAAGACGCAGGGCCCTCTGGATAAGGTGAAACTAAGAAAAAGCTTACGGCACTCGGTATTCCCAGGCAGCCTCCCAACCAAGCACTAACCAAGCCCGGCCCCGCTTAGCTTCCGAGATCAGACGAGATCGGGCGCAGTCGGAACGGTATGGCCGTAAGCAAGGGAAGCGGCCAGAATCAGCACTTTTGTTTTCAGTTGAGGGTTTATTGAGAGTCGCACCGAGAGAAGAGCAGACGTCGATGCGGCATTGATGTCAAGATGTCTTTGAGAAAGTCGTTATTAAAATGAGGAAGAAATCGGTGAGTTGTATACGATTGCTACGAGTACTTTCTGCAAAAGTGGGCGGGGACTGCCGTCTTTGTACAAATAAAGGTAATTTGTGAAATGAAAGGGTAGTGACATCTTTACATTCGTGGCAAGACGCAGGGCCCTCTGGATAAGGTGAAACTAAGAAAAAGCTTACGGCACTCGGTATTCCCAGGCAGCCTCCCAACCAAGCACTAACCAAGCCCGGCCCCGCTTAGCTTCCGAGATCAGACGAGATCGGGCGCAGTCGGAACGGTATGGCCGTAAGCAAGGGAAGCGGCCAGAATCAGCACTTTTGTTTTCAGTTGAGGGTTTATTGAGAGTCGCACCGAGAGAAGAGCAGACGTCGATGCGGCATTGATGTCAAGATGTCTTTGAGAAAGTCGTTATTAAAATGAGGAAGAAATCGGTGAGTTGTATACGATTGCTACGAGTACTTTCTGCAAAAGTGGGCGGGGACTGCCGTCTTTGTACAAATAAAGGTAATTTGTGAAATGAAAGGGTAGTGACATCTTTACATTCGTGGCAAGACGCAGGGCCCTCTGGATAAGGTGAAACTAAGAAAAAGCTTACGGCACTCGGTATTCCCAGGCAGCCTCCCAACCAAGCACTAACCAAGCCCGGCCCCGCTTAGCTTCCGAGATCAGACGAGATCGGGCGCAGTCGGAACGGTATGGCCGTAAGCAAGGGAAGCGGCCAGAATCAGCACTTTTGTTTTCAGTTGAGGGTTTATTGAGAGTCGCACCGAGAGAAGAGCAGACGTCGATGCGGCATTGATGTCAAGATGTCTTTGAGAAAGTCGTTATTAAAATGAGGAAGAAATCGGTGAGTTGTATACGATTGCTACGAGTACTTTCTGCAAAAGTGGGCGGGGACTGCCGTCTTTGTACAAATAAAGGTAATTTGTGAAATGAAAGGGTAGTGACATCTTTACATTCGTGGCAAGACGCAGGGCCCTCTGGATAAGGTGAAACTAAGAAAAAGCTTACGGCACTCGGTATTCCCAGGCAGCCTCCCAACCAAGCACTAACCAAGCCCGGCCCCGCTTAGCTTCCGAGATCAGACGAGATCGGGCGCAGTCGGAACGGTATGGCCGTAAGCAAGGGAAGCGGCCAGAATCAGCACTTTTGTTTTCAGTTGAGGGTTTATTGAGAGTCGCACCGAGAGAAGAGCAGACGTCGATGCGGCATTGATGTCAAGATGTCTTTGAGAAAGTCGTTATTAAAATGAGGAAGAAATCGGTGAGTTGTATACGATTGCTACGAGTACTTTCTGCAAAAGTGGGCGGGGACTGCCGTCTTTGTACAAATAAAGGTAATTTGTGAAATGAAAGGGTAGTGACATCTTTACATTCGTGGCAAGACGCAGGGCCCTCTGGATAAGGTGAAACTAAGAAAAAGCTTACGGCACTCGGTATTCCCAGGCAGCCTCCCAACCAAGCACTAACCAAGCCCGGCCCCGCTTAGCTTCCGAGATCAGACGAGATCGGGCGCAGTCGGAACGGTATGGCCGTAAGCAAGGGAAGCGGCCAGAATCAGCACTTTTGTTTTCAGTTGAGGGTTTATTGAGAGTCGCACCGAGAGAAGAGCAGACGTCGATGCGGCATTGATGTCAAGATGTCTTTGAGAAAGTCGTTATTAAAATGAGGAAGAAATCGGTGAGTTGTATACGATTGCTACGAGTACTTTCTGCAAAAGTGGGCGGGGACTGCCGTCTTTGTACAAATAAAGGTAATTTGTGAAATGAAAGGGTAGTGACATCTTTACATTCGTGGCAAGACGCAGGGCCCTCTGGATAAGGTGAAACTAAGAAAAAGCTTACGGCACTCGGTATTCCCAGGCAGCCTCCCAACCAAGCACTAACCAAGCCCGGCCCCGCTTAGCTTCCGAGATCAGACGAGATCGGGCGCAGTCGGAACGGTATGGCCGTAAGCAAGGGAAGCGGCCAGAATCAGCACTTTTGTTTTCAGTTGAGGGTTTATTGAGAGTCGCACCGAGAGAAGAGCAGACGTCGATGCGGCATTGATGTCAAGATGTCTTTGAGAAAGTCGTTATTAAAATGAGGAAGAAATCGGTGAGTTGTATACGATCGCTACGAGTACTTTCTGCAAAAGTGGGCGGGGACTGCCGTCTTTGTACAAATAAAGGTAATTTGTGAAATGAAAGGGTAGTGACATCTTTACATTCGTGGCAAGACGCAGGGCCCTCTGGATAAGGTGAAACTAAGAAAAAGCTTACGGCACTCGGTATTCCCAGGCAGTCTCCCAACCAAGTACTAACCAAGCCCGGCCCCGCTTAGCTTCCGAGATCAGACGAGATCGGGCGCAGTCGGAACGGTATGGCCGTAAGCGAGGGAAGCGGCCAGAATCAGCACTTTTGTTTTCAGTTGAGGGTTTATTGAGAGTCGCACCGAGAGAAGAGCAGACGTCGATGCGGCATTGATGTCAAGATGTCTTTGAGAAAGTCGTTATTAAAATGAGGAAGAAATCGGTGAGTTGTATACGATCGCTACGAGTACTTTCTGCAAAAGTGGGCGGGGACTGCCGTCTTTGTACAAATAAAGGTAATTTGTGAAATGAAAGGGTAGTGACATCTTTACATTCGTGGCAAGACGCAGGGCCCTCTGGATAAGGTGAAACTAAGAAAAAGCTTACGGCACTCGGTATTCCCAGGCAGTCTCCCAACCAAGTACTAACCAAGCCCGGCCCCGCTTAGCTTCCGAGATCAGACGAGATCGGGCGCAGTCGGAACGGTATGGCCGTAAGCGAGGGAAGCGGCCAGAATCAGCACTTTTGTTTTCAGTTGAGGGTTTATTGAGAGTCGCACCGAGAGAAGAGCAGACGTCGATGCGGCATTGATGTCAAGATGTCTTTGAGAAAGTCGTTATTAAAATGAGGAAGAAATCGGTGAGTTGTATACGATCGCTACGAGTACTTTCTGCAAAAGTGGGCGGGGACTGCCGTCTTTGTACAAATAAAGGTAATTTGTGAAATGAAAGGGTAGTGACATCTTTACATTCGTGGCAAGACGCAGGGCCCTCTGGATAAGGTGAAACTAAGAAAAAGCTTACGGCACTCGGTATTCCCAGGCAGTCTCCCAACCAAGTACTAACCAAGCCCGGCCCCGCTTAGCTTCCGAGATCAGACGAGATCGGGCGCAGTCGGAACGGTATGGCCGTAAGCGAGGGAAGCGGCCAGAATCAGCACTTTTGTTTTCAGTTGAGGGTTTATTGAGAGTCGCACCGAGAGAAGAGCAGACGTCGATGCGGCATTGATGTCAAGATGTCTTTGAGAAAGTCGTTATTAAAATGAGGAAGAAATCGGTGAGTTGTATACGATCGCTACGAGTACTTTCTGCAAAAGTGGGCGGGGACTGCCGTCTTTGTACAAATAAAGGTAATTTGTGAAATGAAAGGGTAGTGACATCTTTACATTCGTGGCAAGACGCAGGGCCCTCTGGATAAGGTGAAACTAAGAAAAAGCTTACGGCACTCGGTATTCCCAGGCAGTCTCCCAACCAAGTACTAACCAAGCCCGGCCCCGCTTAGCTTCCGAGATCAGACGAGATCGGGCGCAGTCGGAACGGTATGGCCGTAAGCGAGGGAAGCGGCCAGAATCAGCACTTTTGTTTTCAGTTGAGGGTTTATTGAGAGTCGCACCGAGAGAAGAGCAGACGTCGATGCGGCATTGATGTCAAGATGTCTTTGAGAAAGTCGTTATTAAAATGAGGAAGAAATCGGTGAGTTGTATACGATCGCTACGAGTACTTTCTGCAAAAGTGGGCGGGGACTGCCGTCTTTGTACAAATAAAGGTAATTTGTGAAATGAAAGGGTAGTGACATCTTTACATTCGTGGCAAGACGCAGGGCCCTCTGGATAAGGTGAAACTAAGAAAAAGCTTACGGCACTCGGTATTCCCAGGCAGTCTCCCAACCAAGTACTAACCAAGCCCGGCCCCGCTTAGCTTCCGAGATCAGACGAGATCGGGCGCAGTCGGAACGGTATGGCCGTAAGCGAGGGAAGCGGCCAGAATCAGCACTTTTGTTTTCAGTTGAGGGTTTATTGAGAGTCGCACCGAGAGAAGAGCAGACGTCGATGCGGCATTGATGTCAAGATGTCTTTGAGAAAGTCGTTATTAAAATGAGGAAGAAATCGGTGAGTTGTATACGATCGCTACGAGTACTTTCTGCAAAAGTGGGCGGGGACTGCCGTCTTTGTACAAATAAAGGTAATTTGTGAAATGAAAGGGTAGTGACATCTTTACATTCGTGGCAAGACGCAGGGCCCTCTGGATAAGGTGAAACTAAGAAAAAGCTTACGGCACTCGGTATTCCCAGGCAGTCTCCCAACCAAGTACTAACCAAGCCCGGCCCCGCTTAGCTTCCGAGATCAGACGAGATCGGGCGCAGTCGGAACGGTATGGCCGTAAGCGAGGGAAGCGGCCAGAATCAGCACTTTTGTTTTCAGTTGAGGGTTTATTGAGAGTCGCACCGAGAGAAGAGCAGACGTCGATGCGGCATTGATGTCAAGATGTCTTTGAGAAAGTCGTTATTAAAATGAGGAAGAAATCGGTGAGTTGTATACGATCGCTACGAGTACTTTCTGCAAAAGTGGGCGGGGACTGCCGTCTTTGTACAAATAAAGGTAATTTGTGAAATGAAAGGGTAGTGACATCTTTACATTCGTGGCAAGACGCAGGGCCCTCTGGATAAGGTGAAACTAAGAAAAAGCTTACGGCACTCGGTATTCCCAGGCAGTCTCCCAACCAAGTACTAACCAAGCCCGGCCCCGCTTAGCTTCCGAGATCAGACGAGATCGGGCGCAGTCGGAACGGTATGGCCGTAAGCGAGGGAAGCGGCCAGAATCAGCACTTTTGTTTTCAGTTGAGGGTTTATTGAGAGTCGCACCGAGAGAAGAGCAGACGTCGATGCGGCATTGATGTCAAGATGTCTTTGAGAAAGTCGTTATTAAAATGAGGAAGAAATCGGTGAGTTGTATACGATCGCTACGAGTACTTTCTGCAAAAGTGGGCGGGGACTGCCGTCTTTGTACAAATAAAGGTAATTTGTGAAATGAAAGGGTAGTGACATCTTTACATTCGTGGCAAGACGCAGGGCCCTCTGGATAAGGTGAAACTAAGAAAAAGCTTACGGCACTCGGTATTCCCAGGCAGTCTCCCAACCAAGTACTAACCAAGCCCGGCCCCGCTTAGCTTCCGAGATCAGACGAGATCGGGCGCAGTCGGAACGGTATGGCCGTAAGCGAGGGAAGCGGCCAGAATCAGCACTTTTGTTTTCAGTTGAGGGTTTATTGAGAGTCGCACCGAGAGAAGAGCAGACGTCGATGCGGCATTGATGTCAAGATGTCTTTGAGAAAGTCGTTATTAAAATGAGGAAGAAATCGGTGAGTTGTATACGATCGCTACGAGTACTTTCTGCAAAAGTGGGCGGGGACTGCCGTCTTTGTACAAATAAAGGTAATTTGTGAAATGAAAGGGTAGTGACATCTTTACATTCGTGGCAAGACGCAGGGCCCTCTGGATAAGGTGAAACTAAGAAAAAGCTTACGGCACTCGGTATTCCCAGGCAGTCTCCCAACCAAGTACTAACCAAGCCCGGCCCCGCTTAGCTTCCGAGATCAGACGAGATCGGGCGCAGCCGGAACGGTATGGCCGTAAGCGAGGGAAGCGGCCAGAATCAGCACTTTTGTTTTCAGTTGAGGGTTTATTGAGAGTCGCACCGAGAGAAGAGCAGACGTCGATGCGGCATTGATGTCAAGATGTCTTTGAGAAAGTCATTATTAAAATGAGGAAGAAATCGGTGAGTTGTATACGATCGCTACGAGTACTTTCTGCAAAAGTGGGCGGGGACTGCCGTCTTTGTACAAATAAAGGTAATTTGTGAAATGAAAGGGTAGTGACATCTTTACATTCGTGGCAAGACGCAGGGCCCTCTGGATAAGGTGAAACTAAGAAAAAGCTTACGGCACTCGGTATTCCCAGGCAGTCTCCCAACCAAGTACTAACCAAGCCCGGCCCCGCTTAGCTTCCGAGATCAGACGAGATCGGGCGCAGCCGGAACGGTATGGCCGTAAGCGAGGGAAGCGGCCAGAATCAGCACTTTTGTTTTCAGTTGAGGGTTTATTGAGAGTCGCACCGAGAGAAGAGCAGACGTCGATGCGGCATTGATGTCAAGATGTCTTTGAGAAAGTCGTTATTAAAATGAGGAAGAAATCGGTGAGTTGTATACGATCGCTACGAGTACTTTCTGCAAAAGTGGGCGGGGACTGCCGTCTTTGTACAAATAAAGGTAATTTGTGAAATGAAAGGGTAGTGACATCTTTACATTCGTGGCAAGACGCAGGGCCCTCTGGATAAGGTGAAACTAAGAAAAAGCTTACGGCACTCGGTATTCCCAGGCAGTCTCCCAACCAAGTACTAACCAAGCCCGGCCCCGCTTAGCTTCCGAGATCAGACGAGATCGGGCGCAGCCGGAACGGTATGGCCGTAAGCGAGGGAAGCGGCCAGAATCAGCACTTTTGTTTTCAGTTGAGGGTTTATTGAGAGTCGCACCGAGAGAAGAGCAGACGTCGATGCGGCATTGATGTCAAGATGTCTTTGAGAAAGTCGTTATTAAAATGAGGAAGAAATCGGTGAGTTGTATACGATCGCTACGAGTACTTTCTGCAAAAGTGGGCGGGGACTGCCGTCTTTGTACAAATAAAGGTAATTTGTGAAATGAAAGGGTAGTGACATCTTTACATTCGTGGCAAGACGCAGGGCCCTCTGGATAAGGTGAAACTAAGAAAAAGCTTACGGCACTCGGTATTCCCAGGCAGTCTCCCAACCAAGTACTAACCAAGCCCGGCCCCGCTTAGCTTCCGAGATCAGACGAGATCGGGCGCAGCCGGAACGGTATGGCCGTAAGCGAGGGAAGCGGCCAGAATCAGCACTTTTGTTTTCAGTTGAGGGTTTATTGAGAGTCGCACCGAGAGAAGAGCAGACGTCGATGCGGCATTGATGTCAAGATGTCTTTGAGAAAGTCGTTATTAAAATGAGGAAGAAATCGGTGAGTTGTATACGATCGCTACGAGTACTTTCTGCAAAAGTGGGCGGGGACTGCCGTCTTTGTACAAATAAAGGTAATTTGTGAAATGAAAGGGTAGTGACATCTTTACATTCGTGGCAAGACGCAGGGCCCTCTGGATAAGGTGAAACTAAGAAAAAGCTTACGGCACTCGGTATTCCCAGGCAGTCTCCCAACCAAGTACTAACCAAGCCCGGCCCCGCTTAGCTTCCGAGATCAGACGAGATCGGGCGCAGTCGGAACGGTATGGCCGTAAGCGAGGGAAGCGGCCAGAATCAGCACTTTTGTTTTCAGTTGAGGGTTTATTGAGAGTCGCACCGAGAGAAGAGCAGACGTCGATGCGGCATTGATGTCAAGATGTCTTTGAGAAAGTCGTTATTAAAATGAGGAAGAAATCGGTGAGTTGTATACGATCGCTACGAGTACTTTCTGCAAAAGTGGGCGGGGACTGCCGTCTTTGTACAAATAAAGGTAATTTGTGAAATGAAAGGGTAGTGACATCTTTACATTCGTGGCAAGACGCAGGGCCCTCTGGATAAGGTGAAACTAAGAAAAAGCTTACGGCACTCGGTATTCCCAGGCAGTCTCCCAACCAAGTACTAACCAAGCCCGGCCCCGCTTAGCTTCCGAGATCAGACGAGATCGGGCGCAGTCGGAACGGTATGGCCGTAAGCGAGGGAAGCGGCCAGAATCAGCACTTTTGTTTTCAGTTGAGGGTTTATTGAGAGTCGCACCGAGAGAAGAGCAGACGTCGATGCGGCATTGATGTCAAGATGTCTTTGAGAAAGTCGTTATTAAAATGAGGAAGAAATCGGTGAGTTGTATACGATCGCTACGAGTACTTTCTGCAAAAGTGGGCGGGGACTGCCGTCTTTGTACAAATAAAGGTAATTTGTGAAATGAAAGGGTAGTGACATCTTTACATTCGTGGCAAGACGCAGGGCCCTCTGGATAAGGTGAAACTAAGAAAAAGCTTACGGCACTCGGTATTCCCAGGCAGTCTCCCAACCAAGTACTAACCAAGCCCGGCCCCGCTTAGCTTCCGAGATCAGACGAGATCGGGCGCAGTCGGAACGGTATGGCCGTAAGCGAGGGAAGCGGCCAGAATCAGCACTTTTGTTTTCAGTTGAGGGTTTATTGAGAGTCGCACCGAGAGAAGAGCAGACGTCGATGCGGCATTGATGTCAAGATGTCTTTGAGAAAGTCGTTATTAAAATGAGGAAGAAATCGGTGAGTTGTATACGATCGCTACGAGTACTTTCTGCAAAAGTGGGCGGGGACTGCCGTCTTTGTACAAATAAAGGTAATTTGTGAAATGAAAGGGTAGTGACATCTTTACATTCGTGGCAAGACGCAGGGCCCTCTGGATAAGGTGAAACTAAGAAAAAGCTTACGGCACTCGGTATTCCCAGGCAGTCTCCCAACCAAGTACTAACCAAGCCCGGCCCCGCTTAGCTTCCGAGATCAGACGAGATCGGGCGCAGTCGGAACGGTATGGCCGTAAGCGAGGGAAGCGGCCAGAATCAGCACTTTTGTTTTCAGTTGAGGGTTTATTGAGAGTCGCACCGAGAGAAGAGCAGACGTCGATGCGGCATTGATGTCAAGATGTCTTTGAGAAAGTCGTTATTAAAATGAGGAAGAAATCGGTGAGTTGTATACGATCGCTACGAGTACTTTCTGCAAAAGTGGGCGGGGACTGCCGTCTTTGTACAAATAAAGGTAATTTGTGAAATGAAAGGGTAGTGACATCTTTACATTCGTGGCAAGACGCAGGGCCCTCTGGATAAGGTGAAACTAAGAAAAAGCTTACGGCACTCGGTATTCCCAGGCAGCCTCCCAACCAAGCACTAACCAAGCCCGGCCCCGCTTAGCTTCCGAGATCAGACGAGATCGGGCGCAGTCGGAGCGGTATGGCCGTAAGCAAGGGAAGCGGCCAGAATCAGCACTTTTGTTTTCAGTTGAGGGTTTATTGAGAGTCGCACCGAGAGAAGAGCAGACGTCGATGCGGCATTGATGTCAAGATGTCTTTGAGAAAGTCGTTATTAAAATGAGGAAGAAATCGGTGAGTTGTATACGATTGCTACGAGTACTTTCTGCAAAAGTGGGCGGGGACTGCCGTCTTTGTACAAATAAAGGTAATTTGTGAAATGAAAGGGTAGTGACATCTTTACATTCGTGGCAAGACGCAGGGCCCTCTGGATAAGGTGAAACTAAGAAAATGCTTACGGCACTCGGTATTCCCAGGCAGCCTCCCAACCAAGCACTAACCAAGCCCGGCCCCGCTTAGCTTCCGAGATCAGACGAGATCGGGCGCAGTCGGAACGGTATGGCCGTAAGCAAGGGAAGCGGCCAGAATCAGCACTTTTGTTTTCAGTTGAGGGTTTATTGAGAGTCGCACCGAGAGAAGAGCAGACGTCGATGCGGCATTGATGTCAAGATGTCTTTGAGAAAGTCGTTATTAAAATGAGGAAGAAATCGGTGAGTTGTATACGATTGCTACGAGTACTTTCTGCAAAAGTGGGCGGGGACTGCCGTCTTTGTACAAATAAAGGTAATTTGTGAAATGAAAGGGTAGTGACATCTTTACATTCGTGGCAAGACGCAGGGCCCTCTGGATAAGGTGAAACTAAGAAAAAGCTTACGGCACTCGGTATTCCCAGGCAGCCTCCCAACCAAGCACTAACCAAGCCCGGCCCCGCTTAGCTTCCGAGATCAGACGAGATCGGGCGCAGTCGGAACGGTATGGCCGTAAGCAAGGGAAGCGGCCAGAATCAGCACTTTTGTTTTCAGTTGAGGGTTTATTGAGAGTCGCACCGAGAGAAGAGCAGACGTCGATGCGGCATTGATGTCAAGATGTCTTTGAGAAAGTCGTTATTAAAATGAGGAAGAAATCGGTGAGTTGTATACGATTGCTACGAGTACTTTCTGCAAAAGTGGGCGGGGACTGCCGTCTTTGTACAAATAAAGGTAATTTGTGAAATGAAAGGGTAGTGACATCTTTACATTCGTGGCAAGACGCAGGGCCCTCTGGATAAGGTGAAACTAAGAAAAAGCTTACGGCACTCGGTATTCCCAGGCAGCCTCCCAACCAAGCACTAACCAAGCCCGGCCCCGCTTAGCTTCCGAGATCAGACGAGATCGGGCGCAGTCGGAACGGTATGGCCGTAAGCAAGGGAAGCGGCCAGAATCAGCACTTTTGTTTTCAGTTGAGGGTTTATTGAGAGTCGCACCGAGAGAAGAGCAGACGTCGATGCGGCATTGATGTCAAGATGTCTTTGAGAAAGTCGTTATTAAAATGAGGAAGAAATCGGTGAGTTGTATACGATCGCTACGAGTACTTTCTGCAAAAGTGGGCGGGGACTGCCGTCTTTGTACAAATAAAGGTAATTTGTGAAATGAAAGGGTAGTGACATCTTTACATTCGTGGCAAGACGCAGGGCCCTCTGGATAAGGTGAAACTAAGAAAAAGCTTACGGCACTCGGTATTCCCAGGCAGTCTCCCAACCAAGTACTAACCAAGCCCGGCCCCGCTTAGCTTCCGAGATCAGACGAGATCGGGCGCAGTCGGAACGGTATGGCCGTAAGCGAGGGAAGCGGCCAGAATCAGCACTTTTGTTTTCAGTTGAGGGTTTATTGAGAGTCGCACCGAGAGAAGAGCAGACGTCGATGCGGCATTGATGTCAAGATGTCTTTGAGAAAGTCGTTATTAAAATGAGGAAGAAATCGGTGAGTTGTATACGATCGCTACGAGTACTTTCTGCAAAAGTGGGCGGGGACTGCCGTCTTTGTACAAATAAAGGTAATTTGTGAAATGAAAGGGTAGTGACATCTTTACATTCGTGGCAAGACGCAGGGCCCTCTGGATAAGGTGAAACTAAGAAAAAGCTTACGGCACTCGGTATTCCCAGGCAGCCTCCCAACCAAGCACTAACCAAGCCCGGCCCCGCTTAGCTTCCGAGATCAGACGAGATCGGGCGCAGTCGGAGCGGTATGGCCGTAAGCAAGGGAAGCGGCCAGAATCAGCACTTTTGTTTTCAGTTGAGGGTTTATTGAGAGTCGCACCGAGAGAAGAGCAGACGTCGATGCGGCATTGATGTCAAGATGTCTTTGAGAAAGTCGTTATTAAAATGAGGAAGAAATCGGTGAGTTGTATACGATTGCTACGAGTACTTTCTGCAAAAGTGGGCGGGGACTGCCGTCTTTGTACAAATAAAGGTAATTTGTGAAATGAAAGGGTAGTGACATCTTTACATTCGTGGCAAGACGCAGGGCCCTCTGGATAAGGTGAAACTAAGAAAATGCTTACGGCACTCGGTATTCCCAGGCAGCCTCCCAACCAAGCACTAACCAAGCCCGGCCCCGCTTAGCTTCCGAGATCAGACGAGATCGGGCGCAGTCGGAACGGTATGGCCGTAAGCAAGGGAAGCGGCCAGAATCAGCACTTTTGTTTTCAGTTGAGGGTTTATTGAGAGTCGCACCGAGAGAAGAGCAGACGTCGATGCGGCATTGATGTCAAGATGTCTTTGAGAAAGTCGTTATTAAAATGAGGAAGAAATCGGTGAGTTGTATACGATTGCTACGAGTACTTTCTGCAAAAGTGGGCGGGGACTGCCGTCTTTGTACAAATAAAGGTAATTTGTGAAATGAAAGGGTAGTGACATCTTTACATTCGTGGCAAGACGCAGGGCCCTCTGGATAAGGTGAAACTAAGAAAAAGCTTACGGCACTCGGTATTCCCAGGCAGCCTCCCAACCAAGCACTAACCAAGCCCGGCCCCGCTTAGCTTCCGAGATCAGACGAGATCGGGCGCAGTCGGAACGGTATGGCCGTAAGCAAGGGAAGCGGCCAGAATCAGCACTTTTGTTTTCAGTTGAGGGTTTATTGAGAGTCGCACCGAGAGAAGAGCAGACGTCGATGCGGCATTGATGTCAAGATGTCTTTGAGAAAGTCGTTATTAAAATGAGGAAGAAATCGGTGAGTTGTATACGATTGCTACGAGTACTTTCTGCAAAAGTGGGCGGGGACTGCCGTCTTTGTACAAATAAAGGTAATTTGTGAAATGAAAGGGTAGTGACATCTTTACATTCGTGGCAAGACGCAGGGCCCTCTGGATAAGGTGAAACTAAGAAAAAGCTTACGGCACTCGGTATTCCCAGGCAGCCTCCCAACCAAGCACTAACCAAGCCCGGCCCCGCTTAGCTTCCGAGATCAGACGAGATCGGGCGCAGTCGGAACGGTATGGCCGTAAGCAAGGGAAGCGGCCAGAATCAGCACTTTTGTTTTCAGTTGAGGGTTTATTGAGAGTCGCACCGAGAGAAGAGCAGACGTCGATGCGGCATTGATGTCAAGATGTCTTTGAGAAAGTCGTTATTAAAATGAGGAAGAAATCGGTGAGTTGTATACGATTGCTACGAGTACTTTCTGCAAAAGTGGGCGGGGACTGCCGTCTTTGTACAAATAAAGGTAATTTGTGAAATGAAAGGGTAGTGACATCTTTACATTCGTGGCAAGACGCAGGGCCCTCTGGATAAGGTGAAACTAAGAAAAAGCTTACGGCACTCGGTATTCCCAGGCAGCCTCCCAACCAAGCACTAACCAAGCCCGGCCCCGCTTAGCTTCCGAGATCAGACGAGATCGGGCGCAGTCGGAACGGTATGGCCGTAAGCAAGGGAAGCGGCCAGAATCAGCACTTTTGTTTTCAGTTGAGGGTTTATTGAGAGTCGCACCGAGAGAAGAGCAGACGTCGATGCGGCATTGATGTCAAGATGTCTTTGAGAAAGTCGTTATTAAAATGAGGAAGAAATCGGTGAGTTGTATACGATTGCTACGAGTACTTTCTGCAAAAGTGGGCGGGGACTGCCGTCTTTGTACAAATAAAGGTAATTTGTGAAATGAAAGGGTAGTGACATCTTTACATTCGTGGCAAGACGCAGGGCCCTCTGGATAAGGTGAAACTAAGAAAAAGCTTACGGCACTCGGTATTCCCAGGCAGCCTCCCAACCAAGCACTAACCAAGCCCGGCCCCGCTTAGCTTCCGAGATCAGACGAGATCGGGCGCAGTCGGAACGGTATGGCCGTAAGCAAGGGAAGCGGCCAGAATCAGCACTTTTGTTTTCAGTTGAGGGTTTATTGAGAGTCGCACCGAGAGAAGAGCAGACGTCGATGCGGCATTGATGTCAAGATGTCTTTGAGAAAGTCGTTATTAAAATGAGGAAGAAATCGGTGAGTTGTATACGATTGCTACGAGTACTTTCTGCAAAAGTGGGCGGGGACTGCCGTCTTTGTACAAATAAAGGTAATTTGTGAAATGAAAGGGTAGTGACATCTTTACATTCGTGGCAAGACGCAGGGCCCTCTGGATAAGGTGAAACTAAGAAAAAGCTTACGGCACTCGGTATTCCCAGGCAGCCTCCCAACCAAGCACTAACCAAGCCCGGCCCCGCTTAGCTTCCGAGATCAGACGAGATCGGGCGCAGTTGGAACGGTATGGCCGTAAGCAAGGGAAGCGGCCAGAATCAGCACTTTTGTTTTCAGTTGAGGGTTTATTGAGAGTCGCACCGAGAGAAGAGCAGACGTCGATGCGGCATTGATGTCAAGATGTCTTTGAGAAAGTCGTTATTAAAATGAGGAAGAAATCGGTGAGTTGTATACGATTGCTACGAGTACTTTCTGCAAAAGTGGGCGGGGACTGCCGTCTTTGTACAAATAAAGGTAATTTGTGAAATGAAAGGGTAGTGACATCTTTACATTCGTGGCAAGACGCAGGGCCCTCTGGATAAGGTGAAACTAAGAAAAAGCTTACGGCACTCGGTATTCCCAGGCAGCCTCCCAACCAAGCACTAACCAAGCCCGGCCCCGCTTAGCTTCCGAGATCAGACGAGATCGGGCGCAGTCGGAACGGTATGGCCGTAAGCAAGGGAAGCGGCCAGAATCAGCACTTTTGTTTTCAGTTGAGGGTTTATTGAGAGTCGCACCGAGAGAAGAGCAGACGTCGATGCGGCATTGATGTCAAGATGTCTTTGAGAAAGTCGTTATTAAAATGAGGAAGAAATCGGTGAGTTGTATACGATTGCTACGAGTACTTTCTGCAAAAGTGGGCGGGGACTGCCGTCTTTGTACAAATAAAGGTAATTTGTCTAATGAAAGGGTAGTGACATCTTTACATTCGTGGCAAGACGCAGGGCCCTCTGGATAAGGTGAAACTAAGAAAAAGCTTACGGCACTCGGTATTCCCAGGCAGCCTCCCAACCAAGCACTAACCAAGCCCGGCCCCGCTTAGCTTCCGAGATCAGACGAGATCGGGCGCAGTCGGAACGGTATGGCCGTAAGCAAGGGAAGCGGCCAGAATCAGCACTTTTGTTTTCAGTTGAGGGTTTATTGAGAGTCGCACCGAGAGAAGAGCAGACGTCGATGCGGCATTGATGTCAAGATGTCTTTGAGAAAGTCGTTATTAAAATGAGGAAGAAATCGGTGAGTTGTATACGATTGCTACGAGTACTTTCTGCAAAAGTGGGCGGGGACTGCCGTCTTTGTACAAATAAAGGTAATTTGTGAAATGAAAGGGTAGTGACATCTTTACATTCGTGGCAAGACGCAGGGCCCTCTGGATAAGGTGAAACTAAGAAAAAGCTTACGGCACTCGGTATTCCCAGGCAGCCTCCCAACCAAGCACTAACCAAGCCCGGCCCCGCTTAGCTTCCGAGATCAGACGAGATCGGGCGCAGTCGGAACGGTATGGCCGTAAGCGAGGGAAGCGGCCAGAATCAGCACTTTTGTTTTCAGTTGAGGGTTTATTGAGAGTCGCACCGAGAGAAGAGCAGACGTCGATGCGGCATTGATGTCAAGATGTCTTTGAGAAAGTCGTTATTAAAATGAGGAAGAAATCGGTGAGTTGTATACGATCGCTACGAGTACTTTCTGCAAAAGTGGGCGGGGACTGCCGTCTTTGTACAAATAAAGGTAATTTGTGAAATGAAAGGGTAGTGACATCTTTACATTCGTGGCAAGACGCAGGGCCCTCTGGATAAGGTGAAACTAAGAAAAAGCTTACGGCACTCGGTATTCCCAGGCAGTCTCCCAACCAAGCACTAACCAAGCCCGGCCCCGCTTAGCTTCCGAGATCAGACGAGATCGGGCGCAGTCGGAACGGTATGGCCGTAAGCGAGGGAAGCGGCCAGAATCAGCACTTTTGTTTTCAGTTGAGGGTTTATTGAGAGTCGCACCGAGAGAAGAGCAGACGTCGATGCGGCATTGATGTCAAGATGTCTTTGAGAAAGTCGTTATTAAAATGAGGAAGAAATCGGTGAGTTGTATACGATCGCTACGAGTACTTTCTGCAAAAGTGGGCGGGGACTGCCGTCTTTGTACAAATAAAGGTAATTTGTGAAATGAAAGGGTAGTGACATCTTTACATTCGTGGCAAGACGCAGGGCCCTCTGGATAAGGTGAAACTAAGAAAAAGCTTACGGCACTCGGTATTCCCAGGCAGTCTCCCAACCAAGCACTAACCAAGCCCGGCCCCGCTTAGCTTCCGAGATCAGACGAGATCGGGCGCAGTCGGAACGGTATGGCCGTAAGCGAGGGAAGCGGCCAGAATCAGCACTTTTGTTTTCAGTTGAGGGTTTATTGAGAGTCGCACCGAGAGAAGAGCAGACGTCGATGCGGCATTGATGTCAAGATGTCTTTGAGAAAGTCGTTATTAAAATGAGGAAGAAATCGGTGAGTTGTATACGATCGCTACGAGTACTTTCTGCAAAAGTGGGCGGGGACTGCCGTCTTTGTACAAATAAAGGTAATTTGTGAAATGAAAGGGTAGTGACATCTTTACATTCGTGGCAAGACGCAGGGCCCTCTGGATAAGGTGAAACTAAGAAAAAGCTTACGGCACTCGGTATTCCCAGGCAGTCTCCCAACCAAGTACTAACCAAGCCCGGCCCCGCTTAGCTTCCGAGATCAGACGAGATCGGGCGCAGTCGGAACGGTATGGCCGTAAGCGAGGGAAGCGGCCAGAATCAGCACTTTTGTTTTCAGTTGAGGGTTTATTGAGAGTCGCACCGAGAGAAGAGCAGACGTCGATGCGGCATTGATGTCAAGATGTCTTTGAGAAAGTCGTTATTAAAATGAGGAAGAAATCGGTGAGTTGTATACGATCGCTACGAGTACTTTCTGCAAAAGTGGGCGGGGACTGCCGTCTTTGTACAAATAAAGGTAATTTGTGAAATGAAAGGGTAGTGACATCTTTACATTCGTGGCAAGACGCAGGGCCCTCTGGATAAGGTGAAACTAAGAAAAAGCTTACGGCACTCGGTATTCCCAGGCAGTCTCCCAACCAAGTACTAACCAAGCCCGGCCCCGCTTAGCTTCCGAGATCAGACGAGATCGGGCGCAGTCGGAACGGTATGGCCGTAAGCGAGGGAAGCGGCCAGAATCAGCACTTTTGTTTTCAGTTGAGGGTTTATTGAGAGTCGCACCGAGAGAAGAGCAGACGTCGATGCGGCATTGATGTCAAGATGTCTTTGAGAAAGTCGTTATTAAAATGAGGAAGAAATCGGTGAGTTGTATACGATCGCTACGAGTACTTTCTGCAAAAGTGGGCGGGGACTGCCGTCTTTGTACAAATAAAGGTAATTTGTGAAATGAAAGGGTAGTGACATCTTTACATTCGTGGCAAGACGCAGGGCCCTCTGGATAAGGTGAAACTAAGAAAAAGCTTACGGCACTCGGTATTCCCAGGCAGTCTCCCAACCAAGTACTAACCAAGCCCGGCCCCGCTTAGCTTCCGAGATCAGACGAGATCGGGCGCAGTCGGAACGGTATGGCCGTAAGCGAGGGAAGCGGCCAGAATCAGCACTTTTGTTTTCAGTTGAGGGTTTATTGAGAGTCGCACCGAGAGAAGAGCAGACGTCGATGCGGCATTGATGTCAAGATGTCTTTGAGAAAGTCGTTATTAAAATGAGGAAGAAATCGGTGAGTTGTATACGATCGCTACGAGTACTTTCTGCAAAAGTGGGCGGGGACTGCCGTCTTTGTACAAATAAAGGTAATTTGTGAAATGAAAGGGTAGTGACATCTTTACATTCGTGGCAAGACGCAGGGCCCTCTGGATAAGGTGAAACTAAGAAAAAGCTTACGGCACTCGGTATTCCCAGGCAGTCTCCCAACCAAGTACTAACCAAGCCCGGCCCCGCTTAGCTTCCGAGATCAGACGAGATCGGGCGCAGTCGGAACGGTATGGCCGTAAGCGAGGGAAGCGGCCAGAATCAGCACTTTTGTTTTCAGTTGAGGGTTTATTGAGAGTCGCACCGAGAGAAGAGCAGACGTCGATGCGGCATTGATGTCAAGATGTCTTTGAGAAAGTCGTTATTAAAATGAGGAAGAAATCGGTGAGTTGTATACGATCGCTACGAGTACTTTCTGCAAAAGTGGGCGGGGACTGCCGTCTTTGTACAAATAAAGGTAATTTGTGAAATGAAAGGGTAGTGACATCTTTACATTCGTGGCAAGACGCAGGGCCCTCTGGATAAGGTGAAACTAAGAAAAAGCTTACGGCACTCGGTATTCCCAGGCAGTCTCCCAACCAAGTACTAACCAAGCCCGGCCCCGCTTAGCTTCCGAGATCAGACGAGATCGGGCGCAGTCGGAACGGTATGGCCGTAAGCGAGGGAAGCGGCCAGAATCAGCACTTTTGTTTTCAGTTGAGGGTTTATTGAGAGTCGCACCGAGAGAAGAGCAGACGTCGATGCGGCATTGATGTCAAGATGTCTTTGAGAAAGTCGTTATTAAAATGAGGAAGAAATCGGTGAGTTGTATACGATCGCTACGAGTACTTTCTGCAAAAGTGGGCGGGGACTGCCGTCTTTGTACAAATAAAGGTAATTTGTGAAATGAAAGGGTAGTGACATCTTTACATTCGTGGCAAGACGCAGGGCCCTCTGGATAAGGTGAAACTAAGAAAAAGCTTACGGCACTCGGTATTCCCAGGCAGTCTCCCAACCAAGTACTAACCAAGCCCGGCCCCGCTTAGCTTCCGAGATCAGACGAGATCGGGCGCAGT
The DNA here is from genome assembly GCF_048594095.1 of Paramormyrops kingsleyae. Lineage (NCBI taxonomy): Eukaryota > Metazoa > Chordata > Actinopteri > Osteoglossiformes > Mormyridae > Paramormyrops > Paramormyrops kingsleyae. The sequence goes on along the minus strand of NC_132800.1, from coordinate 45,797,841 downwards.
CGGAACGGTATGGCCGTAAGCGAGGGAAGCGGCCAGAATCAGCACTTTTGTTTTCAGTTGAGGGTTTATTGAGAGTCGCACCGAGAGAAGAGCAGACGTCGATGCGGCATTGATGTCAAGATGTCTTTGAGAAAGTCGTTATTAAAATGAGGAAGAAATCGGTGAGTTGTATACGATCGCTACGAGTACTTTCTGCAAAAGTGGGCGGGGACTGCCGTCTTTGTACAAATAAAGGTAATTTGTGAAATGAAAGGGTAGTGACATCTTTACATTCGTGGCAAGACGCAGGGCCCTCTGGATAAGGTGAAACTAAGAAAAAGCTTACGGCACTCGGTATTCCCAGGCAGTCTCCCAACCAAGTACTAACCAAGCCCGGCCCCGCTTAGCTTCCGAGATCAGACGAGATCGGGCGCAGTCGGAACGGTATGGCCGTAAGCGAGGGAAGCGGCCAGAATCAGCACTTTTGTTTTCAGTTGAGGGTTTATTGAGAGTCGCACCGAGAGAAGAGCAGACGTCGATGCGGCATTGATGTCAAGATGTCTTTGAGAAAGTCGTTATTAAAATGAGGAAGAAATCGGTGAGTTGTATACGATCGCTACGAGTACTTTCTGCAAAAGTGGGCGGGGACTGCCGTCTTTGTACAAATAAAGGTAATTTGTGAAATGAAAGGGTAGTGACATCTTTACATTCGTGGCAAGACGCAGGGCCCTCTGGATAAGGTGAAACTAAGAAAAAGCTTACGGCACTCGGTATTCCCAGGCAGTCTCCCAACCAAGTACTAACCAAGCCCGGCCCCGCTTAGCTTCCGAGATCAGACGAGATCGGGCGCAGTCGGAACGGTATGGCCGTAAGCGAGGGAAGCGGCCAGAATCAGCACTTTTGTTTTCAGTTGAGGGTTTATTGAGAGTCGCACCGAGAGAAGAGCAGACGTCGATGCGGCATTGATGTCAAGATGTCTTTGAGAAAGTCGTTATTAAAATGAGGAAGAAATCGGTGAGTTGTATACGATCGCTACGAGTACTTTCTGCAAAAGTGGGCGGGGACTGCCGTCTTTGTACAAATAAAGGTAATTTGTGAAATGAAAGGGTAGTGACATCTTTACATTCGTGGCAAGACGCAGGGCCCTCTGGATAAGGTGAAACTAAGAAAAAGCTTACGGCACTCGGTATTCCCAGGCAGTCTCCCAACCAAGTACTAACCAAGCCCGGCCCCGCTTAGCTTCCGAGATCAGACGAGATCGGGCGCAGCCGGAACGGTATGGCCGTAAGCGAGGGAAGCGGCCAGAATCAGCACTTTTGTTTTCAGTTGAGGGTTTATTGAGAGTCGCACCGAGAGAAGAGCAGACGTCGATGCGGCATTGATGTCAAGATGTCTTTGAGAAAGTCGTTATTAAAATGAGGAAGAAATCGGTGAGTTGTATACGATCGCTACGAGTACTTTCTGCAAAAGTGGGCGGGGACTGCCGTCTTTGTACAAATAAAGGTAATTTGTGAAATGAAAGGGTAGTGACATCTTTACATTCGTGGCAAGACGCAGGGCCCTCTGGATAAGGTGAAACTAAGAAAAAGCTTACGGCACTCGGTATTCCCAGGCAGTCTCCCAACCAAGTACTAACCAAGCCCGGCCCCGCTTAGCTTCCGAGATCAGACGAGATCGGGCGCAGCCGGAACGGTATGGCCGTAAGCGAGGGAAGCGGCCAGAATCAGCACTTTTGTTTTCAGTTGAGGGTTTATTGAGAGTCGCACCGAGAGAAGAGCAGACGTCGATGCGGCATTGATGTCAAGATGTCTTTGAGAAAGTCGTTATTAAAATGAGGAAGAAATCGGTGAGTTGTATACGATCGCTACGAGTACTTTCTGCAAAAGTGGGCGGGGACTGCCGTCTTTGTACAAATAAAGGTAATTTGTGAAATGAAAGGGTAGTGACATCTTTACATTCGTGGCAAGACGCAGGGCCCTCTGGATAAGGTGAAACTAAGAAAAAGCTTACGGCACTCGGTATTCCCAGGCAGTCTCCCAACCAAGTACTAACCAAGCCCGGCCCCGCTTAGCTTCCGAGATCAGACGAGATCGGGCGCAGCCGGAACGGTATGGCCGTAAGCGAGGGAAGCGGCCAGAATCAGCACTTTTGTTTTCAGTTGAGGGTTTATTGAGAGTCGCACCGAGAGAAGAGCAGACGTCGATGCGGCATTGATGTCAAGATGTCTTTGAGAAAGTCGTTATTAAAATGAGGAAGAAATCGGTGAGTTGTATACGATCGCTACGAGTACTTTCTGCAAAAGTGGGCGGGGACTGCCGTCTTTGTACAAATAAAGGTAATTTGTGAAATGAAAGGGTAGTGACATCTTTACATTCGTGGCAAGACGCAGGGCCCTCTGGATAAGGTGAAACTAAGAAAAAGCTTACGGCACTCGGTATTCCCAGGCAGTCTCCCAACCAAGTACTAACCAAGCCCGGCCCCGCTTAGCTTCCGAGATCAGACGAGATCGGGCGCAGCCGGAACGGTATGGCCGTAAGCGAGGGAAGCGGCCAGAATCAGCACTTTTGTTTTCAGTTGAGGGTTTATTGAGAGTCGCACCGAGAGAAGAGCAGACGTCGATGCGGCATTGATGTCAAGATGTCTTTGAGAAAGTCGTTATTAAAATGAGGAAGAAATCGGTGAGTTGTATACGATCGCTACGAGTACTTTCTGCAAAAGTGGGCGGGGACTGCCGTCTTTGTACAAATAAAGGTAATTTGTGAAATGAAAGGGTAGTGACATCTTTACATTCGTGGCAAGACGCAGGGCCCTCTGGATAAGGTGAAACTAAGAAAAAGCTTACGGCACTCGGTATTCCCAGGCAGTCTCCCAACCAAGTACTAACCAAGCCCGGCCCCGCTTAGCTTCCGAGATCAGACGAGATCGGGCGCAGTCGGAACGGTATGGCCGTAAGCGAGGGAAGCGGCCAGAATCAGCACTTTTGTTTTCAGTTGAGGGTTTATTGAGAGTCGCACCGAGAGAAGAGCAGACGTCGATGCGGCATTGATGTCAAGATGTCTTTGAGAAAGTCGTTATTAAAATGAGGAAGAAATCGGTGAGTTGTATACGATCGCTACGAGTACTTTCTGCAAAAGTGGGCGGGGACTGCCGTCTTTGTACAAATAAAGGTAATTTGTGAAATGAAAGGGTAGTGACATCTTTACATTCGTGGCAAGACGCAGGGCCCTCTGGATAAGGTGAAACTAAGAAAAAGCTTACGGCACTCGGTATTCCCAGGCAGTCTCCCAACCAAGTACTAACCAAGCCCGGCCCCGCTTAGCTTCCGAGATCAGACGAGATCGGGCGCAGTCGGAACGGTATGGCCGTAAGCGAGGGAAGCGGCCAGAATCAGCACTTTTGTTTTCAGTTGAGGGTTTATTGAGAGTCGCACCGAGAGAAGAGCAGACGTCGATGCGGCATTGATGTCAAGATGTCTTTGAGAAAGTCGTTATTAAAATGAGGAAGAAATCGGTGAGTTGTATACGATCGCTACGAGTACTTTCTGCAAAAGTGGGCGGGGACTGCCGTCTTTGTACAAATAAAGGTAATTTGTGAAATGAAAGGGTAGTGACATCTTTACATTCGTGGCAAGACGCAGGGCCCTCTGGATAAGGTGAAACTAAGAAAAAGCTTACGGCACTCGGTATTCCCAGGCAGTCTCCCAACCAAGTACTAACCAAGCCCGGCCCCGCTTAGCTTCCGAGATCAGACGAGATCGGGCGCAGTCGGAACGGTATGGCCGTAAGCGAGGGAAGCGGCCAGAATCAGCACTTTTGTTTTCAGTTGAGGGTTTATTGAGAGTCGCACCGAGAGAAGAGCAGACGTCGATGCGGCATTGATGTCAAGATGTCTTTGAGAAAGTCGTTATTAAAATGAGGAAGAAATCGGTGAGTTGTATACGATCGCTACGAGTACTTTCTGCAAAAGTGGGCGGGGACTGCCGTCTTTGTACAAATAAAGGTAATTTGTGAAATGAAAGGGTAGTGACATCTTTACATTCGTGGCAAGACGCAGGGCCCTCTGGATAAGGTGAAACTAAGAAAAAGCTTACGGCACTCGGTATTCCCAGGCAGTCTCCCAACCAAGTACTAACCAAGCCCGGCCCCGCTTAGCTTCCGAGATCAGACGAGATCGGGCGCAGTCGGAACGGTATGGCCGTAAGCGAGGGAAGCGGCCAGAATCAGCACTTTTGTTTTCAGTTGAGGGTTTATTGAGAGTCGCACCGAGAGAAGAGCAGACGTCGATGCGGCATTGATGTCAAGATGTCTTTGAGAAAGTCGTTATTAAAATGAGGAAGAAATCGGTGAGTTGTATACGATCGCTACGAGTACTTTCTGCAAAAGTGGGCGGGGACTGCCGTCTTTGTACAAATAAAGGTAATTTGTGAAATGAAAGGGTAGTGACATCTTTACATTCGTGGCAAGACGCAGGGCCCTCTGGATAAGGTGAAACTAAGAAAAAGCTTACGGCACTCGGTATTCCCAGGCAGTCTCCCAACCAAGTACTAACCAAGCCCGGCCCCGCTTAGCTTCCGAGATCAGACGAGATCGGGCGCAGTCGGAACGGTATGGCCGTAAGCGAGGGAAGCGGCCAGAATCAGCACTTTTGTTTTCAGTTGAGGGTTTATTGAGAGTCGCACCGAGAGAAGAGCAGACGTCGATGCGGCATTGATGTCAAGATGTCTTTGAGAAAGTCGTTATTAAAATGAGGAAGAAATCGGTGAGTTGTATACGATCGCTACGAGTACTTTCTGCAAAAGTGGGCGGGGACTGCCGTCTTTGTACAAATAAAGGTAATTTGTGAAATGAAAGGGTAGTGACATCTTTACATTCGTGGCAAGACGCAGGGCCCTCTGGATAAGGTGAAACTAAGAAAAAGCTTACGGCACTCGGTATTCCCAGGCAGTCTCCCAACCAAGTACTAACCAAGCCCGGCCCCGCTTAGCTTCCGAGATCAGACGAGATCGGGCGCAGTCGGAACGGTATGGCCGTAAGCGAGGGAAGCGGCCAGAATCAGCACTTTTGTTTTCAGTTGAGGGTTTATTGAGAGTCGCACCGAGAGAAGAGCAGACGTCGATGCGGCATTGATGTCAAGATGTCTTTGAGAAAGTCGTTATTAAAATGAGGAAGAAATCGGTGAGTTGTATACGATCGCTACGAGTACTTTCTGCAAAAGTGGGCGGGGACTGCCGTCTTTGTACAAATAAAGGTAATTTGTGAAATGAAAGGGTAGTGACATCTTTACATTCGTGGCAAGACGCAGGGCCCTCTGGATAAGGTGAAACTAAGAAAAAGCTTACGGCACTCGGTATTCCCAGGCAGTCTCCCAACCAAGTACTAACCAAGCCCGGCCCCGCTTAGCTTCCGAGATCAGACGAGATCGGGCGCAGTCGGAACGGTATGGCCGTAAGCGAGGGAAGCGGCCAGAATCAGCACTTTTGTTTTCAGTTGAGGGTTTATTGAGAGTCGCACCGAGAGAAGAGCAGACGTCGATGCGGCATTGATGTCAAGATGTCTTTGAGAAAGTCGTTATTAAAATGAGGAAGAAATCGGTGAGTTGTATACGATCGCTACGAGTACTTTCTGCAAAAGTGGGCGGGGACTGCCGTCTTTGTACAAATAAAGGTAATTTGTGAAATGAAAGGGTAGTGACATCTTTACATTCGTGGCAAGACGCAGGGCCCTCTGGATAAGGTGAAACTAAGAAAAAGCTTACGGCACTCGGTATTCCCAGGCAGTCTCCCAACCAAGTACTAACCAAGCCCGGCCCCGCTTAGCTTCCGAGATCAGACGAGATCGGGCGCAGCCGGAACGGTATGGCCGTAAGCGAGGGAAGCGGCCAGAATCAGCACTTTTGTTTTCAGTTGAGGGTTTATTGAGAGTCGCACCGAGAGAAGAGCAGACGTCGATGCGGCATTGATGTCAAGATGTCTTTGAGAAAGTCGTTATTAAAATGAGGAAGAAATCGGTGAGTTGTATACGATCGCTACGAGTACTTTCTGCAAAAGTGGGCGGGGACTGCCGTCTTTGTACAAATAAAGGTAATTTGTGAAATGAAAGGGTAGTGACATCTTTACATTCGTGGCAAGACGCAGGGCCCTCTGGATAAGGTGAAACTAAGAAAAAGCTTACGGCACTCGGTATTCCCAGGCAGTCTCCCAACCAAGTACTAACCAAGCCCGGCCCCGCTTAGCTTCCGAGATCAGACGAGATCGGGCGCAGCCGGAACGGTATGGCCGTAAGCGAGGGAAGCGGCCAGAATCAGCACTTTTGTTTTCAGTTGAGGGTTTATTGAGAGTCGCACCGAGAGAAGAGCAGACGTCGATGCGGCATTGATGTCAAGATGTCTTTGAGAAAGTCGTTATTAAAATGAGGAAGAAATCGGTGAGTTGTATACGATCGCTACGAGTACTTTCTGCAAAAGTGGGCGGGGACTGCCGTCTTTGTACAAATAAAGGTAATTTGTGAAATGAAAGGGTAGTGACATCTTTACATTCGTGGCAAGACGCAGGGCCCTCTGGATAAGGTGAAACTAAGAAAAAGCTTACGGCACTCGGTATTCCCAGGCAGTCTCCCAACCAAGTACTAACCAAGCCCGGCCCCGCTTAGCTTCCGAGATCAGACGAGATCGGGCGCAGTCGGAACGGTATGGCCGTAAGCGAGGGAAGCGGCCAGAATCAGCACTTTTGTTTTCAGTTGAGGGTTTATTGAGAGTCGCACCGAGAGAAGAGCAGACGTCGATGCGGCATTGATGTCAAGATGTCTTTGAGAAAGTCGTTATTAAAATGAGGAAGAAATCGGTGAGTTGTATACGATCGCTACGAGTACTTTCTGCAAAAGTGGGCGGGGACTGCCGTCTTTGTACAAATAAAGGTAATTTGTGAAATGAAAGGGTAGTGACATCTTTACATTCGTGGCAAGACGCAGGGCCCTCTGGATAAGGTGAAACTAAGAAAAAGCTTACGGCACTCGGTATTCCCAGGCAGTCTCCCAACCAAGTACTAACCAAGCCCGGCCCCGCTTAGCTTCCGAGATCAGACGAGATCGGGCGCAGTCGGAACGGTATGGCCGTAAGCGAGGGAAGCGGCCAGAATCAGCACTTTTGTTTTCAGTTGAGGGTTTATTGAGAGTCGCACCGAGAGAAGAGCAGACGTCGATGCGGCATTGATGTCAAGATGTCTTTGAGAAAGTCGTTATTAAAATGAGGAAGAAATCGGTGAGTTGTATACGATCGCTACGAGTACTTTCTGCAAAAGTGGGCGGGGACTGCCGTCTTTGTACAAATAAAGGTAATTTGTGAAATGAAAGGGTAGTGACATCTTTACATTCGTGGCAAGACGCAGGGCCCTCTGGATAAGGTGAAACTAAGAAAAAGCTTACGGCACTCGGTATTCCCAGGCAGTCTCCCAACCAAGTACTAACCAAGCCCGGCCCCGCTTAGCTTCCGAGATCAGACGAGATCGGGCGCAGTCGGAACGGTATGGCCGTAAGCGAGGGAAGCGGCCAGAATCAGCACTTTTGTTTTCAGTTGAGGGTTTATTGAGAGTCGCACCGAGAGAAGAGCAGACGTCGATGCGGCATTGATGTCAAGATGTCTTTGAGAAAGTCGTTATTAAAATGAGGAAGAAATCGGTGAGTTGTATACGATCGCTACGAGTACTTTCTGCAAAAGTGGGCGGGGACTGCCGTCTTTGTACAAATAAAGGTAATTTGTGAAATGAAAGGGTAGTGACATCTTTACATTCGTGGCAAGACGCAGGGCCCTCTGGATAAGGTGAAACTAAGAAAAAGCTTACGGCACTCGGTATTCCCAGGCAGTCTCCCAACCAAGTACTAACCAAGCCCGGCCCCGCTTAGCTTCCGAGATCAGACGAGATCGGGCGCAGTCGGAACGGTATGGCCGTAAGCGAGGGAAGCGGCCAGAATCAGCACTTTTGTTTTCAGTTGAGGGTTTATTGAGAGTCGCACCGAGAGAAGAGCAGACGTCGATGCGGCATTGATGTCAAGATGTCTTTGAGAAAGTCGTTATTAAAATGAGGAAGAAATCGGTGAGTTGTATACGATCGCTACGAGTACTTTCTGCAAAAGTGGGCGGGGACTGCCGTCTTTGTACAAATAAAGGTAATTTGTGAAATGAAAGGGTAGTGACATCTTTACATTCGTGGCAAGACGCAGGGCCCTCTGGATAAGGTGAAACTAAGAAAAAGCTTACGGCACTCGGTATTCCCAGGCAGTCTCCCAACCAAGTACTAACCAAGCCCGGCCCCGCTTAGCTTCCGAGATCAGACGAGATCGGGCGCAGTCGGAACGGTATGGCCGTAAGCGAGGGAAGCGGCCAGAATCAGCACTTTTGTTTTCAGTTGAGGGTTTATTGAGAGTCGCACCGAGAGAAGAGCAGACGTCGATGCGGCATTGATGTCAAGATGTCTTTGAGAAAGTCGTTATTAAAATGAGGAAGAAATCGGTGAGTTGTATACGATCGCTACGAGTACTTTCTGCAAAAGTGGGCGGGGACTGCCGTCTTTGTACAAATAAAGGTAATTTGTGAAATGAAAGGGTAGTGACATCTTTACATTCGTGGCAAGACGCAGGGCCCTCTGGATAAGGTGAAACTAAGAAAAAGCTTACGGCACTCGGTATTCCCAGGCAGTCTCCCAACCAAGTACTAACCAAGCCCGGCCCCGCTTAGCTTCCGAGATCAGACGAGATCGGGCGCAGTCGGAACGGTATGGCCGTAAGCGAGGGAAGCGGCCAGAATCAGCACTTTTGTTTTCAGTTGAGGGTTTATTGAGAGTCGCACCGAGAGAAGAGCAGACGTCGATGCGGCATTGATGTCAAGATGTCTTTGAGAAAGTCGTTATTAAAATGAGGAAGAAATCGGTGAGTTGTATACGATCGCTACGAGTACTTTCTGCAAAAGTGGGCGGGGACTGCCGTCTTTGTACAAATAAAGGTAATTTGTGAAATGAAAGGGTAGTGACATCTTTACATTCGTGGCAAGACGCAGGGCCCTCTGGATAAGGTGAAACTAAGAAAAAGCTTACGGCACTCGGTATTCCCAGGCAGTCTCCCAACCAAGTACTAACCAAGCCCGGCCCCGCTTAGCTTCCGAGATCAGACGAGATCGGGCGCAGTCGGAACGGTATGGCCGTAAGCGAGGGAAGCGGCCAGAATCAGCACTTTTGTTTTCAGTTGAGGGTTTATTGAGAGTCGCACCGAGAGAAGAGCAGACGTCGATGCGGCATTGATGTCAAGATGTCTTTGAGAAAGTCGTTATTAAAATGAGGAAGAAATCGGTGAGTTGTATACGATCGCTACGAGTACTTTCTGCAAAAGTGGGCGGGGACTGCCGTCTTTGTACAAATAAAGGTAATTTGTGAAATGAAAGGGTAGTGACATCTTTACATTCGTGGCAAGACGCAGGGCCCTCTGGATAAGGTGAAACTAAGAAAAAGCTTACGGCACTCGGTATTCCCAGGCAGTCTCCCAACCAAGTACTAACCAAGCCCGGCCCCGCTTAGCTTCCGAGATCAGACGAGATCGGGCGCAGCCGGAACGGTATGGCCGTAAGCGAGGGAAGCGGCCAGAATCAGCACTTTTGTTTTCAGTTGAGGGTTTATTGAGAGTCGCACCGAGAGAAGAGCAGACGTCGATGCGGCATTGATGTCAAGATGTCTTTGAGAAAGTCGTTATTAAAATGAGGAAGAAATCGGTGAGTTGTATACGATCGCTACGAGTACTTTCTGCAAAAGTGGGCGGGGACTGCCGTCTTTGTACAAATAAAGGTAATTTGTGAAATGAAAGGGTAGTGACATCTTTACATTCGTGGCAAGACGCAGGGCCCTCTGGATAAGGTGAAACTAAGAAAAAGCTTACGGCACTCGGTATTCCCAGGCAGTCTCCCAACCAAGTACTAACCAAGCCCGGCCCCGCTTAGCTTCCGAGATCAGACGAGATCGGGCGCAGCCGGAACGGTATGGCCGTAAGCGAGGGAAGCGGCCAGAATCAGCACTTTTGTTTTCAGTTGAGGGTTTATTGAGAGTCGCACCGAGAGAAGAGCAGACGTCGATGCGGCATTGATGTCAAGATGTCTTTGAGAAAGTCGTTATTAAAATGAGGAAGAAATCGGTGAGTTGTATACGATCGCTACGAGTACTTTCTGCAAAAGTGGGCGGGGACTGCCGTCTTTGTACAAATAAAGGTAATTTGTGAAATGAAAGGGTAGTGACATCTTTACATTCGTGGCAAGACGCAGGGCCCTCTGGATAAGGTGAAACTAAGAAAAAGCTTACGGCACTCGGTATTCCCAGGCAGTCTCCCAACCAAGTACTAACCAAGCCCGGCCCCGCTTAGCTTCCGAGATCAGACGAGATCGGGCGCAGCCGGAACGGTATGGCCGTAAGCGAGGGAAGCGGCCAGAATCAGCACTTTTGTTTTCAGTTGAGGGTTTATTGAGAGTCGCACCGAGAGAAGAGCAGACGTCGATGCGGCATTGATGTCAAGATGTCTTTGAGAAAGTCGTTATTAAAATGAGGAAGAAATCGGTGAGTTGTATACGATCGCTACGAGTACTTTCTGCAAAAGTGGGCGAGGACTGCCGTCTTTGTACAAATAAAGGTAATTTGTGAAATGAAAGGGTAGTGACATCTTTACATTCGTGGCAAGACGCAGGGCCCTCTGGATAAGGTGAAACTAAGAAAAAGCTTACGGCACTCGGTATTCCCAGGCAGTCTCCCAACCACGTACTAACCAAGCCCGGCCCCGCTTAGCTTCCGAGATCAGACGAGATCGGGCGCAGTCGGAACGGTATGGCCGTAAGCAAGGGAAGCGGCCAGAATCAGCACTTTTGTTTTCAGTTGAGGGTTTATTGAGAGTCGCACCGAGAGAAGAGCAGACGTCGATGCGGCATTGATGTCAAGATGTCTTTGAGAAAGTCGTTATTAAAATGAGGAAGAAATCGGTGAGTTGTATACGATCGCTACGAGTACTTTCTGCAAAAGTGGGCGGGGACTGCCGTCTTTGTACAAATAAAGGTAATTTGTGAAATGAAAGGGTAGTGACATCTTTACATTCGTGGCAAGACGCAGGGCCCTCTGGATAAGGTGAAACTAAGAAAAAGCTTACGGCACTCGGTATTCCCAGGCAGTCTCCCAACCAAGTACTAACCAAGCCCGGCCCCGCTTAGCTTCCGAGATCAGACGAGATCGGGCGCAGTCGGAACGGTATGGCCGTAAGCAAGGGAAGCGGCCAGAATCAGCACTTTTGTTTTCAGTTGAGGGTTTATTGAGAGTCGCACCGAGAGAAGAGCAGACGTCGATGCGGCATTGATGTCTTTGAGAAAGTCGTTATTAAAATGAGGAAGAAATCGGTGAGTTGTATACGATCGCTACGAGTACTTTCTGCAAAAGTGGGCGGGGACTGCCGTCTTTGTACAAATAAAGGTAATTTGTGAAATGAAAGGGTAGTGACATCTTTACATTCGTGGCAAGACGCAGGGCCCTCTGGATAAGGTGAAACTAAGAAAAAGCTTACGGCACTCGGTATTCCCAGGCAGTCTCCCAACCAAGTACTAACCAAGCCCGGCCCCGCTTAGCTTCCGAGATCAGACGAGATCGGGCGCAGCCGGAACGGTATGGCCGTAAGCGAGGGAAGCGGCCAGAATCAGCACTTTTGTTTTCAGTTGAGGGTTTATTGAGAGTCGCACCGAGAGAAGAGCAGACGTCGATGCGGCATTGATGTCAAGATGTCTTTGAGAAAGTCGTTATTAAAATGAGGAAGAAATCGGTGAGTTGTATACGATCGCTACGAGTACTTTCTGCAAAAGTGGGCGAGGACTGCCGTCTTTGTACAAATAAAGGTAATTTGTGAAATGAAAGGGTAGTGACATCTTTACATTCGTGGCAAGACGCAGGGCCCTCTGGATAAGGTGAAACTAAGAAAAAGCTTACGGCACTCGGTATTCCCAGGCAGTCTCCCAACCAAGTACTAACCAAGCCCGGCCCCGCTTAGCTTCCGAGATCAGACGAGATCGGGCGCAGTCGGAACGGTATGGCCGTAAGCAAGGGAAGCGGCCAGAATCAGCACTTTTGTTTTCAGTTGAGGGTTTATTGAGAGTCGCACCGAGAGAAGAGCAGACGTCGATGCGGCATTGATGTCAAGATGTCTTTGAGAAAGTCGTTATTAAAATGAGGAAGAAATCGGTGAGTTGTATACGATCGCTACGAGTACTTTCTGCAAAAGTGGGCGGGGACTGCCGTCTTTGTACAAATAAAGGTAATTTGTGAAATGAAAGGGTAGTGACATCTTTACATTCGTGGCAAGACGCAGGGCCCTCTGGATAAGGTGAAACTAAGAAAAAGCTTACGGCACTCGGTATTCCCAGGCAGTCTCCCAACCAAGTACTAACCAAGCCCGGCCCCGCTTAGCTTCCGAGATCAGACGAGATCGGGCGCAGTCGGAACGGTATGGCCGTAAGCAAGGGAAGCGGCCAGAATCAGCACTTTTGTTTTCAGTTGAGGGTTTATTGAGAGTCGCACCGAGAGAAGAGCAGACGTCGATGCGGCATTGATGTCTTTGAGAAAGTCGTTATTAAAATGAGGAAGAAATCGGTGAGTTGTATACGATCGCTACGAGTACTTTCTGCAAAAGTGGGCGGGGACTGCCGTCTTTGTACAAATAAAGGTAATTTGTGAAATGAAAGGGTAGTGACATCTTTACATTCGTGGCAAGACGCAGGGCCCTCTGGATAAGGTGAAACTAAGAAAAAGCTTACGGCACTCGGTATTCCCAGGCAGTCTCCCAACCAAGTACTAACCAAGCCCGGCCCCGCTTAGCTTCCGAGATCAGACGAGATCGGGCGCAGTCGGAACGGTATGGCCGTAAGCAAGGGAAGCGGCCAGAATCAGCACTTTTGTTTTCAGTTGAGGGTTTATTGAGAGTCGCACCGAGAGAAGAGCAGACGTCGATGCGGCATTGATGTCAAGATGTCTTTGAGAAAGTCGTTATTAAAATGAGGAAGAAATCGGTGAGTTGTATACGATCGCTACGAGTACTTTCTGCAAAAGTGGGCGGGGACTGCCGTCTTTGTACAAATAAAGGTAATTTGTGAAATGAAAGGGTAGTGACATCTTTACATTCGTGGCAAGACGCAGGGCCCTCTGGATAAGGTGAAACTAAGAAAAAGCTTACGGCACTCGGTATTCCCAGGCAGTCTCCCAACCAAGTACTAACCAAGCCCGGCCCCGCTTAGCTTCCGAGATCAGACGAGATCGGGCGCAGTCGGAACGGTATGGCCGTAAGCAAGGGAAGCGGCCAGAATCAGCACTTTTGTTTTCAGTTGAGGGTTTATTGAGAGTCGCACCGAGAGAAGAGCAGACGTCGATGCGGCATTGATGTCAAGTTTGAGAAAGTCGTTATTAAAATGAGGAAGAAATCGGTGAGTTGTATACGATCGCTACGAGTACTTTCTGCAAAAGTGGGCGGGGACTGCCGTCTTTGTACAAATAAAGGTAATTTGTGAAATGAAAGGGTAGTGACATCTTTACATTCGTGGCAAGACGCAGGGCCCTCTGGATAAGGTGAAACTAAGAAAAAGCTTACGGCACTCGGTATTCCCAGGCAGTCTCCCAACCAAGTACTAACCAAGCCCGGCCCCGCTTAGCTTCCGAGATCAGACGAGATCGGGCGCAGTCGGAACGGTATGGCCGTAAGCAAGGGAAGCGGCCAGAATCAGCACTTTTGTTTTCAGTTGAGGGTTTATTGAGAGTCGCACCGAGAGAAGAGCAGACGTCGATGCGGCATTGATGTCAAGATGTCTTTGAGAAAGTCGTTATTAAAATGAGGAAGAAATCGGTGAGTTGTATACGATCGCTACGAGTACTTTCTGCAAAAGTGGGCGGGGACTGCCGTCTTTGTACAAATAAAGGTAATTTGTGAAATGAAAGGGTAGTGACATCTTTACATTCGTGGCAAGACGCAGGGCCCTCTGGATAAGGTGAAACTAAGAAAAAGCTTACGGCACTCGGTATTCCCAGGCAGTCTCCCAACCAAGTACTAACCAAGCCCGGCCCCGCTTAGCTTCCGAGATCAGACGAGATCGGGCGCAGTCGGAACGGTATGGCCGTAAGCAAGGGAAGCGGCCAGAATCAGCACTTTTGTTTTCAGTTGAGGGTTTATTGAGCGTCGCACCGAGAGAAGAGCAGACGTCGATGCGGCATTGATGTCAAGATGTCTTTGAGAAAGTCGTTATTAAAATGAGGAAGAAATCGGTGAGTTGTATACGATCGCTACGAGTACTTTCTGCAAAAGTGGGCGGGGACTGCCGTCTTTGTACAAATAAAGGTAATTTGTGAAATGAAAGGGTAGTGACATCTTTACATTCGTGGCAAGACGCAGGGCCCTCTGGATAAGGTGAAACTAAGAAAAAGCTTACGGCACTCGGTATTCCCAGGCAGTCTCCCAACCAAGTACTAACCAAGCCCGGCCCCGCTTAGCTTCCGAGATCAGACGAGATCGGGCGCAGTCGGAACGGTATGGCCGTAAGCAAGGGAAGCGGCCAGAATCAGCACTTTTGTTTTCAGTTGAGGGTTTATTGAGAGTCGCACCGAGAGAAGAGCAGACGTCGATGCGGCATTGATGTCAAGATGTCTTTGAGAAAGTCGTTATTAAAATGAGGAAGAAATCGGTGAGTTGTATACGATCGCTACGAGTACTTTCTGCAAAAGTGGGCGGGGACTGCCGTCTTTGTACAAATAAAGGTAATTTGTGAAATGAAAGGGTAGTGACATCTTTACATTCGTGGCAAGACGCAGGGCCCTCTGGATAAGGTGAAACTAAGAAAAAGCTTACGGCACTCGGTATTCCCAGGCAGTCTCCCAACCAAGTACTAACCAAGCCCGGCCCCGCTTAGCTTCCGAGATCAGACGAGATCGGGCGCAGTCGGAACGGTATGGCCGTAAGCAAGGGAAGCGGCCAGAATCAGCACTTTTGTTTTCAGTTGAGGGTTTATTGAGAGTCGCACCGAGAGAAGAGCAGACGTCGATGCGGCATTGATGTCAAGATGTCTTTGAGAAAGTCGTTATTAAAATGAGGAAGAAATCGGTGAGTTGTATACGATCGCTACGAGTACTTTCTGCAAAAGTGGGCGGGGACTGCCGTCTTTGTACAAATAAAGGTAATTTGTGAAATGAAAGGGTAGTGACATCTTTACATTCGTGGCAAGACGCAGGGCCCTCTGGATAAGGTGAAACTAAGAAAAAGCTTACGGCACTCGGTATTCCCAGGCAGTCTCCCAACCAAGTACTAACCAAGCCCGGCCCCGCTTAGCTTCCGAGATCAGACGAGATCGGGCGCAGTCGGAACGGTATGGCCGTAAGCAAGGGAAGCGGCCAGAATCAGCACTTTTGTTTTCAGTTGAGGGTTTATTGAGAGTCGCACCGAGAGAAGAGCAGACGTCGATGCGGCATTGATGTCAAGATGTCTTTGAGAAAGTCGTTATTAAAATGAGGAAGAAATCGGTGAGTTGTATACGATCGCTACGAGTACTTTCTGCAAAAGTGGGCGGGGACTGCCGTCTTTGTACAAATAAAGGTAATTTGTGAAATGAAAGGGTAGTGACATCTTTACATTCGTGGCAAGACGCAGGGCCCTCTGGATAAGGTGAAACTAAGAAAAAGCTTACGGCACTCGGTATTCCCAGGCAGTCTCCCAACCAAGTACTAACCAAGCCCGGCCCCGCTTAGCTTCCGAGATCAGACGAGATCGGGCGCAGTCGGAACGGTATGGCCGTAAGCAAGGGAAGCGGCCAGAATCAGCACTTTTGTTTTCAGTTGAGGGTTTATTGAGAGTCGCACCGAGAGAAGAGCAGACGTCGATGCGGCATTGATGTCAAGATGTCTTTGAGAAAGTCGTTATTAAAATGAGGAAGAAATCGGTGAGTTGTATACGATCGCTACGAGTACTTTCTGCAAAAGTGGGCGGGGACTGCCGTCTTTGTACAAATAAAGGTAATTTGTGAAATGAAAGGGTAGTGACATCTTTACATTCGTGGCAAGACGCAGGGCCCTCTGGATAAGGTGAAACTAAGAAAAAGCTTACGGCACTCGGTATTCCCAGGCAGTCTCCCAACCAAGTACTAACCAAGCCCGGCCCCGCTTAGCTTCCGAGATCAGACGAGATCGGGCGCAGTCGGAACGGTATGGCCGTAAGCAAGGGAAGCGGCCAGAATCAGCACTTTTGTTTTCAGTTGAGGGTTTATTGAGAGTCGCACCGAGAGAAGAGCAGACGTCGATGCGGCATTGATGTCAAGATGTCTTTGAGAAAGTCGTTATTAAAATGAGGAAGAAATCGGTGAGTTGTATACGATCGCTACGAGTACTTTCTGCAAAAGTGGGCGGGGACTGCCGTCTTTGTACAAATAAAGGTAATTTGTGAAATGAAAGGGTAGTGACATCTTTACATTCGTGGCAAGACGCAGGGCCCTCTGGATAAGGTGAAACTAAGAAAAAGCTTACGGCACTCGGTATTCCCAGGCAGTCTCCCAACCAAGTACTAACCAAGCCCGGCCCCGCTTAGCTTCCGAGATCAGACGAGATCGGGCGCAGTCGGAACGGTATGGCCGTAAGCAAGGGAAGCGGCCAGAATCAGCACTTTTGTTTTCAGTTGAGGGTTTATTGAGAGTCGCACCGAGAGAAGAGCAGACGTCGATGCGGCATTGATGTCAAGATGTCTTTGAGAAAGTCGTTATTAAAATGAGGACGAAATCGGTGAGTTGTATACGATCGCTACGAGTACTTTCTGCAAAAGTGGGCGGGGACTGCCGTCTTTGTACAAATAAAGGTAATTTGTGAAATGAAAGGGTAGTGACATCTTTACATTCGTGGCAAGACGCAGGGCCCTCTGGATAAGGTGAAACTAAGAAAAAGCTTACGGCACTCGGTATTCCCAGGCAGTCTCCCAACCAAGTACTAACCAAGCCCGGCCCCGCTTAGCTTCCGAGATCAGACGAGATCGGGCGCAGTCGGAACGGTATGGCCGTAAGCAAGGGAAGCGGCCAGAATCAGCACTTTTGTTTTCAGTTGAGGGTTTATTGAGAGTCGCACCGAGAGAAGAGCAGACGTCGATGCGGCATTGATGTCAAGATGTCTTTGAGAAAGTCGTTATTAAAATGAGGAAGAAATCGGTGAGTTGTATACGATCGCTACGAGTACTTTCTGCAAAAGTGGGCGGGGACTGCCGTCTTTGTACAAATAAAGGTAATTTGTGAAATGAAAGGGTAGTGACATCTTTACATTCGTGGCAAGACGCAGGGCCCTCTGGATAAGGTGAAACTAAGAAAAAGCTTACGGCACTCGGTATTCCCAGGCAGTCTCCCAACCAAGTACTAACCAAGCCCGGCCCCGCTTAGCTTCCGAGATCAGACGAGATCGGGCGTAGTCGGAACGGTATGGCCGTAAGCAAGGGAAGCGGCCAGAATCAGCACTTTTGTTTTCAGTTGAGGGTTTATTGAGAGTCGCACCGAGAGAAGAGCAGACGTCGATGCGGCATTGATGTCAAGATGTCTTTGAGAAAGTCGTTATTAAAATGAGGAAGAAATCGGTGAGTTGTATACGATCGCTACGAGTACTTTCTGCAAAAGTGGGCGGGGACTGCCGTCTTTGTACAAATAAAGGTAATTTGTGAAATGAAAGGGTAGTGACATCTTTACATTCGTGGCAAGACGCAGGGCCCTCTGGATAAGGTGAAACTAAGAAAAAGCTTACGGCACTCGGTATTCCCAGGCAGTCTCCCAACCAAGTACTAACCAAGCCCGGCCCCGCTTAGCTTCCGAGATCAGACGAGATCGGGCGCAGTCGGAACGGTATGGCCGTAAGCAAGGGAAGCGGCCAGAATCAGCACTTTTGTTTTCAGTTGAGGGTTTATTGAGAGTCGCACCGAGAGAAGAGCAGACGTCGATGCGGCATTGATGTCAAGATGTCTTTGAGAAAGTCGTTATTAAAATGAGGAAGAAATCGGTGAGTTGTATACGATCGCTACGAGTACTTTCTGCAAAAGTGGGCGGGGACTGCCGTCTTTGTACAAATAAAGGTAATTTGTGAAATGAAAGGGTAGTGACATCTTTACATTCGTGGCAAGACGCAGGGCCCTCTGGATAAGGTGAAACTAAGAAAAAGCTTACGGCACTCGGTATTCCCAGGCAGTCTCCCAACCAAGTACTAACCAAGCCCGGCCCCGCTTAGCTTCCGAGATCAGACGAGATCGGGCGCAGTCGGAACGGTATGGCCGTAAGCAAGGGAAGCGGCCAGAATCAGCACTTTTGTTTTCAGTTGAGGGTTTATTGAGAGTCGCACCGAGAGAAGAGCAGACGTCGATGCGGCATTGATGTCAAGATGTCTTTGAGAAAGTCGTTATTAAAATGAGGAAGAAATCGGTGAGTTGTATACGATCGCTACGAGTACTTTCTGCAAAAGTGGGCGGGGACTGCCGTCTTTGTACAAATAAAGGTAATTTGTGAAATGAAAGGGTAGTGACATCTTTACATTCGTGGCAAGACGCAGGGCCCTCTGGATAAGGTGAAACTAAGAAAAAGCTTACGGCACTCGGTATTCCCAGGCAGTCTCCCAACCAAGTACTAACCAAGCCCGGCCCCGCTTAGCTTCCGAGATCAGACGAGATCGGGCGCAGTCGGAACGGTATGGCCGTAAGCAAGGGAAGCGGCCAGAATCAGCACTTTTGTTTTCAGTTGAGGGTTTATTGAGAGTCGCACCGAGAGAAGAGCAGACGTCGATGCGGCATTGATGTCAAGATGTCTTTGAGAAAGTCGTTATTAAAATGAGGAAGAAATCGGTGAGTTGTATACGATCGCTACGAGTACTTTCTGCAAAAGTGGGCGGGGACTGCCGTCTTTGTACAAATAAAGGTAATTTGTGAAATGAAAGGGTAGTGACATCTTTACATTCGTGGCAAGACGCAGGGCCCTCTGGATAAGGTGAAACTAAGAAAAAGCTTACGGCACTCGGTATTCCCAGGCAGTCTCCCAACCAAGTACTAACCAAGCCCGGCCCCGCTTAGCTTCCGAGATCAGACGAGATCGGGCGCAGTCGGAACGGTATGGCCGTAAGCAAGGGAAGCGGCCAGAATCAGCACTTTTGTTTTCAGTTGAGGGTTTATTGAGAGTCGCACCGAGAGAAGAGCAGACGTCGATGCGGCATTGATGTCAAGATGTCTTTGAGAAAGTCGTTATTAAAATGAGGACGAAATCGGTGAGTTGTATACGATTGCTACGAGTACTTTCTGCAAAAGTGGGCGGGGACTGCCGTCTTTGTACAAATAAAGGTAATTTGTGAAATGAAAGGGTAGTGACATCTTTACATTCGTGGCAAGACGCAGGGCCCTCTGGATAAGGTGAAACTAAGAAAAAGCTTACGGCACTCGGTATTCCCAGGCAGTCTCCCAACCAAGTACTAACCAAGCCCGGCCCCGCTTAGCTTCCGAGATCAGACGAGATCGGGCGCAGTCGGAACGGTATGGCCGTAAGCAAGGGAAGCGGCCAGAATCAGCACTTTTGTTTTCAGTTGAGGGTTTATTGAGAGTCGCACCGAGAGAAGAGCAGACGTCGATGCGGCATTGATGTCAAGATGTCTTTGAGAAAGTCGTTATTAAAATGAGGAAGAAATCGGTGAGTTGTATACGATTGCTACGAGTACTTTCTGCAAAAGTGGGCGGGGACTGCCGTCTTTGTACAAATAAAGGTAATTTGTG
The DNA here is from genome assembly GCF_048594095.1 of Paramormyrops kingsleyae. Lineage (NCBI taxonomy): Eukaryota > Metazoa > Chordata > Actinopteri > Osteoglossiformes > Mormyridae > Paramormyrops > Paramormyrops kingsleyae. The sequence goes on along the minus strand of NC_132800.1, from coordinate 45,778,066 downwards.
AAATGAAAGGGTAGTGACATCTTTACATTCGTGGCAAGACGCAGGGCCCTCTGGATAAGGTGAAACTAAGAAAAAGCTTACGGCACTCGGTATTCCCAGGCAGTCTCCCAACCAAGTACTAACCAAGCCCGGCCCCGCTTAGCTTCCGAGATCAGACGAGATCGGGCGCAGTCGGAACGGTATGGCCGTAAGCAAGGGAAGCGGCCAGAATCAGCACTTTTGTTTTCAGTTGAGGGTTTATTGAGAGTCGCACCGAGAGAAGAGCAGACGTCGATGCGGCATTGATGTCAAGATGTCTTTGAGAAAGTCGTTATTAAAATGAGGAAGAAATCGGTGAGTTGTATACGATTGCTACGAGTACTTTCTGCAAAAGTGGGCGGGGACTGCCGTCTTTGTACAAATAAAGGTAATTTGTGAAATGAAAGGGTAGTGACATCTTTACATTCGTGGCAAGACGCAGGGCCCTCTGGATAAGGTGAAACTAAGAAAAAGCTTACGGCACTCGGTATTCCCAGGCAGTCTCCCAACCAAGTACTAACCAAGCCCGGCCCCGCTTAGCTTCCGAGATCAGACGAGATCGGGCGCAGTCGGAACGGTATGGCCGTAAGCAAGGGAAGCGGCCAGAATCAGCACTTTTGTTTTCAGTTGAGGGTTTATTGAGAGTCGCACCGAGAGAAGAGCAGACGTCGATGCGGCATTGATGTCAAGATGTCTTTGAGAAAGTCGTTATTAAAATGAGGAAGAAATCGGTGAGTTGTATACGATTGCTACGAGTACTTTCTGCAAAAGTGGGCGGGGACTGCCGTCTTTGTACAAATAAAGGTAATTTGTGAAATGAAAGGGTAGTGACATCTTTACATTCGTGGCAAGACGCAGGGCCCTCTGGATAAGGTGAAACTAAGAAAAAGCTTACGGCACTCGGTATTCCCAGGCAGTCTCCCAACCAAGTACTAACCAAGCCCGGCCCCGCTTAGCTTCCGAGATCAGACGAGATCGGGCGCAGTCGGAACGGTATGGCCGTAAGCAAGGGAAGCGGCCAGAATCAGCACTTTTGTTTTCAGTTGAGGGTTTATTGAGAGTCGCACCGAGAGAAGAGCAGACGTCGATGCGGCATTGATGTCAAGATGTCTTTGAGAAAGTCGTTATTAAAATGAGGAAGAAATCGGTGAGTTGTATACGATTGCTACGAGTACTTTCTGCAAAAGTGGGCGGGGACTGCCGTCTTTGTACAAATAAAGGTAATTTGTGAAATGAAAGGGTAGTGACATCTTTACATTCGTGGCAAGACGCAGGGCCCTCTGGATAAGGTGAAACTAAGAAAAAGCTTACGGCACTCGGTATTCCCAGGCAGTCTCCCAACCAAGTACTAACCAAGCCCGGCCCCGCTTAGCTTCCGAGATCAGACGAGATCGGGCGCAGTCGGAACGGTATGGCCGTAAGCAAGGGAAGCGGCCAGAATCAGCACTTTTGTTTTCAGTTGAGGGTTTATTGAGAGTCGCACCGAGAGAAGAGCAGACGTCGATGCGGCATTGATGTCAAGATGTCTTTGAGAAAGTCGTTATTAAAATGAGGAAGAAATCGGTGAGTTGTATACGATTGCTACGAGTACTTTCTGCAAAAGTGGGCGGGGACTGCCGTCTTTGTACAAATAAAGGTAATTTGTGAAATGAAAGGGTAGTGACATCTTTACATTCGTGGCAAGACGCAGGGCCCTCTGGATAAGGTGAAACTAAGAAAAAGCTTACGGCACTCGGTATTCCCAGGCAGTCTCCCAACCAAGTACTAACCAAGCCCGGCCCCGCTTAGCTTCCGAGATCAGACGAGATCGGGCGCAGTCGGAACGGTATGGCCGTAAGCAAGGGAAGCGGCCAGAATCAGCACTTTTGTTTTCAGTTGAGGGTTTATTGAGAGTCGCACCGAGAGAAGAGCAGACGTCGATGCGGCACTGATGTCAAGATGTCTTTGAGAAAGTCGTTATTAAAATGAGGAAGAAATCGGTGAGTTGTATACGATTGCTACGAGTACTTTCTGCAAAAGTGGGCGGGGACTGCCGTCTTTGTACAAATAAAGGTAATTTGTGAAATGAAAGGGTAGTGACATCTTTACATTCGTGGCAAGACGCAGGGCCCTCTGGATAAGGTGAAACTAAGAAAAAGCTTACGGCACTCGGTATTCCCAGGCAGTCTCCCAACCAAGTACTAACCAAGCCCGGCCCCGCTTAGCTTCCGAGATCAGACGAGATCGGGCGCAGTCGGAACGGTATGGCCGTAAGCAAGGGAAGCGGCCAGAATCAGCACTTTTGTTTTCAGTTGAGGGTTTATTGAGAGTCGCACCGAGAGAAGAGCAGACGTCGATGCGGCACTGATGTCAAGATGTCTTTGAGAAAGTCGTTATTAAAATGAGGAAGAAATCGGTGAGTTGTATACGATTGCTACGAGTACTTTCTGCAAAAGTGGGCGGGGACTGCCGTCTTTGTACAAATAAAGGTAATTTGTGAAATGAAAGGGTAGTGACATCTTTACATTCGTGGCAAGACGCAGGGCCCTCTGGATAAGGTGAAACTAAGAAAAAGCTTACGGCACTCGGTATTCCCAGGCAGTCTCCCAACCAAGTACTAACCAAGCCCGGCCCCGCTTAGCTTCCGAGATCAGACGAGATCGGGCGCAGTCGGAACGGTATGGCCGTAAGCAAGGGAAGCGGCCAGAATCAGCACTTTTGTTTTCAGTTGAGGGTTTATTGAGAGTCGCACCGAGAGAAGAGCAGACGTCGATGCGGCACTGATGTCAAGATGTCTTTGAGAAAGTCGTTATTAAAATGAGGAAGAAATCGGTGAGTTGTATACGATTGCTACGAGTACTTTCTGCAAAAGTGGGCGGGGACTGCCGTCTTTGTACAAATAAAGGTAATTTGTGAAATGAAAGGGTAGTGACATCTTTACATTCGTGGCAAGACGCAGGGCCCTCTGGATAAGGTGAAACTAAGAAAAAGCTTACGGCACTCGGTATTCCCAGGCAGTCTCCCAACCAAGTACTAACCAAGCCCGGCCCCGCTTAGCTTCCGAGATCAGACGAGATCGGGCGCAGTCGGAACGGTATGGCCGTAAGCAAGGGAAGCGGCCAGAATCAGCACTTTTGTTTTCAGTTGAGGGTTTATTGAGAGTCGCACCGAGAGAAGAGCAGACGTCGATGCGGCACTGATGTCAAGATGTCTTTGAGAAAGTCGTTATTAAAATGAGGAAGAAATCGGTGAGTTGTATACGATTGCTACGAGTACTTTCTGCAAAAGTGGGCGGGGACTGCCGTCTTTGTACAAATAAAGGTAATTTGTGAAATGAAAGGGTAGTGACATCTTTACATTCGTGGCAAGACGCAGGGCCCTCTGGATAAGGTGAAACTAAGAAAAAGCTTACGGCACTCGGTATTCCCAGGCAGTCTCCCAACCAAGTACTAACCAAGCCCGGCCCCGCTTAGCTTCCGAGATCAGACGAGATCGGGCGCAGTCGGAACGGTATGGCCGTAAGCAAGGGAAGCGGCCAGAATCAGCACTTTTGTTTTCAGTTGAGGGTTTATTGAGAGTCGCACCGAGAGAAGAGCAGACGTCGATGCGGCACTGATGTCAAGATGTCTTTGAGAAAGTCGTTATTAAAATGAGGAAGAAATCGGTGAGTTGTATACGATTGCTACGAGTACTTTCTGCAAAAGTGGGCGGGGACTGCCGTCTTTGTACAAATAAAGGTAATTTGTGAAATGAAAGGGTAGTGACATCTTTACATTCGTGGCAAGACGCAGGGCCCTCTGGATAAGGTGAAACTAAGAAAAAGCTTACGGCACTCGGTATTCCCAGGCAGTCTCCCAACCAAGTACTAACCAAGCCCGGCCCCGCTTAGCTTCCGAGATCAGACGAGATCGGGCGCAGTCGGAACGGTATGGCCGTAAGCAAGGGAAGCGGCCAGAATCAGCACTTTTGTTTTCAGTTGAGGGTTTATTGAGAGTCGCACCGAGAGAAGAGCAGACGTCGATGCGGCACTGATGTCAAGATGTCTTTGAGAAAGTCGTTATTAAAATGAGGAAGAAATCGGTGAGTTGTATACGATTGCTACGAGTACTTTCTGCAAAAGTGGGCGGGGACTGCCGTCTTTGTACAAATAAAGGTAATTTGTGAAATGAAAGGGTAGTGACATCTTTACATTCGTGGCAAGACGCAGGGCCCTCTGGATAAGGTGAAACTAAGAAAAAGCTTACGGCACTCGGTATTCCCAGGCAGTCTCCCAACCAAGTACTAACCAAGCCCGGCCCCGCTTAGCTTCCGAGATCAGACGAGATCGGGCGCAGTCGGAACGGTATGGCCGTAAGCAAGGGAAGCGGCCAGAATCAGCACTTTTGTTTTCAGTTGAGGGTTTATTGAGAGTCGCACCGAGAGAAGAGCAGACGTCGATGCGGCACTGATGTCAAGATGTCTTTGAGAAAGTCGTTATTAAAATGAGGAAGAAATCGGTGAGTTGTATACGATTGCTACGAGTACTTTCTGCAAAAGTGGGCGGGGACTGCCGTCTTTGTACAAATAAAGGTAATTTGTGAAATGAAAGGGTAGTGACATCTTTACATTCGTGGCAAGACGCAGGGCCCTCTGGATAAGGTGAAACTAAGAAAAAGCTTACGGCACTCGGTATTCCCAGGCAGTCTCCCAACCAAGTACTAACCAAGCCCGGCCCCGCTTAGCTTCCGAGATCAGACGAGATCGGGCGCAGTCGGAACGGTATGGCCGTAAGCAAGGGAAGCGGCCAGAATCAGCACTTTTGTTTTCAGTTGAGGGTTTATTGAGAGTCGCACCGAGAGAAGAGCAGACGTCGATGCGGCACTGATGTCAAGATGTCTTTGAGAAAGTCGTTATTAAAATGAGGAAGAAATCGGTGAGTTGTATACGATTGCTACGAGTACTTTCTGCAAAAGTGGGCGGGGACTGCCGTCTTTGTACAAATAAAGGTAATTTGTGAAATGAAAGGGTAGTGACATCTTTACATTCGTGGCAAGACGCAGGGCCCTCTGGATAAGGTGAAACTAAGAAAAAGCTTACGGCACTCGGTATTCCCAGGCAGTCTCCCAACCAAGTACTAACCAAGCCCGGCCCCGCTTAGCTTCCGAGATCAGACGAGATCGGGCGCAGTCGGAACGGTATGGCCGTAAGCAAGGGAAGCGGCCAGAATCAGCACTTTTGTTTTCAGTTGAGGGTTTATTGAGAGTCGCACCGAGAGAAGAGCAGACGTCGATGCGGCACTGATGTCAAGATGTCTTTGAGAAAGTCGTTATTAAAATGAGGAAGAAATCGGTGAGTTGTATACGATTGCTACGAGTACTTTCTGCAAAAGTGGGCGGGGACTGCCGTCTTTGTACAAATAAAGGTAATTTGTGAAATGAAAGGGTAGTGACATCTTTACATTCGTGGCAAGACGCAGGGCCCTCTGGATAAGGTGAAACTAAGAAAAAGCTTACGGCACTTGGTATTCCCAGGCAGTCTCCCAACCAAGTACTAACCAAGCCCGGCCCCGCTTAGCTTCCGAGATCAGACGAGATCGGGCGCAGTCGGAACGGTATGGCCGTAAGCAAGGGAAGCGGCCAGAATCAGCACTTTTGTTTTCAGTTGAGGGTTTATTGAGAGTCGCACCGAGAGAAGAGCAGACGTCGATGCGGCACTGATGTCAAGATGTCTTTGAGAAAGTCGTTATTAAAATGAGGAAGAAATCGGTGAGTTGTATACGATTGCTACGAGTACTTTCTGCAAAAGTGGGCGGGGACTGCCGTCTTTGTACAAATAAAGGTAATTTGTGAAATGAAAGGGTAGTGACATCTTTACATTCGTGGCAAGACGCAGGGCCCTCTGGATAAGGTGAAACTAAGAAAAAGCTTACGGCACTTGGTATTCCCAGGCAGTCTCCCAACCAAGTACTAACCAAGCCCGGCCCCGCTTAGCTTCCGAGATCAGACGAGATCGGGCGCAGTCGGAACGGTATGGCCGTAAGCAAGGGAAGCGGCCAGAATCAGCACTTTTGTTTTCAGTTGAGGGTTTATTGAGAGTCGCACCGAGAGAAGAGCAGACGTCGATGCGGCACTGATGTCAAGATGTCTTTGAGAAAGTCGTTATTAAAATGAGGACGAAATCGGTGAGTTGTATACGATTGCTACGAGTACTTTCTGCAAAAGTGGGCGGGGACTGCCGTCTTTGTACAAATAAAGGTAATTTGTGAAATGAAAGGGTAGTGACATCTTTACATTCGTGGCAAGACGCAGGGACCTCTGGATAAGGTGAAACTAAGAAAAAGCTTACGGCACTTGGTATTCCCAGGCAGTCTCCCAACCAAGTACTAACCAAGCCCGGCCCCGCTTAGCTTCCGAGATCAGACGAGATCGGGCGCAGTCGGAACGGTATGGCCGTAAGCAAGGGAAGCGGCCAGAATCAGCACTTTTGTTTTCAGTTGAGGGTTTATTGAGAGTCGCACCGAGAGAAGAGCAGACGTCGATGCGGCACTGATGTCAAGATGTCTTTGAGAAAGTCGTTATTAAAATGAGGACGAAATCGGTGAGTTGTATACGATTGCTACGAGTACTTTCTGCAAAAGTGGGCGGGGACTGCCGTCTTTGTACAAATAAAGGTAATTTGTGAAATGAAAGGGTAGTGACATCTTTACATTCGTGGCAAGACGCAGGGCCCTCTGGATAAGGTGAAACTAAGAAAAAGCTTACGGCACTTGGTATTCCCAGGCAGTCTCCCAACCAAGTACTAACCAAGCCCGGCCCCGCTTAGCTTCCGAGATCAGACGAGATCGGGCGCAGTCGGAACGGTATGGCCGTAAGCAAGGGAAGCGGCCAGAATCAGCACTTTTGTTTTCAGTTGAGGGTTTATTGAGAGTCGCACCGAGAGAAGAGCAGACGTCGATGCGGCACTGATGTCAAGATGTCTTTGAGAAAGTCGTTATTAAAATGAGGAAGAAATCGGTGAGTTGTATACGATTGCTACGAGTACTTTCTGCAAAAGTGGGCGGGGACTGCCGTCTTTGTACAAATAAAGGTAATTTGTGAAATGAAAGGGTAGTGACATCTTTACATTCGTGGCAAGACGCAGGGCCCTCTGGATAAGGTGAAACTAAGAAAAAGCTTACGGCACTTGGTATTCCCAGGCAGTCTCCCAACCAAGTACTAACCAAGCCCGGCCCCGCTTAGCTTCCGAGATCAGACGAGATCGGGCGCAGTCGGAACGGTATGGCCGTAAGCAAGGGAAGCGGCCAGAATCAGCACTTTTGTTTTCAGTTGAGGGTTTATTGAGAGTCGCACCGAGAGAAGAGCAGACGTCGATGCGGCACTGATGTCAAGATGTCTTTGAGAAAGTCGTTATTAAAATGAGGACGAAATCGGTGAGTTGTATACGATTGCTACGAGTACTTTCTGCAAAAGTGGGCGGGGACTGCCGTCTTTGTACAAATAAAGGTAATTTGTGAAATGAAAGGGTAGTGACATCCTTACATTCGTGGCAAGACGCAGGGCCCTCTGGATAAGGTGAAACTAAGAAAAAGCTTACGGCACTTGGTATTCCCAGGCAGTCTCCCAACCAAGTACTAACCAAGCCCGGCCCCGCTTAGCTTCCGAGATCAGACGAGATCGGGCGCAGTCGGAACGGTATGGCCGTAAGCAAGGGAAGCGGCCAGAATCAGCACTTTTGTTTTCAGTTGAGGGTTTATTGAGAGTCGCACCGAGAGAAGAGCAGACGTCGATGCGGCACTGATGTCAAGATGTCTTTGAGAAAGTCGTTATTAAAATGAGGACGAAATCGGTGAGTTGTATACGATTGCTACGAGTACTTTCTGCAAAAGTGGGCGGGGACTGCCGTCTTTGTACAAATAAAGGTAATTTGTGAAATGAAAGGGTAGTGACATCTTTACATTCGTGGCAAGACGCAGGGCCCTCTGGATAAGGTGAAACTAAGAAAAAGCTTACGGCACTTGGTATTCCCAGGCAGTCTCCCAACCAAGTACTAACCAAGCCCGGCCCCGCTTAGCTTCCGAGATCAGACGAGATCGGGCGCAGTCGGAACGGTATGGCCGTAAGCAAGGGAAGCGGCCAGAATCAGCACTTTTGTTTTCAGTTGAGGGTTTATTGAGAGTCGCACCGAGAGAAGAGCAGACGTCGATGCGGCACTGATGTCAAGATGTCTTTGAGAAAGTCGTTATTAAAATGAGGACGAAATCGGTGAGTTGTATACGATTGCTACGAGTACTTTCTGCAAAAGTGGGCGGGGACTGCCGTCTTTGTACAAATAAAGGTAATTTGTGAAATGAAAGGGTAGTGACATCTTTACATTCGTGGCAAGACGCAGGGCCCTCTGGATAAGGTGAAACTAAGAAAAAGCTTACGGCACTTGGTATTCCCAGGCAGTCTCCCAACCAAGTACTAACCAAGCCCGGCCCCGCTTAGCTTCCGAGATCAGACGAGATCGGGCGCAGTCGGAACGGTATGGCCGTAAGCAAGGGAAGCGGCCAGAATCAGCACTTTTGTTTTCAGTTGAGGGTTTATTGAGAGTCGCACCGAGAGAAGAGCAGACGTCGATGCGGCACTGATGTCAAGATGTCTTTGAGAAAGTCGTTATTAAAATGAGGACGAAATCGGTGAGTTGTATACGATTGCTACGAGTACTTTCTGCAAAAGTGGGCGGGGACTGCCGTCTTTGTACAAATAAAGGTAATTTGTGAAATGAAAGGGTAGTGACACCTTTACATTCGTGGCAAGACGCAGGGCCCTCTGGATAAGGTGAAACTAAGAAAAAGCTTACGGCACTTGGTATTCCCAGGCAGTCTCCCAACCAAGTACTAACCAAGCCCGGCCCCGCTTAGCTTCCGAGATCAGACGAGATCGGGCGCAGTCGGAACGGTATGGCCGTAAGCAAGGGAAGCTGCCAGAATCAGCACTTTTGTTTTCAGTTGAGGGTTTATTGAGAGTCGCACCGAGAGAAGAGCAGACGTCGATGCGGCATTGATGTCAAGATGTCTTTGAGAAAGTCGTTATTAAAATGAGGACGAAATCGGTGAGTTGTATACGATTGCTACGAGTACTTTCTGCAAAAGTGGGCGGGGACTGCCGTCTTTGTACAAATAAAGGTAATTTGTGAAATGAAAGGGTAGTGACATCTTTACATTCGTGGCAAGACGCAGGGCCCTCTGGATAAGGTGAAACTAAGAAAAAGCTTACGGCACTTGGTATTCCCAGGCAGTCTCCCAACCAAGTACTAACCAAGCCCGGCCCCGCTTAGCTTCCGAGATCAGACGAGATCGGGCGCAGTCGGAACGGTATGGCCGTAAGCAAGGGAAGCGGCCAGAATCAGCACTTTTGTTTTCAGTTGAGGGTTTATTGAGAGTCGCACCGAGAGAAGAGCAGACGTCGATGCGGCATTGATGTCAAGATGTCTTTGAGAAAGTCGTTATTAAAATGAGGAAGAAATCGGTGAGTTGTATACGATTGCTACGAGTACTTTCTGCAAAAGTGGGCGGGGACTGCCGTCTTTGTACAAATAAAGGTAATTTGTGAAATGAAAGGGTAGTGACATCTTTACATTCGTGGCAAGACGCAGGGCCCTCTGGATAAGGTGAAACTAAGAAAAAGCTTACGGCACTCGGTATTCCCAGGCAGTCTCCCAACCAAGTACTAACCAAGCCCGGCCCCGCTTAGCTTCCGAGATCAGACGAGATCGGGCGCAGTCGGAACGGTATGGCCGTAAGCAAGGGAAGCGGCCAGAATCAGCACTTTTGTTTTCAGTTGAGGGTTTATTGAGAGTCGCACCGAGAGAAGAGCAGACGTCGATGCGGCACTGATGTCAAGATGTCTTTGAGAAAGTCGTTATTAAAATGAGGAAGAAATCGGTGAGTTGTATACGATTGCTACGAGTACTTTCTGCAAAAGTGGGCGGGGACTGCCGTCTTTGTACAAATAAAGGTAATTTGTGAAATGAAAGGGTAGTGACATCTTTACATTCGTGGCAAGACGCAGGGCCCTCTGGATAAGGTGAAACTAAGAAAAAGCTTACGGCACTCGGTATTCCCAGGCAGTCTCCCAACCAAGTACTAACCAAGCCCGGCCCCGCTTAGCTTCCGAGATCAGACGAGATCGGGCGCAGTCGGAACGGTATGGCCGTAAGCAAGGGAAGCGGCCAGAATCAGCACTTTTGTTTTCAGTTGAGGGTTTATTGAGAGTCGCACCGAGAGAAGAGCAGACGTCGATGCGGCATTGATGTCAAGATGTCTTTGAGAAAGTCGTTATTAAAATGAGGAAGAAATCGGTGAGTTGTATACGATTGCTACGAGTACTTTCTGCAAAAGTGGGCGGGGACTGCCGTCTTTGTACAAATAAAGGTAATTTGTGAAATGAAAGGGTAGTGACATCTTTACATTCGTGGCAAGACGCAGGGCCCTCTGGATAAGGTGAAACTAAGAAAAAGCTTACGGCACTCGGTATTCCCAGGCAGTCTCCCAACCAAGTACTAACCAAGCCCGGCCCCGCTTAGCTTCCGAGATCAGACGAGATCGGGCGCAGTCGGAACGGTATGGCCGTAAGCAAGGGAAGCGGCCAGAATCAGCACTTTTGTTTTCAGTTGAGGGTTTATTGAGAGTCGCACCGAGAGAAGAGCAGACGTCGATGCGGCACTGATGTCAAGATGTCTTTGAGAAAGTCGTTATTAAAATGAGGAAGAAATCGGTGAGTTGTATACGATTGCTACGAGTACTTTCTGCAAAAGTGGGCGGGGACTGCCGTCTTTGTACAAATAAAGGTAATTTGTGAAATGAAAGGGTAGTGACATCTTTACATTCGTGGCAAGACGCAGGGCCCTCTGGATAAGGTGAAACTAAGAAAAAGCTTACGGCACTCGGTATTCCCAGGCAGTCTCCCAACCAAGTACTAACCAAGCCCGGCCCCGCTTAGCTTCCGAGATCAGACGAGATCGGGCGCAGTCGGAACGGTATGGCCGTAAGCAAGGGAAGCGGCCAGAATCAGCACTTTTGTTTTCAGTTGAGGGTTTATTGAGAGTCGCACCGAGAGAAGAGCAGACGTCGATGCGGCACTGATGTCAAGATGTCTTTGAGAAAGTCGTTATTAAAATGAGGAAGAAATCGGTGAGTTGTATACGATTGCTACGAGTACTTTCTGCAAAAGTGGGCGGGGACTGCCGTCTTTGTACAAATAAAGGTAATTTGTGAAATGAAAGGGTAGTGACATCTTTACATTCGTGGCAAGACGCAGGGCCCTCTGGATAAGGTGAAACTAAGAAAAAGCTTACGGCACTCGGTATTCCCAGGCAGTCTCCCAACCAAGTACTAACCAAGCCCGGCCCCGCTTAGCTTCCGAGATCAGACGAGATCGGGCGCAGTCGGAACGGTATGGCCGTAAGCAAGGGAAGCGGCCAGAATCAGCACTTTTGTTTTCAGTTGAGGGTTTATTGAGAGTCGCACCGAGAGAAGAGCAGACGTCGATGCGGCACTGATGTCAAGATGTCTTTGAGAAAGTCGTTATTAAAATGAGGAAGAAATCGGTGAGTTGTATACGATTGCTACGAGTACTTTCTGCAAAAGTGGGCGGGGACTGCCGTCTTTGTACAAATAAAGGTAATTTGTGAAATGAAAGGGTAGTGACATCTTTACATTCGTGGCAAGACGCAGGGCCCTCTGGATAAGGTGAAACTAAGAAAAAGCTTACGGCACTTGGTATTCCCAGGCAGTCTCCCAACCAAGTACTAACCAAGCCCGGCCCCGCTTAGCTTCCGAGATCAGACGAGATCGGGCGCAGTCGGAACGGTATGGCCGTAAGCAAGGGAAGCGGCCAGAATCAGCACTTTTGTTTTCAGTTGAGGGTTTATTGAGAGTCGCACCGAGAGAAGAGCAGACGTCGATGCGGCACTGATGTCAAGATGTCTTTGAGAAAGTCGTTATTAAAATGAGGAAGAAATCGGTGAGTTGTATACGATTGCTACGAGTACTTTCTGCAAAAGTGGGCGGGGACTGCCGTCTTTGTACAAATAAAGGTAATTTGTGAAATGAAAGGGTAGTGACATCTTTACATTCGTGGCAAGACGCAGGGCCCTCTGGATAAGGTGAAACTAAGAAAAAGCTTACGGCACTTGGTATTCCCAGGCAGTCTCCCAACCAAGTACTAACCAAGCCCGGCCCCGCTTAGCTTCCGAGATCAGACGAGATCGGGCGCAGTCGGAACGGTATGGCCGTAAGCAAGGGAAGCGGCCAGAATCAGCACTTTTGTTTTCAGTTGAGGGTTTATTGAGAGTCGCACCGAGAGAAGAGCAGACGTCGATGCGGCACTGATGTCAAGATGTCTTTGAGAAAGTCGTTATTAAAATGAGGAAGAAATCGGTGAGTTGTATACGATTGCTACGAGTACTTTCTGCAAAAGTGGGCGGGGACTGCCGTCTTTGTACAAATAAAGGTAATTTGTGAAATGAAAGGGTAGTGACATCTTTACATTCGTGGCAAGACGCAGGGCCCTCTGGATAAGGTGAAACTAAGAAAAAGCTTACGGCACTTGGTATTCCCAGGCAGTCTCCCAACCAAGTACTAACCAAGCCCGGCCCCGCTTAGCTTCCGAGATCAGACGAGATCGGGCGCAGTCGGAACGGTATGGCCGTAAGCAAGGGAAGCGGCCAGAATCAGCACTTTTGTTTTCAGTTGAGGGTTTATTGAGAGTCGCACCGAGAGAAGAGCAGACGTCGATGCGGCACTGATGTCAAGATGTCTTTGAGAAAGTCGTTATTAAAATGAGGAAGAAATCGGTGAGTTGTATACGATTGCTACGAGTACTTTCTGCAAAAGTGGGCGGGGACTGCCGTCTTTGTACAAATAAAGGTAATTTGTGAAATGAAAGGGTAGTGACATCTTTACATTCGTGGCAAGACGCAGGGCCCTCTGGATAAGGTGAAACTAAGAAAAAGCTTACGGCACTTGGTATTCCCAGGCAGTCTCCCAACCAAGTACTAACCAAGCCCGGCCCCGCTTAGCTTCCGAGATCAGACGAGATCGGGCGCAGTCGGAACGGTATGGCCGTAAGCAAGGGAAGCGGCCAGAATCAGCACTTTTGTTTTCAGTTGAGGGTTTATTGAGAGTCGCACCGAGAGAAGAGCAGACGTCGATGCGGCACTGATGTCAAGATGTCTTTGAGAAAGTCGTTATTAAAATGAGGAAGAAATCGGTGAGTTGTATACGATTGCTACGAGTACTTTCTGCAAAAGTGGGCGGGGACTGCCGTCTTTGTACAAATAAAGGTAATTTGTGAAATGAAAGGGTAGTGACATCTTTACATTCGTGGCAAGACGCAGGGCCCTCTGGATAAGGTGAAACTAAGAAAAAGCTTACGGCACTTGGTATTCCCAGGCAGTCTCCCAACCAAGTACTAACCAAGCCCGGCCCCGCTTAGCTTCCGAGATCAGACGAGATCGGGCGCAGTCGGAACGGTATGGCCGTAAGCAAGGGAAGCGGCCAGAATCAGCACTTTTGTTTTCAGTTGAGGGTTTATTGAGAGTCGCACCGAGAGAAGAGCAGACGTCGATGCGGCACTGATGTCAAGATGTCTTTGAGAAAGTCGTTATTAAAATGAGGAAGAAATCGGTGAGTTGTATACGATTGCTACGAGTACTTTCTGCAAAAGTGGGCGGGGACTGCCGTCTTTGTACAAATAAAGGTAATTTGTGAAATGAAAGGGTAGTGACATCTTTACATTCGTGGCAAGACGCAGGGCCCTCTGGATAAGGTGAAACTAAGAAAAAGCTTACGGCACTTGGTATTCCCAGGCAGTCTCCCAACCAAGTACTAACCAAGCCCGGCCCCGCTTAGCTTCCGAGATCAGACGAGATCGGGCGCAGTCGGAACGGTATGGCCGTAAGCAAGGGAAGCGGCCAGAATCAGCACTTTTGTTTTCAGTTGAGGGTTTATTGAGAGTCGCACCGAGAGAAGAGCAGACGTCGATGCGGCATTGATGTCAAGATGTCTTTGAGAAAGTCGTTATTAAAATGAGGAAGAAATCGGTGAGTTGTATACGATTGCTACGAGTACTTTCTGCAAAAGTGGGCGGGGACTGCCGTCTTTGTACAAATAAAGGTAATTTGTGAAATGAAAGGGTAGTGACATCTTTACATTCGTGGCAAGACGCAGGGCCCTCTGGATAAGGTGAAACTAAGAAAAAGCTTACGGCACTTGGTATTCCCAGGCAGTCTCCCAACCAAGTACTAACCAAGCCCGGCCCCGCTTAGCTTCCGAGATCAGACGAGATCGGGCGCAGTCGGAACGGTATGGCCGTAAGCAAGGGAAGCGGCCAGAATCAGCACTTTTGTTTTCAGTTGAGGGTTTATTGAGAGTCGCACCGAGAGAAGAGCAGACGTCGATGCGGCATTGATGTCAAGATGTCTTTGAGAAAGTCGTTATTAAAATGAGGAAGAAATCGGTGAGTTGTATACGATTGCTACGAGTACTTTCTGCAAAAGTGGGCGGGGACTGCCGTCTTTGTACAAATAAAGGTAATTTGTGAAATGAAAGGGTAGTGACATCTTTACATTCGTGGCAAGACGCAGGGCCCTCTGGATAAGGTGAAACTAAGAAAAAGCTTACGGCACTTGGTATTCCCAGGCAGTCTCCCAACCAAGTACTAACCAAGCCCGGCCCCGCTTAGCTTCCGAGATCAGACGAGATCGGGCGCAGTCGGAACGGTATGGCCGTAAGCAAGGGAAGCGGCCAGAATCAGCACTTTTGTTTTCAGTTGAGGGTTTATTGAGAGTCGCACCGAGAGAAGAGCAGACGTCGATGCGGCACTGATGTCAAGATGTCTTTGAGAAAGTCGTTATTAAAATGAGGAAGAAATCGGTGAGTTGTATACGATTGCTACGAGTACTTTCTGCAAAAGTGGGCGGGGACTGCCGTCTTTGTACAAATAAAGGTAATTTGTGAAATGAAAGGGTAGTGACATCTTTACATTCGTGGCAAGACGCAGGGCCCTCTGGATAAGGTGAAACTAAGAAAAAGCTTACGGCACTTGGTATTCCCAGGCAGTCTCCCAACCAAGTACTAACCAAGCCCGGCCCCGCTTAGCTTCCGAGATCAGACGAGATCGGGCGCAGTCGGAACGGTATGGCCGTAAGCAAGGGAAGCGGCCAGAATCAGCACTTTTGTTTTCAGTTGAGGGTTTATTGAGAGTCGCACCGAGAGAAGAGCAGACGTCGATGCGGCACTGATGTCAAGATGTCTTTGAGAAAGTCGTTATTAAAATGAGGAAGAAATCGGTGAGTTGTATACGATTGCTACGAGTACTTTCTGCAAAAGTGGGCGGGGACTGCCGTCTTTGTACAAATAAAGGTAATTTGTGAAATGAAAGGGTAGTGACATCTTTACATTCGTGGCAAGACGCAGGGCCCTCTGGATAAGGTGAAACTAAGAAAAAGCTTACGGCACTTGGTATTCCCAGGCAGTCTCCCAACCAAGTACTAACCAAGCCCGGCCCCGCTTAGCTTCCGAGATCAGACGAGATCGGGCGCAGTCGGAACGGTATGGCCGTAAGCAAGGGAAGCGGCCAGAATCAGCACTTTTGTTTTCAGTTGAGGGTTTATTGAGAGTCGCACCGAGAGAAGAGCAGACGTCGATGCGGCACTGATGTCAAGATGTCTTTGAGAAAGTCGTTATTAAAATGAGGAAGAAATCGGTGAGTTGTATACGATTGCTACGAGTACTTTC
Source organism: Paramormyrops kingsleyae (assembly GCF_048594095.1). Classification (NCBI taxonomy): domain Eukaryota; kingdom Metazoa; phylum Chordata; class Actinopteri; order Osteoglossiformes; family Mormyridae; genus Paramormyrops; species Paramormyrops kingsleyae. The sequence continues at coordinate 45,762,309 of NC_132800.1, read as the reverse complement.
TGCAAAAGTGGGCGGGAACTGCCGTCTTTGTACAAATAAAGGTAATTTGTGAAATGAAAGGGTAGTGACATCTTTACATTCGTGGCAAGACGCAGGGCCCTCTGGATAAGGTGAAACTAAGAAAAAGCTTACGGCACTTGGTATTCCCAGGCAGTCTCCCAACCAAGTACTAACCAAGCCCGGCCCCGCTTAGCTTCCGAGATCAGACGAGATCGGGCGCAGTCGGAACGGTATGGCCGTAAGCAAGGGAAGCGGCCAGAATCAGCACTTTTGTTTTAAGTTGAGGGTTTATTGAGAGTCGCACCGAGAGAAGAGCAGACGTCGATGCGGCACTGATGTCAAGATGTCTTTGAGAAAGTCGTTATTAAAATGAGGAAGAAATCGGTGAGTTGTATACGATTGCTACGAGTACTTTCTGCAAAAGTGGGCGGGGACTGCCGTCTTTGTACAAATAAAGGTAATTTGTGAAATGAAAGGGTAGTGACATCTTTACATTCGTGGCAAGACGCAGGGCCCTCTGGATAAGGTGAAACTAAGAAAAAGCTTACGGCACTTGGTATTCCCAGGCAGTCTCCCAACCAAGTACTAACCAAGCCCGGCCCCGCTTAGCTTCCGAGATCAGACGAGATCGGGCGCAGTCGGAACGGTATGGCCGTAAGCAAGGGAAGCGGCCAGAATCAGCACTTTTGTTTTCAGTTGAGGGTTTATTGAGAGTCGCACCGAGAGAAGAGCAGACGTCGATGCGGCACTGATGTCAAGATGTCTTTGAGAAAGTCGTTATTAAAATGAGGAAGAAATCGGTGAGTTGTATACGATTGCTACGAGTACTTTCTGCAAAAGTGGGCGGGGACTGCCGTCTTTGTACAAATAAAGGTAATTTGTGAAATGAAAGGGTAGTGACATCTTTACATTCGTGGCAAGACGCAGGGCCCTCTGGATAAGGTGAAACTAAGAAAAAGCTTACGGCACTTGGTATTCCCAGGCAGTCTCCCAACCAAGTACTAACCAAGCCCGGCCCCGCTTAGCTTCCGAGATCAGACGAGATCGGGCGCAGTCGGAACGGTATGGCCGTAAGCAAGGGAAGCGGCCAGAATCAGCACTTTTGTTTTCAGTTGAGGGTTTATTGAGAGTCGCACCGAGAGAAGAGCAGACGTCGATGCGGCACTGATGTCAAGATGTCTTTGAGAAAGTCGTTATTAAAATGAGGAAGAAATCGGTGAGTTGTATACGATTGCTACGAGTACTTTCTGCAAAAGTGGGCGGGGACTGCCGTCTTTGTACAAATAAAGGTAATTTGTGAAATGAAAGGGTAGTGACATCTTTACATTCGTGGCAAGACGCAGGGCCCTCTGGATAAGGTGAAACTAAGAAAAAGCTTACGGCACTTGGTATTCCCAGGCAGTCTCCCAACCAAGTACTAACCAAGCCCGGCCCCGCTTAGCTTCCGAGATCAGACGCAGTCGGAACGGTATGGCCGTAAGCAAGGGAAGCGGCCAGAATCAGCACTTTTGTTTTCAGTTGAGGGTTTATTGAGAGTCGCACCGAGAGAAGAGCAGACGTCGATGCGGCACTGATGTCAAGATGTCTTTGAGAAAGTCGTTATTAAAATGAGGAAGAAATCGGTGAGTTGTATACGATTGCTACGAGTACTTTCTGCAAAAGTGGGCGGGGACTGCCGTCTTTGTACAAATAAAGGTAATTTGTGAAATGAAAGGGTAGTGACATCTTTACATTCGTGGCAAGACGCAGGGCCCTCTGGATAAGGTGAAACTAAGAAAAAGCTTACGGCACTCGGTATTCCCAGGCAGTCTCCCAACCAAGTACTAACCAAGCCCGGCCCCGCTTAGCTTCCGAGATCAGACGAGATCGGGCGCAGTCGGAACGGTATGGCCGTAAGCAAGGGAAGCGGCCAGAATCAGCACTTTTGTTTTCAGTTGAGGGTTTATTGAGAGTCGCACCGAGAGAAGAGCAGACGTCGATGCGGCATTGATGTCAAGATGTCTTTGAGAAAGTCGTTATTAAAATGAGGAAGAAATCGGTGAGTTGTATACGATTGCTACGAGTACTTTCTGCAAAAGTGGGCGGGGACTGCCGTCTTTGTACAAATAAAGGTAATTTGTGAAATGAAAGGGTAGTGACATCTTTACATTCGTGGCAAGACGCAGGGCCCTCTGGATAAGGTGAAACTAAGAAAAAGCTTACGGCACTCGGTATTCCCAGGCAGTCTCCCAACCAAGTACTAACCAAGCCCGGCCCCGCTTAGCTTCCGAGATCAGACGAGATCGGGCGCAGTCGGAACGGTATGGCCGTAAGCAAGGGAAGCGGCCAGAATCAGCACTTTTGTTTTCAGTTGAGGGTTTATTGAGAGTCGCACCGAGAGAAGAGCAGACGTCGATGCGGCACTGATGTCAAGATGTCTTTGAGAAAGTCGTTATTAAAATGAGGAAGAAATCGGTGAGTTGTATACGATTGCTAAGAGTACTTTCTGCAAAAGTGGGCGGGGACTGCCGTCTTTGTACAAATAAAGGTAATTTGTGAAATGAAAGGGTAGTGACATCTTTACATTCGTGGCAAGACGCAGGGCCCTCTGGATAAGGTGAAACTAAGAAAAAGCTTACGGCACTCGGTATTCCCAGGCAGTCTCCCAACCAAGTACTAACCAAGCCCGGCCCCGCTTAGCTTCCGAGATCAGACGAGATCGGGCGCAGTCGGAACGGTATGGCCGTAAGCAAGGGAAGCGGCCAGAATCAGCACTTTTGTTTTCAGTTGAGGGTTTATTGAGAGTCGCACCGAGAGAAGAGCAGACGTCGATGCGGCACTGATGTCAAGATGTCTTTGAGAAAGTCGTTATTAAAATGAGGAAGAAATCGGTGAGTTGTATACGATTGCTACGAGTACTTTCTGCAAAAGTGGGCGGGGACTGCCGTCTTTGTACAAATAAAGGTAATTTGTGAAATGAAAGGGTAGTGACATCTTTACATTCGTGGCAAGACGCAGGGCCCTCTGGATAAGGTGAAACTAAGAAAAAGCTTACGGCACTCGGTATTCCCAGGCAGTCTCCCAACCAAGTACTAACCAAGCCCGGCCCCGCTTAGCTTCCGAGATCAGACGAGATCGGGCGCAGTCGGAACGGTATGGCCGTAAGCAAGGGAAGCGGCCAGAATCAGCACTTTTGTTTTCAGTTGAGGGTTTATTGAGAGTCGCACCGAGAGAAGAGCAGACGTCGATGCGGCACTGATGTCAAGATGTCTTTGAGAAAGTCGTTATTAAAATGAGGAAGAAATCGGTGAGTTGTATACGATTGCTAAGAGTACTTTCTGCAAAAGTGGGCGGGGACTGCCGTCTTTGTACAAATAAAGGTAATTTGTGAAATGAAAGGGTAGTGACATCTTTACATTCGTGGCAAGACGCAGGGCCCTCTGGATAAGGTGAAACTAAGAAAAAGCTTACGGCACTCGGTATTCCCAGGCAGTCTCCCAACCAAGTACTAACCAAGCCCGGCCCCGCTTAGCTTCCGAGATCAGACGAGATCGGGCGCAGTCGGAACGGTATGGCCGTAAGCAAGGGAAGCGGCCAGAATCAGCACTTTTGTTTTCAGTTGAGGGTTTATTGAGAGTCGCACCGAGAGAAGAGCAGACGTCGATGCGGCACTGATGTCAAGATGTCTTTGAGAAAGTCGTTATTAAAATGAGGAAGAAATCGGTGAGTTGTATACGATTGCTACGAGTACTTTCTGCAAAAGTGGGCGGGGACTGCCGTCTTTGTACAAATAAAGGTAATTTGTGAAATGAAAGGGTAGTGACATCTTTACATTCGTGGCAAGACGCAGGGCCCTCTGGATAAGGTGAAACTAAGAAAAAGCTTACGGCACTCGGTATTCCCAGGCAGTCTCCCAACCAAGTACTAACCAAGCCCGGCCCCGCTTAGCTTCCGAGATCAGACGAGATCGGGCGCAGTCGGAACGGTATGGCCGTAAGCAAGGGAAGCGGCCAGAATCAGCACTTTTGTTTTCAGTTGAGGGTTTATTGAGAGTCGCACCGAGAGAAGAGCAGACGTCGATGCGGCACTGATGTCAAGATGTCTTTGAGAAAGTCGTTATTAAAATGAGGAAGAAATCGGTGAGTTGTATACGATTGCTACGAGTACTTTCTGCAAAAGTGGGCGGGGACTGCCGTCTTTGTACAAATAAAGGTAATTTGTGAAATGAAAGGGTAGTGACATCTTTACATTCGTGGCAAGACGCAGGGCCCTCTGGATAAGGTGAAACTAAGAAAAAGCTTACGGCACTTGGTATTCCCAGGCAGTCTCCCAACCAAGTACTAACCAAGCCCGGCCCCGCTTAGCTTCCGAGATCAGACGAGATCGGGCGCAGTCGGAACGGTATGGCCGTAAGCAAGGGAAGCGGCCAGAATCAGCACTTTTGTTTTCAGTTGAGGGTTTATTGAGAGTCGCACCGAGAGAAGAGCAGACGTCGATGCGGCATTGATGTCAAGATGTCTTTGAGAAAGTCGTTATTAAAATGAGGAAGAAATCGGTGAGTTGTATACGATTGCTACGAGTACTTTCTGCAAAAGTGGGCGGGGACTGCCGTCTTTGTACAAATAAAGGTAATTTGTGAAATGAAAGGGTAGTGACATCTTTACATTCGTGGCAAGACGCAGGGCCCTCTGGATAAGGTGAAACTAAGAAAAAGCTTAAAAAGACTGCCTGGGAATACCAAGTGCCGTAAGCTTTTTCTTAGTTTCACCTTATCCAGAGGGCCCTGCGTCTTGCCACGAATGTAAAGATGTCACTACCCTTTCATTTCACAAATTACCTTTATTTGTACAAAGACAGCAGTCCCCGCCCACTTTTGCAGAAAGTACTCGTAGCAATCGTATACAACTCACCGATTTCTTCCTCATTTTAATAACGACTTTCTCAAAGACATCTCGACATCAATGCCGCATCGACGTCTGCTCTTCTCTCGGTGCGACTCTCAATAAACCCTCAACTGAAAACAAAAGTGCTGATTCTGGCCGCTTCCCTCGCTTACGGCCATACCGTTCCGACTGCGCCCGATCTCGTCTGATATCGGAAGCTAAGCGGGGCCGGGCTTGGTTAGTACTTGGTTGGGAGACTGCCTGGGAATACCAAGTGCCGTAAGCTTTTTCTTAGTTTCACCTTATCCAGAGGGCCCTGCGTCTTGCCACGAATGTAAAGATGTCACTACCCTTTCATTTCACAAATTACCTTTATTTGTACAAAGACGGCAGTCCCCGCCCACTTTTGCAGAAAGTACTCGTAGCAATCGTATACAACTCACCGATTTCTTCCTCATTTTAATAACGACTTTCTCAAAGACATCTCGACATCAATGCCGCATCGACGTCTGCTCTTCTCTCGGTGCGACTCTCAATAAACCCTCAACTGAAAACAAAAGTGCTGATTCTGGCCGCTTCCCTCGCTTACGGCCATACCGTTCCGACTGCGCCCGATCTCGTCTGATCTCGGAAGCTAAGCGGGGCCGGGCTTGGTTAGTACTTGGTTGGGAGACTGCCTGGGAATACCAAGTGCCGTAAGCTTTTTCTTAGTTTCACCTTATCCAGAGGGCCCTGCGTCTTGCCACGAATGTAAAGATGTCACTACCCTTTCATTTCACAAATTACCTTTATTTGTACAAAGACGGCAGTCCCCGCCCACTTTTGCAGAAAGTACTCGTAGCAATCGTATACAACTCACCGATTTCTTCCTCATTTTAATAACGACTTTCTCAAAGACATCTCGACATCAATGCCGCATCGACGTCTGCTCTTCTCTCGGTGCGACTCTCAATAAACCCTCAACTGAAAACAAAAGTGCTGATTCTGGCCGCTTCCCTCGCTTACGGCCATACCGTTCCGACTGCGCCCGATCTCGTCTGATCTCGGTAGCTAAGCGGGGCCGGGCTTGGTTAGTACTTGGTTGGGAGACTGCCTGGGAATACCAAGTGCCGTAAGCTTTTTCTTAGTTTCACCTTATCCAGAGGGCCCTGCGTCTTGCCACGAATGTAAAGATGTCACTACCCTTTCATTTCACAAATTACCTTTATTTGTACAAAGACGGCAGTCCCCGCCCACTTTTGCAGAAAGTACTCGTAGCAATCGTATACAACTCACCGATTTCTTCCTCATTTTAATAACGACTTTCTCAAAGACATCTCGACATCAATGCCGCATCGACGTCTGCTCTTCTCTCGGTGCGACTCTCAATAAACCCTCAACTGAAAACAAAAGTGCTGATTCTGGCCGCTTCCCTCGCTTACGGCCATACCGTTCCGACTGCGCCCGATCTCGTCTGATCTCGGAAGCTAAGCGGGGCCGGGCTTGGTTAGTACTTGGTTGGGAGACTGCCTGGGAATACCAAGTGCCGTAAGCTTTTTCTTAGTTTCACCTTATCCAGAGGGCCCTGCGTCTTGCCACGAATGTAAAGATGTCACTACCCTTTCATTTCACAAATTACCTTTATTTGTACAAAGACGGCAGTCCCCGCCCACTTTTGCAGAAAGTACTCGTAGCAATCGTATACAACTCACCGATTTCTTCCTCATTTTAATAACGACTTTCTCAAAGACATCTCGACATCAATGCCGCATCGACGTCTGCTCTTCTCTCGGTGCGACTCTCAATAAACCCTCAACTGAAAACAAAAGTGCTGATTCTGGCCGCTTCCCTCGCTTACGGCCATACCGTTCCGACTGCGCCCGATCTCGTCTGATCTCGGTAGCTAAGCGGGGCCGGGCTTGGTTAGTACTTGGTTGGGAGACTGCCTGGGAATACCAAGTGCCGTAAGCTTTTTCTTAGTTTCACCTTATCCAGAGGGCCCTGCGTCTTGCCACGAATGTAAAGATGTCACTACCCTTTCATTTCACAAATTACCTTTATTTGTACAAAGACGGCAGTCCCCGCCCACTTTTGCAGAAAGTACTCGTAGCAATCGTATACAACTCACCGATTTCTTCCTCATTTTAATAACGACTTTCTCAAAGACATCTCGACATCAATGCCGCATCGACGTCTGCTCTTCTCTCGGTGCGACTCTTAATAAACCCTCAACTGAAAACAAAAGTGCTGATTCTGGCCGCTTCCCATGCTTACGGCCATACCGTTCCGACTGCGCCCGATCTCGTCTGATCTCGGAAGCTAAGCGGGGCCGGGCTTGGTTAGTACTTGGTTGGGAGACTGCCTGGGAATACCAAGTGCCGTAAGCTTTTTCTTAGTTTCACCTTATCCAGAGGGCCCTGCGTCTTGCCACGAATGTAAAGATGTCACTACCCTTTCATTTCACAAATTACCTTTATTTGTACAAAGACGGCAGTCCCCGCCCACTTTTGCAGAAAGTACTCGTAGCAATCGTATACAACTCACCGATTTCTTCCTCATTTTAATAACGACTTTCTCAAAGACATCTCGACATCAATGCCGCATCGACGTCTGCTCTTCTCTCGGTGCGACTCTCAATAAACCCTCAACTGAAAACAAAAGTGCTGATTCTGGCCGCTTCCCATGCTTACGGCCATACCGTTCCGACTGCGCCCGATCTCGTCTGATCTCGGAAGCTAAGCGGGGCCGGGCTTGGTTAGTACTTGGTTGGGAGACTGCCTGGGAATACCAAGTGCCGTAAGCTTTTTCTTAGTTTCACCTTATCCAGAGGGCCCTGCGTCTTGCCACGAATGTAAAGATGTCACTACCCTTTCATTTCACAAATTACCTTTATTTGTACAAAGACGGCAGTCCCCGCCCACTTTTGCAGAAAGTACTCGTAGCAATCGTATACAACTCACCGATTTCTTCCTCATTTTAATAACGACTTTCTCAAAGACATCTCGACATCAATGCCGCATCGACGTCTGCTCTTCTCTCGGTGCGACTCTCAATAAACCCTCAACTGAAAACAAAAGTGCTGATTCTGGCCGCTTC